>NW_028270172.1:43952809-44282809 GCF_037043375.1 Chiloscyllium plagiosum | reverse complement strand
GGGGAATTGTGCAACTTCAGTCTTGGGAAGGGCAATCAGAAAAAAGATAATTACTTTCATAAAGTTGATATTTCTTTATTGTGAGCATCATTGATTGTTTTTGACATTGTCAATTATCTTGACTTCAGCATTAGTTGCATTACTGGAACAAGAAGTGCTAAAATGAAGTGCTAGATGCACACAGTGGGTTTCTCAGTATCTGTCGAGAGAAAAGACCAGTTAATTTGTTAGGTGCAGGCTATACATTGGGAAATTACTGTACATTTAATGGCAAAATAGGGAATGGGGAGAGCAGACACTGACTTCAATATAATGAGGTAGCTAAAGGACTTGGATGAAACCGAGAAAAAGATGAAAATGCGGTGTATCACCTTTCCACTGGTGTGCTCCTGATGGTAGGATTCAAATGGGTTTGCTTCTGATGTCGCACAATTGTTTAAATTGTAGTTGTGGTGTTAAACTGCCTAAAGATCTGCCTCCATTTGCACAGGATTCCAGTTCTCACAATCATTTTGCTTTACAAGTATTTTGAAATCTTTAAATTGAACTTGTAACTTGAAGTTTGCAGGACTTGAACTGCATTTATGTTGTGACTTTTGCATTTAACTTACCCTCTTTATATGGGCATTAGTTGGAAAATGGCATTGTAATCTTGAGGCCTGTGATTGTGCATACAAGTAACTCCCGCTTTTCGAGCGTTCACTTTACACCAACTCGCTTTTATGAAAGGTCTGCTTTAGTACCTGCTTTCTCTAATTGAAAGAGGATTTTCGCTGTTACAAAAAAGCGTGCACAGTGAGAGCAGCACCGCCAAGCGCCTTCGTCGGCAACTACACTCAGCATCAAGCCGTCATAACTTTGACTGGTGTCTGTGAGCACCTGTACTTCATCTCAATTTTATTTTGTGCATCAGTTAGCAAGATGTGTCCTAAAGTATTCTGTCCCTCCCACCACCCCAACCTCCGATGGCCTTTACTATATGTTAGTGTTCAGGTTTTGTGTGTTATTTGGTAGGTTACTTTTTGGGTCTGGGAACGCTCAAAAATTTTCCCATATAAATTAATGGTAATTCCTTCTTCGCTTTACGCCATTTCGGCTTACGAATGGAATGCTCTACTCTGATACCGGGGGACACTTCTATAAAGAAAGAGCTCAACTCTGTCATGTTGGTATGAATTAGTTCTCGCTATACCATTATTCCAATCTACTGCCAAGTTGAATTTTTAATATTAGAGAATTTTTAAAATCTAGTGAGAGAATTGATGCTTCTTGCATTACAACTCCTTCCAGTGTGTGAAGTGGAATTTATTTCATGCATGTCTCAGTGCATGTGTGTGAAATCCTCCTTTTGTTTTTGCTGATCTAACTATGACCTGGATGGAGTCAACTCTGAGAATACTTCTGCATTTCTTTCCTGTGTTCTACAAATAACTGGTCTGCCTTTTACAATCTGAGGACATAAAGAATCTCATTGGGATCCCTGAGTACCTGTAAGTATTCAAATGGGTAAGTACTCAAATTGTCAAGTCTTGCCAATTTGAGTACTTACCCATCATTCCAACTTTGCTTCCTGCCGCTCAATTTCCTAACCATGTTAGTAGCACCACAACTGTTGGACAATTTCAACTTCAGTAACTGAGATAATAGATGCAACCAGTTTATGAGATGGCACAGACCATGTTTTGGAATTGAATCTATGATTACCTCTTTTATTTATTTTTATAGTTTTCAACAAAATATTTGGGCACTCCAACATTTGTGATATATACTTATAAAGCATTTGAATTATGTTTGTGCTTCATAATGCACATTTTGGTTGAGGGTTTATTGTAATAATTGAGTTTATATATTTTATCTTAGACTCTTTGTAATATTCAAAATATATAAGGCAAATGCAATACAGTAACCAGTAATTTACCAACAAAACTCTGAAATTCTGCTGTTTCTGAATAGAAGTGGGACAGTTAGAATTAACTAATTCATTAGGAAATGTTACTGGATGAAATATTGTTTTGTCTTTCTTCCTAATCCTGCATAACTACACAATCGATCTTCAGTAACTTTTTAAAAATTTGATCTCCAGGTACTTTTGAGATGTTGTTTTGGCATTTGAAGTTGTGTGTTGTTCAGGAGCTACAGCAGGTCCACTTTTATTATTTGACCTCTGAATTAATCAGTGCACGTGCCCTGGAATTTAATCTTCCCTCCAATAACTTCAATAGACAAATCCATTAATTTTTATTAATGTTTTGACGGGAGGTGTGCTTGACATGCACTATTTGCTCTCATATGTGGTTACGCAACCTTCAAATTAACTAGTCTTCAAAAATAATTAATTGATTGATTGTGAAATGTTTTGGAATGTCCTGAGGATATGATAATTTGTACTTGCAAAGCAAATTTACTTATTACATTGAGGGGCGGGGTGGGGGAGGGGAAGCATTTTAAAAAAAACTTTGAGGCTGTTATCAACATTGTGTATTGTGATAAGTGACTCATTCCTTCATTGCATATTGTTTGTCAACAGTTCACAAAGTGCTACATAATGCTACCTCATCAGCTTTGAGTGTTGTGGGAAGTGATTCTGAAACCAGCAGGTTTTTGTACTGTTACATTATATTTCTTGTGTTTAAAAAAAAATTCCTCTTTTAAATTTCTCTGTTAAAACCAGCCATGATAGCTCGTCCTGAAAATACCCATGATTCATTCTGTTGCTTTTTAACTCAGATTTATTTTCAAATATGCTTTTTCAAGGATATTAAAAACTCCAGTGATTACTTTGCTAATGTGTAGGCTGTCAAGAAAATCATTTTTGACTTGACTGAACTATATGTTATATGTATTTGGACAGATCGTAGACCTGCCAAAGTTTGAGAAAAGATGTATTTTCAGGTGTGTTACAGAACCTAATTCCCTTTTTTTTAAAGAAACTATTATTTTCCGTTTTTATTTATTCAAGGTGAAATGTAAGCTGCTTACTTAATATGTGCTTTGTTGTCAAAGTGTAATTTGTTTAATGCTCTGAATCCATCCTAATATTATCAGTAGGATAATGATGGATCTGCTAATTTCAGCCATTTTCTTTGCTTGCAAGTCTAGGTTAAGGAGACTGAGATTAATGGAATTCTGTCTGGAATATGCTTTTCTAAAATGTGTCATTTAGTGAACTAAAGCAGGAAACTGAGGATCATGTGGTGACACAGGCTTAATTGTGATTTGTGGTAAATACGCAAAACACATTTTCAACAGTGCTGTACAACTAAGGCCGCATTTTCCTTTCGGAATAAAATAGGCTTTCAGTTTTAAGAGAGCAAAGTGGACTTCCTACCAATTTTGTGGACTTAAAAAAGAAAGTAAGATTTTATATTTGGGATTAAAATAACATGCACATGACATAATACAATGCGTGATTAAACAAGAAAAGATGCTTCAGAGGCATAATCAAAAATGACAACTGCTTAATGGATATGTAAAGTGTTGCGAGGCTGCATGGAAGTTAGAATAGAAAAGAATAGAGAATTTAACTTTGGTTGATGGACTGAAGGACGTTGCAGGGTTGGCAATAAATGTGGCTGAAGCAATTTAAACATGAGGATTTTAAATTTTTGAGTAATGAGTGTGGAGGGACTAATGAGTGAGACAGTGCAAGTTCAGATTTAGTCAGCATATTAGATGATGTGTAGTTTGCAGAGTGAATCAAGGATTGGAGGCTTGCTAGCAAAATATTAGTATAAATGTGGCGGGGTGAACATTTCAGGTACACGGTGGTTAAAAAAAACAAGCACATTTGTAGTGGAGGAAGTAAGCTAGTGTTTCACCTGCTCGCTGATACTGTTTCCTAAACAAAATTCCAACATTCAAATACTGCTGCAGCTTCTTGTGTATAGTCCATGGAAGCGTTATTTTGCCTTCATGGAAAATTGTGCTTTTACTGCAAACTATTATGTTTTGTTGGCCATAATAATCTTGTATTCAGGAGAATTGTGTTCAGTTCTCTCTCTGTACTGACTATTCAATTTTGACATTTTGCTTCCCTTGAACAGCCTTACTTTTAAAATTGGAGATTCTGTTCATATACAATTTAGGAGAATAATAGAAACAAAATGGGGAAGTCAAAAATAGAAACCTGTACGTTTGGAGTGATCTCCTCTTTTCATTTCAGTGCTTCAGAATTAATTTTTAGAACTATTGCATGAATGTGTTTGAAAATTAATGCAGCATTCTCCTCTGCTTTATGACAATTGTTATGTCATGTAATGTACAGCGCCACATTCTGGTAAGGTAGAACTTTATGCCTTTTAAGGCCACAATGTCTAATTATTAAGTGTAAACAGCTTGAGTCATTCAGAGATCACCTGTTTGTTTATGGATTGAAATGCAATTAGTAGCTCAGTATGAAAAGGTAGGGAAATTTATCAGTGTAACACATTTGAAAGCTTTGTCTCTAAATGCATGAAGCATTTGAAATAAAGTGGATGAACTAATTGTGCAGATGTAAACTGGTGTGATTTAATTGGGATTATGGAGACACGGCTGCATGGGAACTGGATGTACCAGAGTATTCGGGATTTAGAAAGGACAGGCAAAAAGGATAAGGTGGTGGAATGGCATTTCTGGTTAAAGAGGAAATTCACACAATAGAGAGAGAGGATATTAGCTCTGACAATGTATGGGTTGAGTTGAGAAACACTAAGAAGCAAAAATCATGAGTAGGTGTCATATGTAGACCCCCAAACAGCAGTGGTGATGTTGGGAATGGCATTGGACAGGAAATTAGAGGTGTATGTGATAAGGGAATGCCAGTGATCATGCGTGATTTTAATCTGCACATAGATTGGGCAAATCAAATTAGCCAGAATGCCATGGGGAAGGAACTCTTGGAGTGTATATGGATTGGTTTTCTTGACCCCATATATGGAGGAACCAACTAGAGAAGAATCCATCTTAGACTGGGTACTGTGTAATGAGAAGGGAACCATTGCCGATTGATCTGTGTGAGACCCCTTGGAGATAAGCGACCATAAAATGATAGACGTTTTTCTATCAAGCTGCAGAGTTTCCTTTATTAAGAATCAGCACTCTAGTCTCCAAGTCAACTATGAAGATATGAGGTGTGATTGGCCTTCATAGACTGGGGAGAGTTACTTAAAGGGATGACAGTGGATAGGCAATGAAACTCAAGAAACGCATGGGGGAACTGCAACAACAGTTTATTCCTATCCAGCACAAAAGCAAAATTGTTCAGAGGGCCAATCCATGGATTATAAAGGAAATTAGAGCTAGTATCTGATCCAAGGAACAAGCATATAGATTGGCTAAGAAAAACAATAGGTCTGAGGATTGGGAGCAGTTTAAAATTTAACAAAGAACCACCAAGGGATTGATGAAGAAGGGGAACATACAGTAAGAAAGTAAGCTTGCAGGGAACATAAAGACTGACACTAAGTTTCAGTGGTACGTGAAGAGAAAGCAAATGGTGAAGAACAAATGTAGGTCCTGTACAGGCAGAAAGAAACAGAATGTATAATCGGAGACAAAGAAATTATTGAGGAACTGCATACATATTTTGGCTCTGCCTTCACAAAAGAGGATACAGTCAGATACCAGAAATGTTGGAGAAGCGAGATTTAGTGAGAGGTAATAACTGAGTGACATCACTATTAGTAGATATGATGTGGAGGTGCTGGTGTTGGACTGTGGTGTACAAAGTTTAAAAATCTCACAACACCAGGTTATAGTCCAACAGGTTTATTTGGAAGCACTAGCTTTCAGAGCACTGCTCCAAAAGCTAGTACTTCCAAATAAACCTGTTGGACTATAACCTGGTGTTATATGATTTTTAATATAGAGAAATGGTGCAGGAAAAGTTGAGCGGATTGAATGTGGATAAATCCCTAGGGTCTGAAAGGTTCTCTGGGATGTAGACTAAGGAAGTAGCTCGAGAACTAGTGGATGTATTGATCGTCCGGATTCTATAGACTCTGGAAGGTAGCTAATTTTACTCCAATATTCAAAAAAGGAAGTAGAGAGAAACCTGGGAATTATAGACCAATAAGCCCTAGCATCAGCAGTGGGGAAAATCTTGATCCATTATCAAGGACTGTGTAGTGGAGCACTTGGAAAGCAGTGGCAGAGTCAGACAGGCAGCATGGATTTAGGACTGGGAAATCCTGCTTGACAAATCTGATGGAATTCTATGAAGATGCAACTAGTGGGGTTGACAAGAGGGAGCCAGTCAAGAGTCCTGCATAAGAGATTATTGTGCAAAATTAAAGCACATGGGATTGAGGGGAAGTATATTGAGTTGGTTAGAAAATGGCTTGGTAGAGAGGCAACAGAGTAGGAATTAATGGGTCCTTTTCAAATTGGCAGGCAGTAACTTGTGGGGTGCCACAGGGATCGGTGCTAGGACCCCAGCTATTTACAATATTTATTAATGATTTGGATGAGGGAACAAAATGTAACATCTCAAAGTGTGCAAATGATACCAAGTTGGGTGGGATGGTGAACTGTGACAAAGATGCAGAGATGCTTCAGCATGATGTGGACAGATTGGCTGAGTGGGCAAATCCATGACAGATGCGGAATAATTTGGATAAGTGTGAGGTTATTCACTTTAAAAGCAAAAACAGGCAGACAGGTTCCTACCTGAATGGGTGTACATTGGGAGAGGGGAATGTGCAGTGTGACTTGGGTGTCCTTGTGCACTAGTCACTGAAGGTAGGTATCCAGGTGCAGCAGGCTGTAAAGAAGGTAAATGGTATGTTGGCCTTCATTCCGAGAGGTTTCAACTACAGGAGCAGGGATGTGTTGTTACAGTTATCCAGGGCCTCGGTGAGGCCACACCTAGAATATTGTGTGCAGTTTCTGATTAAGGATCTGAAGGCTTACCAGGCTGAGTCCAGGGACGACAGGATAAGACATATGAGGAGAGATTGACTAGGTTAGGATTGTTTTTGCTGGAGCTCAGATGAGTGGGGGAGGATCTCATAGAGACTTATAAAATTCTAACAGGACTAGACAAGGTAGATGAAAGGAGGATGTTCCCGATGGTGGGTGCGTACAGAACCAGGCATCCCATTCTGAGGATTTGGGGTGGACCATTTAGGTTGGAGATGAGGGGATGTTTGCTCACCTAGAGTGGCAGGCCTGTGGAATTCATTGCCATAAGAAGTAGTTGATGCCAAAATATTGAATGTATTCAAGGGGTGGCTCGATATAGCACTTGAGGTGAATGGGACCAGAGATTATGGGGAGAAATCCGGTTTAGGCTATTGAGTTGGATGATCAGTCATGATTGTGACAAATGGCAGAGTATGCTCGAAGGGCCAAATGACCACTTCCTCTTCCTATCTTCTATGTTTTTCTACAGTTTAGTAACAGTCATTATTGGCCATGATATACATGATTATAGGTAGAACAAAAGTTGTGTTTAAGTGCAGACAAAGTGTTCCTCATAATATTGCCAAGTTAAATATTACACAATTTCCAAAGACTATGAAAGAAATCATGCATCGCCTGAACTGCAGTCAGGATAGCCTGGTTACACGTGCACAATAGCCACTTGATTGAGCCTTTTTGTGGCCAGCTCTACAAAGGAATCATATCTTCCTGAACTGATCAAGTAGTTAGTGGTGTCATATCACAGTGGTATCATATCTCACTGAACTGATCAGTTTCCTTTCTAAGTAGTTTTTGGTATCAGCCAGCAAAATCTATTCTTTTTTTCAGAAATATTTGTGTGAAGCCTGTATACATTAGTCCTAGTATTGCTTTCCAGCAGTGGTTAGAAGGATAGGAAGCAAATAAATGAAGATCGAATAGGATATCCTTTATTGTAATGTATGCTCAAGTATGGAGTACAGTGAAAATAGTAGTGTTTACAATGTTGCCCTATATGGTGCCATCTTAGGTACAAAGTACTTGGATACGGATCTTGGATACAAAATACAGAAAGGGGAAAAGAAAATAACATTACCTACAGTCGTTCAAAGTGTGAGTTAAAGAAATGAGAATAAAGTTTAAAAAGATAAGCATGACAGTCTTTCAGGAGATCAGCGCAGGGGGCTTCCACACGTGGTCTGACTGGTTTCGCAAGCTGTTGACCGCATGCACCAGTCTCCAGTCCAACAACCACCAACCACTCCAGCCCGCTGGCTGTTCCCACTTCACTCCTTGCCTCCAGGCCACTCTACTTCAAGAGAGAACACCAAGAGGGTAAAAAGGGGGAAATAAAGAAAACCAGAAATAAACAGAAGGAGTAGCGAAGCTCCTGTTTGAGTGTCCTAATCTGCTGCCATCTTTACCTACACAATACTGTGTTTTCAAATTGTGATGAAGCAACTGTTTGTGGACATGACATTGTTTTCATCGTTATCATGATAAAAATGATGTATGGATTTCCATCCTTGACTGATCTTTTATTTGTAAATGTTTTACGAAGGCTGAACTTAGCATACATGTTACACATTATAATTGGGAAGATAGATCTTTTTAAATTAAATACCCCCACACCATTGCCATACAACAGCAGTGCTTATTTTTCCCCACCGTACCCATGTTGTGCGTGTTGTGCAGGGATTTGGTCAAAACTCCATTTGTATAAAAAAATTTGTTATTCAATATTCTACCACAGGAAAAATCACACGTGTGGCCAGGGAACAAGTAACGAGCAAAGCCCGGCAGGGGCAATGCTTCTGTGAGAGAAGTGAAAGGGGAGGGGAGGGATCAAACCAAATAGAATTGGAGGGGGAAATAAAGCACTCCATGCTCTATGGCCAGGCCCAGGAGCAAATCCACAAGGAGATCCTCCAACATCCATGCACCCCTCTGCACCATGTGCCCAAAGACCAGGAGCATGGGGCTGAAGTGCAACCAAACGTGGAGGAGAAAGTCCTTTTAGGTAACTAAAAATGGAGTGCAAATACCGTCAACAAATATACACATGGTCCACAGACTCCACCGTGCTGCAAAACAAATAGTTGGTCTGGGAGTCCATGAACCACCACAATCTGTGGTCGCGAGGGACAGCCGCATGCAACTTCCTCCATCCCAGATCCCTGAGGGAAAGAGGGAGGTCTCCTGCAGAGAGAGCCCTCTACTGGGAATCTCCACTGCCTAGTGGTAAGTAGGCACACCAAGGCATGTCCACCCAGAGGGTGAAGAAGAGGTGGATGGTGTGCAGCAGCAGTCTGAACATGGCCTGCTGTTTGGCCTCTCTAAACGACATGGAACATATATTTCAGAGGCAGCTCGGGTTGTGGGGCACAGGTGTCCCAAGTACAGGATCCTGGGGCCAGTGTAAAATTCTGTCCATGCAGACAGGATTCCATTGCACAACTGAGCATCCTCCAACTGGTGCATGACATCTGGTCTGAGCACCACCATTTTAAGGCATTGCATGGCAGTGGTGGGAAGATAGTGAATTAGTGTGTTAGATTGTTTTCCAAGTACATTGATTTCAATAAACAAATACATGGGCCTCCAATTATTAGTGTTGATAGTTCAGTGAACTTGCTGTGGTTGAGTCTGACATCATGAAGCACCCAGAATTGATATTTAGTTCCTGTCTAGTTAGCTGATCTTAATACTGATGTGATGTGATCTACTTCTGTGTCAATTTAAGCCATGGAAAAATGAATGTAGTCAGGATCGGTGTTCCTGAGAGAACTATAGTCAATACTGGGAAGCAAGCAAATGTATCTGTGTGCCTGGATACTAGGAGAGGACAAAATGTCGGCGGATGATTTGGTTTATGCGAAGGTTGGTAGGGTGGAAGGTGAGCACCAGGGGCGTTCTGTCCTTGTTACGGTTGGAGGGGTGGGGTCTGAGGATGGAGTTGCGGGATGTGGGCGAGATGCGTTGGAGGGTATCTTTAACCATGTGGGAAGGAAAACTGCGGTCTCTAAAGAAGGAGGCCATCTGGTGTGTTCTGTGGTGGAACTGGTCCTCCTGGGAGCAGATACGGCGGAGGCAGACATTTCTGCCACCTCCAAAAAGACCCCACCACCAGGGATATATCCCCCCCCCCCCCCCCCCCCCCCACTTTCCGCCTTGCGCAAAGACCGTTCCCTCCGTAACTACCTGGTCAGGTCCACACCCCCTACAACCCACTCTCCCATCCTGGCACTTTCCCCTGCCACCGCAGGAACTGTAAAACCTGTGCCCACACCTCCTCCCTCACCTCTATCCAAGGCCCTAAAGGAGCCTTCCACATCCATCAAAGTTTTACCTGCACATCCACTAATATCATTTATTGTATCCGTTGCTCCCGATGCGGTCTCCTCTACATTGGGGAGACTGGGCGCCTCCTAGCAGAGTGCTTTAGGGAACATCTCCGGGACACCCGCACCAATCAACCACACCGCCCTGTGGCCCAACATTTCACCTCCCCCTCCCATTCTGCTGAGGACATGGAGGTGCTGGGCCTCCTTCACTGCTGGTCCCTCACCACCAGACGCCTGGAGGAAGAACGCCTCATCTTCCGCCTCGGAACACTTCAACCCCAGGGCATCAATGTGGACTTTAACAGTTTCCTCATTTCCCCTTCCCCCAGCTCACCCTAGTTCCAAACTTCCAGCTCAGCACTGTCCCCATGACTTGTCCTACCTGCCCATCTTCTTTTCCACCTATCCACTCCACCCTCCCACCGCTCCCGACCTATCACCTTCATCCCCTCCCCCACTCACCTATTGTACTCTATGCTACTTTCTCCCCACCCCCACCCTCCTCTAGCTTATCTCTCCACGCTTCAAGCTCTCTGCCTTTATTCCTGATGAAGGGCTTTTGCCTGAAACGTCGATTTTACTGCTCCTCGGATGCTGCCTGAACTGCTGTGCTCTTCCAGCACCACTAATCCAGAATCTGGTTTCCAGCATCTGAAGTCATTGTTTTTACCTGGGGAAAAAAGAGCCAAGTGCTGAACCTCTGAAATGAAAACTGGATAATTCTGGAAGTACACATTGTTGCCAGAACCTTGAGTGTGGGAGTTGGGATGTCATGTGGGGGCCTGTACAGGACATTTGGTGAGGCCACTTTTAAAATACTGCAAACCGTTCTGGTTGCTCTTCTGTAGGAATGATTGTTGTTAAACGTGAGAGGCTTCAGAAAAGATTTTCGAGGATGTTGTTGGTACTGGAGGGTTTGAGTTACAGGCAGAGGCTGAATAGGCTGGTGCTATTTTCCCTGGAGTGTCAGAAGCTGAAGGGAGACATTATAGAGGTTTATGAAATAATGAGGGGCATGGGTAGGGTGAAGAGCCAAGGTGCTTTTTCTCCTCTTGTTCCAAGTCCAGATTGAAGGAGTCTCTGGCATGATGCCTTTGGGATTCCTAGGACATGTGCAATAAAGTAGATCAGAGCAAGGAATGACTTTGCACAATTTTTCAGAAGTGCTAAATAGTTTTGAGGCCTTAATACATAGTGTTTCAAAAAGTCCTTAATGTGTCTTTATAAACTTCATCATCAAATACAGTCCGCCTGTAGCATCAAGTAAGTCTGAGCGTTGCTTTGAGAAATGCTGAATATCTTTAGCACTAATACCTTTACCACTTATTTATTAATCACTGTTAATGGATATTATTTGAATTGTTAGTCATTAATGTTATATGCAGCCCCTTTGCTCACAGGCAGTTTAAGTTGTCGGTCAGACCTCCCATGATTGTCAAGTTGGTTATTTCTGATATGCATTTTGCCTTTTTTACCGAAAGCAAGCCAAACTATAATTGCAACTCAAGCCACCATAGACATTTTGTAGGCTCACTCTGTAGTGCCTAAAGCATGCAGTATAGGGAAAAGTGCACCTTTTTGTTAATGTTTGGGCTTCTAGATCGAGACGGCTAATGCTCATGAACCTGTATGTCAGAGCAAATTATTTATTTCCTAGAAAATAGGAAGGAGAGGTATTGCTGGTGGTCTGTAGTTGAGGAGAAACTGTGTGGAACAAAATATCTCCGTTGTCGTAGATTATAGTGCCCTTCTGCAGTGACATTAATTACTTACCTCTGTTGGGAGCATTTCATTAAGTGTCTTGGCTGGTAGAAGAGTTAGATTTTTGGGTTTCTTTTTGTATACTTTTGGCTTCCATGTTACTGACTTTGTAGTTGATTCCTAACTGCCTATGTTCTTATATGTTTTTATTTTCTTTGTACAATTAACTTTAATAATCCTGCCTTGGAGAATGAACAGAAAACTCAGTTTGATTCCCTTGCTTTCTGGTATTGCCTTATGCCTCAGAATCCTTCCTGGTCTAGAATGGGAATGGAATAATGCTACCATAACCCATGTTTTAGGTTTTAATTTCCTAATAGATTTGTTAAAATAGTTGCATGTGGAAATTTACGGCTAATACACATGTTTTGCTTATTCATGGGAAGTGGGTATTGCTGTCTCTGCTAACATTTATCGCTCATCCTTAGTTGCCCTTGAGATGGTGGGGTGAGCCTTCACCTTGAACTGCTGAATCCCATTGAGTGTAGGCACACCCACAGTGTTATAAGGGAGGTGGTTCCAGGATTTTAACCATAAAGGAACAACGATTATAGTTCACTATCAAGTTGGTGTGAGATTGGGAGGAGAACTTTACAGCTGGTGATATTCCCATGCATCTGCTGTCTGTACACATCTAAGTGATTATGTCACAGGTTTGGAGGGTGCCCTGGAGAGTTGTTGCAATGCATCTTGTAGATGTTACACACGCTGCCATTGTGTATCATTGGTAGAGTGAATATTTTGCCCTGGATAGTTGAGCTTCTTGAGCATTGTTGGAGTTGAATGTTCCAGGCAAGCAGGAGTATTCCATTATATTCCAACTTAGGCCTTGTAGATGGTGGACGGGCTTTTAGGTAGGAGGTGAGTTACTTGATCAAAATTCCTAGCCTCCAACCTGCACTTGTCGTCACAATATGTTTATTGCTGGTCCAATTAATGATTCTGAAGCAGTGATTGTTGGATTCTGGCTCATCTGTGAAGATCTTTGTCTGAACCATGTGTGATGTGATTGTGATTGTTACTTGGCACTTAGGGGACCACAGTCGAAAATTGTGGAGCTGGAAAATCACAACAAAGCAGTTCAGGCAGCACTTGAGGAGCAGGAGAGTAGACGTTTCGGGCATAAGCCCTTCATCAGGAATGTGTTAGGAGACCAGGTTTTGCTGTATTTAAACATGGGCTGCTTCAGTATCCGAGGAGCCACAAATGATGCTGAACATTGCACGGTCATCAGCAAGCACCCCCCATTTCTGATCTTCTTTTATGGAGGAATGATCATTGAAGCAGCTGAAGATGATTGGGCCTAGAACACTATCCTGAGGAATTGTGGGTTCTTGTGGTGCAGTGGCAGTGTACCTATTTCTTGGCCATGAGGGTTCACCGGGTTCAAGTCCCACCTGCTCCGGAGATGTGTGATAAAATCTGTGAATAGGTTGATTTAGAAAATGTCTACCATGAGGAACTTCTGCAGTGATGTATGTGAATGAGATGACTGACCTCCAGTAATTACAGCTTCTTCCTTTTGTGATTGGAATGACTGCAAGTAGTGTTAGAGGTAACCCTTGATTGTTGTTGACTCCAGACTCGGACACCTTGATGCCATACTCTATCAAATGCTGCCTTGATGATAAAGGACAGTCACTCTTATCTTACCCTTGCAGTTCAGGTCTTCTGTCCATTTTTGGGACAACATTGTAATGAGATCAGGAGTTAAGTGGCCCTGGTAGAATCACAGCAGAGTATCAGGGAGCAGGTTATTATTGAGTAAAAGCCTCTTGACAACACTGTGCCCACTGTGATCACTTTAATCAAGGGTGTGCTGATGGGATGGTAAGCAGCCTGGTTGGATTTGTTTTACTTTTTGTAAATAGGCCACCTGGGCATTTTTCCATCTTGTCAAGTAGATGTATGTGGTGTAATGATCCTGGGACAGTTTGGTTAGGGGCTTGGCTTTTTCTGGAGTATGAGATTTGTGTACTATTAAATTTGCCATGGTGGAGAGTTATATTCATGTCCTTAGAGTATTAGCCTGGGTCTCTGTGTTATGGACCAAGCAAGATCCCCCTCAAAACATTTCCAGAAAGTAGCTTAAACTCTAACTTTGCATTAAGCAGGTGTAACACGGATATTCCAGGAGCAATGCAGTTGGTCAAACTATTTAGTTTGACCACCAATGAATTGTTTAATAGCCATCCATCATTCATGATTGGATGTGGCAAACTTTGGATCTAATCTATTTCTTTTGGCATTGTATACTAATTCAATTTTTTATTCTTCATAGCTTTTTGAATTTTTTCAGCACTTTCAGAAGTGCCCAGCTTACCTTTTTTGAGATGCATTTTCCTCAAAGACTGTCTCCTTTCTTGACTCATAATATACTGAATATGTGTCTGTTTAAATAATTTGAACATATGCATGAAAGGACTGTCAACATATGGAATAGCCTGAAGAGCTATCATAACGATGATGCGTTATTAGAAAAGATTGCATTGTTTGTAAGGACTTTTTTTAAAAAAGAGTAATTTCTCCATGTACAACACATTTGAACCCGGAACAAAAATGACGATTCAGTTTAATCTGGCACATCTCAAAACCTGATTAGAGCCAGTCAAAGGTTAATCTCTCTCCAATGCCATTTTTTGCTGCTGAAGATGAGCTTTTCAGTGAGCTGCCACCATCAGAGCATGTAGATTTCAATCAAGCTCTTTGTCCATCATGATGATATGCTTTGCAGCATCCTTGAAAATGGGGGAGGTCCCAGAGGACTGGAATTGCTAATGTCTCCTTGTTTAAGAAAGGTACCAGGGATAATCCAGGTAATTACAATCCTGGAGTTAGTGGTAACAAAGCTATTGGTGAAGATACTAAGGGATCGGATATGTACCCATTTGGAAGAAAATGGGCTCGTCCGTGATAGACAGCATGGTTTTGTGCAGGAAAGGTCATGTCTTACAAACCTAATAGAATTCTTTGAAGAGATTACAAAGTTGATTGAGGGAAGGGGTGTGGATGTCATTTACATGGACTTCAATAAGGTATTTGATAAGGTTCCTCATGGTAGGTAGGCTGATGAAGGTGAAGTCGCATGGAGTCTAGGGTGTCTGGCTAGATGGAGAAAGAACCAGTTGAGCAACAGGAGACAATAGTAGTGGAAGGGAGCTTCTCAAAATGTTGGGACCACTGTTGTTTGTGATATCCATAAATGATTTGGAGGAAGGTGTGGGTTGCCTGATTAGCAAGTTTGCAGATGACACTAAGATTGGTGGAGTAGCAGATAGTGAAGGGGACTGTCAGAGAATACAGCAGAACACAGACACATTGGAGAGTTAGGCAGATAGAGTTCAATCCGGACAAATGCAAGTTGATGCGTTTTGGAAGACACAATTCCAGATCGAACTATACAGTAAATGGAAAAGTCCTGGAGAAAATTGTACGGACAGATTTGGGTATTCAGGTCTGTAGAGTGGTCAAGAAGGCACATGGCATGCTTTCCTTCAGTGGACGAGATATTGAGTACAAGAGTTGGCAGGTCATGTTACAGTTGTATAAGACTTCAGTTCGGTTGCATTTGGAATACTGCATACAGTTCTGATTGCTACCTTATCAAAAAGATGTGGATGGTTTAGAGAGGGTGCAGAGGAGGTTGACAAGGATGTTGCCTGGTATGTAGGGTGCTAGCTATGAGGAGAGGTTGAGTTGGTTAGGATTATTTTCATTGGAAATAAAGAGGATTAGGGTGGGCCTGATTGAGGCCTACAAAATCATGAGGGGTATAGACAGGGTAGATAGCAAGAAGCTTTTTCCTAGGGGGAAGAACTCAATTACTAGGAGTCACGAGTTCAAAGTGAGAGGGGAAAGGTTTAGGGGAGATATACATGCAAAGTTCTTCATGCAGAGGGTGATGGGTGTCTGGAACGCGATGCCAGTGAAGGTTGTTGGAGTGGGAACAATAGCGTCATTTAAGATGTATCTAGACAGATAAATAAATGGGCAGAAAGCAAAGGGATATAGATCCTTAGAAAATAGATGGCAGATTTAGATAGAGGCTATGGATCGGCACAGGCTTGGAGGGCTGAAGGACCTGTTCCTATGCTGTAACATTCTTTGTTCTTTGATTGGCAACAGATTTGATTCCTCTAATTATTTCTGTATTTATGTCCATAAGTGGCTGGAACTAATCCTATTTAATGGATGAACCAAAATGAAGCAGTACCTTCTGAATGGTGTCCTGAAGTTGGTGATTTCTTTAGATCCTTCTGTCCTATTGACTGGTCAATATTAGTGTTTGTTGCCCAACTTCAAGAAGAAGTTGGCTTCTGTACATTTGGGATTCCGTTCCCTGCGTGTTGGGATCTGTGTGAGCGTTTCTTCAGATCAGGGTTCTGACATTTTGGGCTCAAGCATAACTGTTTCTTTGGTGGGTACATGATAGAACTGCATCACTCAGTGTGCTGATTCACATGGCAGATGATGCCATTATGAACTCTGTCGGTTGGTTCACTCTTAACCTTTTGTATGTGCACACCACACTTTCTAAGATGGCTGATATTAAAAACTGCATCTTATGTCATGTGTTTCCCAATAGCACTGATTCTGTCTGGAAATATCTGTTGTATATCACAGACAAACTCTGTCATTACTCTTGACCTCTCTGCCATGTTAGGTATATTGGTGATCTTGTGCATGGTCAGCATTTATCCCATCAAGTCCTTAAGAATCCCCTATGTTTCAATGTGATCAACTCTAATTCTTTTAAATACCAGTGAGTCCAGTCCCAAACCTAGTTAGCCTTTGCCCAGGAGACAGTCCAATCATATCACAGATCATCTAGTGAACATTCTCTGAGCTGCCTCCAATTCAAAGATATCTTCCCTTAAAAAATGGGACAAAAACTGTTCATAGTACTCCAGATGTGGTCTCACCAGCACCATGTACAGTTGCAGTAAAATTTCCCTACTCTTCAATCTCCACTCCCTTGACATAAGAGCCAACATTGCATTCACCTTCCTGATTACCTGCTGCATCTATGTACTACCTTCCTTTTTTGTGCACAAGTGTCATCACCTGTAACATTTCAGTTACAGCTATCTGCAGCTTTTCTCCATTTTAAATAATACTCTGTTCTTTTGTTCTCCCTTCCAAAATGAGTAATGCCACATATTCTTTTTACTGGGATCTGTCTCTTGATTAAAATTTAAAAATATAAACCATAAGTATTAAGTTAGCCTGGAGCAGTGTTTTGTAGAGGAATAAGATGGTGCTATTTTCTCTATCTGTAGATAGGAAAGAGCCAAATGGCCTTTAGTAGAGTGATGTGCTCTTGTCAAATGTGGGAATTTCGAAAGAATTTCAGTGTTACTGAGGATTATATTTGCAATAAATGCCATTGGTTGCGAATCCTGTCCAATGGAATGGATCGGTTGGAGCGACGTTTAGAGGCAGTGAGGAATTTACAAGAGCAAGCGGGTGTGAAGGATGGCAGTTATAGGATGGAGGAAAAGCTGTAGATACAATCAGGTAGAAGGGTTAACTCCCAAGAAATGTACCAGAGGGAGGCAGGTAGTATAGGAGTTTTCTGTGGCTGTCTCCATTTCAAACAAGTTTGCTGTTTTGGAAAATGTAGGGGGTGATGGATTCTCAGGGGAATGTAGCATAAACAGCCAAGTTTCTGGTGTCAAGACAGGCTCTAACATAATGAGGAGTATATTGAGTTAGGGGACACTCTAGTCTGAGGCACAGACACAATTCTGCGGCCAGTAGGGAATAATCATAATGGTGTGTTGCCTCCCTGGTGCCAGGATCCAGGATGTCTGAGGGTGCAGAATGTTCTCAAGGGGGAGCGGGACCAGCAGGAGGTCATTGTACACATTGGTACTAACGACACAGGAAGGAAAAAGGATGAGATTGAGGGGTGAATATAGAAAGTTAGGCAGGGAGGATTTCCTTCATGATGGTCATGGTACTTAATTCCTCCGCTGTATTCTTCAGTATTAATAGAATGTTCAAAGTATTTTCACCCACAAATAATCTGTTTAACTCCTCTGTCATTTAATTGTTCCCCAAAACATATTGGCCAGATTTGTTTTCTAAGGACTTCTCTTCCTTTTGTATATTTAAAGAAGCTCTTACTGTCAGATTTTATATTCCACTGGTTTTCTCTGATATTTTATTTTCTCACTATTCTGATTCTGAATTATCCCAATCTTTGAAGCAAACACTGACCTTTTACCTTGTTTATATGCTTTTCTTTCAACTTTCTCCTTCACTTCCTTGGTTAGTTTAACCCTTTCTTACGATCTTTCCTCTTTTCTGGGATATCTTTTTGTGACATGAATTACCTCCTTTTAGATGCCTGCCACTGTTTGCTTATTGTCTTTCATGCTTATCTGTCAGTACAGTCCACTTTAGCTAACTCTACCCTCATCTCATTGTAATTCCCTTTAAGTTAAACACAGTTGTTTCCAACTCCAGTTTCTCGCACTCCAGTATTAAATTCTATCATATTATGATTCCCTACTTTCTCCAGGATCGTCTCCCCAGAAGTACTTTATTAAGCCTGCCTTATTGCCAGAACCTGGATAGCCTGTTCTCTGGTTGGCTCCGTGAAATACAGCTCTGAGATTATCCTAATCCACGGTATGGATTTGTTGTCATAGCTACCCTTTCCAACTTGATTGACCCAATCAATATGATGATTAAAGTCTTCCTTTTTCTTTTATTATGCTTCTATTATTTGATTTTATAGCTTTTCCTTCGGAGTGATGACTGTTTTTGGGGATGTGTTCTCTACTCCTACCAATGTTTTCTTTCCCTTATTTACCTTTTTGTTATTTACCTACCTTTGCCCAAATCAACTCTACATCATCCAAGCCTCTCACATCTCTCACAACTGTCCTCATTTCATCGCTTATTGACAGTGCTACCCCAACAGCTTTTCCTTCCCTTCTGTCTTTTAAAAGGTCAACTATCCCTGAATGTTAGGTTTGCAGTTCTGCCTTCTTTGTAAGCATGTCCTCAATGGTTACAAGATCATATCCGTTTACTTCGATTTGCACTGTCAATCTATCTGTCTTATTCTGAGTGCTCACCTGTTTAAGATGCAAAGTGCTGTCTTTTTTTGCCATTTTAATCACACTAACATTTCTTTTGTATGGTGGTCCTCTTTACCTCTCAACCATTACTACCCTGTCTCCCATGTTTGCATTTAATGTTCTTTCTTTTATTGCTGTCCTTGTGTCTCTTTTCCTTGTCATCTTGCTTAGGTTCCCATCCCACTGCAATTGTAGTTTAAACCCAGATATCTACCTGACAGAGAGAGAGAGGGGACTGAGAGACACCAGTCAGTGTGCAGACAAGGTGTGCAGCGTCCCAGCTCTAGTAAAAACTTGCACTAAATCATCATTCTTGGTTCTGCCCTGGTGTAACCTATTAGACCCTAAGGAATAGGAATAGAATTTGGCCATTCAGCCCATCACATCTGCTGTGCCATTGGTCATAGCTGATATATTTCTCAATATCATTCCCCTGCCTTCTCCCTGGAACCCTGGATCCCCTTACTAATCAAGAACCTATCTATCTCTGTCTTATATGCACTTTAAAGGGCTCTTAAAATCAAATAATATCAATTAATTTATGGTGATTCTTCTTTTGACATCATTAAAACAGAATATTGCCCTTTTCTCAACTATAATGCACAAAATAAAGTATTTTCAACTCTGAGTAATAATTATAGAACACATACTCGCCATCTACTCACCCAGTCAGCAGCTTCCTCTTGTCCTGTGTCAGTTTTGAATCCTGATGGTACCTCAGGAGCTCTGCCTCTGGTTTGAGAAAAGGTACTACAGAAAGTTTTCCTGTTGCTCTGCTTGGCTGCTCCTAGCCAGATTTGTGCTCTCGCTGACCTCTAGAGCTCTGCACTGTAAGAGATGCTTAAGGTTGCTCTTTCCCCTCACGCCACAACGTCTCTCGAAACCTGCTTTTATATAAAGGAGCAGAAGTACACATCAATAAAAGAAACGGAGGGAGTGATCACCACCTCCTTATTATTTAACTCCCTCGTTGCCCAAATTCCAGTAATGCCCTAATATAACAGTGTAACACTCCAGAGCATGCCCTGCAATGCCTCTGACTTGCACACAGATTTGCCACAGCTGCGTCTCCTTATCAATGTACACTATGCAAGGAATGGATGATGCATTATGTACAGTTAATTGGTGTCAGTGTTTGAATAACTAACAATGATCAGGATATAAATCCTTTTAAGGGGTCTGACTGGTAAGATGTTGTACTTGCTTCATTGTGAAATTTGGTTGTGAGCATGTATTTCCTCTTATTCTGGCAAATAATGCTAATATTGTAAAACATTCTAGTTGTTTGACTTCATCTACACACCACGATGTTTGCAAGGTGGTAAGTTTGTTGACTTTGTGACTGAAGGTTTTTTCCATACTGATTTTTCACCTTGGTTTGTCTGGCTGCTGACCTCACAATATACACTTACAGGGATCTCTTGTACACTCCTTGTTGCTGCAAACACGGTGTACCTGATTACATATTGGTTGCAGCTTTGTCTTCTCTGTGTAACTAGATTTCCGACATGAATTAGTCCAGTGTTTGTTTCCATCACGTGGCTTGCACAGATCTTGGAACGCATGACAGTTTCACGGCGTGTGTAGCAGACGAATTTCCCACTTGATTTGGTTCCTTTTTTGCATCCAGGCGTCAATACCAATTAGTTGCACCTCAAGCTTGCAGGTGTTGTCCAGCTACAATGGCTTCATGTTTTCTGCCATTTTTTAGCAGTATGTTAGCATTATGACCTTTTTCTCCAAAAGGTCATTTTTGAAGGCTCCAAATATATAATCAGCTCAGCACTCTATAAATTTCAGTCCTTGCCCTTGTCGTGGCATGTGCTGCTGAACTGAACAGTTATTTCTTGTGATTGTCTGTCAGGCATTAACTCCAAGTGGTAAACTCTGAAGTTCCTTTTGATGTAAAACTGATCCTTCAGCATGTTCCATAGCTTAATTGGATCGTCCTGACCCTTAAGAGACAGACAGACAGACATCTCTTTTCATTTTCACTAGTTGATTGATTTATTTGGTTCACTGGTGGACAAATGTAAAAATCATAATTCTGTCTTTTGTTTAAAAAACCCAACTTTTGACAGGACATCTGTAGCGTTCCTATTCAATTTGCTTGTCACCTTCATAAGGTTTGCCGCCTTTTACAAAAAAAATAACTGCCTCTTTACTACTGTGGACAGTTTAATCAGTGTAGCTGCAATGTTTTTTTTCTTTGCTGTTCTGTCTTTGGCTGTGGTTTGGGTTTATTCCTCTGGGGTAATTAGGATTACTTGTTGGCCTGGAACTTTTGAAGTTTGAAACTGATTTGCTGCTCCCAAGAATCACTGATCTGACTAGTCCACAAGTCTTGCACGTACTGTACAGAATTGTAGAAGAATTCTGAGCATTGAGCTTTCAATATACATACAGACTATACTGTAAAAAGTGTTGACTATGAAGGTAAAGTAACTATTGCTGCAGGTTAGCACAGAGGAAATTATGAAATGTTACGATATACTGCACGGTATAATGTTCAGTAGCTGCTGGTCAGTGTTCTAGATCCTTGTCACCTGCTCAGTACCATGTTCTCTCTGAAGTGTTATCTCAACAGCTATTTTGAAATAGGTATGTGTTCAGGGGACATTGGGAATGTGTTGTATTCAGAAAATCTAATTGAATTTGATGCAGTATTTATAATGGACTGAATAGTGACACTTCTATGTTATTTACATGAACAGCATGCAGTAATGAAATGCAAGTGATGGCAGTTACTCCTAAATTTTGCTGATTTCTCTCATTTCTTGTTCTGTGCTGACAGAGGTTATTTTAGAAATTTTCAGCACTGGTTATGCCTTCAAAATAGGACTTCATTTTTCAGATAGCCTTGACATTTTTGATTTACCAAATGTGAACACTGAAGTGTGGTGAATAACATAACTGAGCCAGGACTTGGGCATAGGATATGAGGGAATTTGAAAGAAAGTGCTCGATAAACTTTGTTTTTGCAAAACTAAAGCACATGATAAAAAGACAAGCTGGTTGACAGCTCCTGTAGTGAAATATCTAGTGTGCAAAAAACACCGGGTCTGGCCGGAAATTTGGATGGAAAATGAAGCAATTTCGCCAGAAACATGGAAGAAACAGCAGTGTAATGACAGCTGGGTCTATTCCAGCAGTGCCATAGTAAATCGTGTGGCAGGGAAATATTTCTGCTGCGAGGAACATGGAAAGTCATGGATAGTACTCTTCTCCTTCCAATATGTTGCAAACATCAATCATCAACTGCTTTAATATAACTGAGACGTAACTTGGAATATTGTGGACGGCACGGTGGCACAGTGGTTAGCACTGCTGCCTCACAGCGCCAGAGACCCGGGTTCAATTCCCGCCTCAGGCGACTGACTGTGTGGAGTTTGCACATTCTCCCTGTGTCTGCGTGGGTTTCCTCCGGGTGCTCCTGTTTCCTCCCACAGTCCAAAGATGTGCAGGTCAGGTGAATTGGCCATGCTAAATTGCCCGTAGTGTTAGGTAAGGGGTAGATGTAGGGGTATGGGTGGGTTGCGCTTCGGCGGGTCTGTGTGGACTTGTTGGGCCGAAGGGCCTGTTTCCACACTGTAAGTAATCTAATCTAACCTAATCTAATCTAATCTAATCTAATTATGAAGAGTACAATTGTGATGGATTGAATAGGCAAAGAGTAAATAAATAGCAACAAAATAAATGAATAAAGATAGCCCCTATTCTTTCTCCTGTTTGACCAGAGACAATAAAACAGTCTTCTCCAATAATGATGGCAACTAGGCAGATAATGAGATGCAGTCATCATTTTTGATGCTAAAATGAAAATGCTGTCATGACTTGAAATTGCAAGCTGACATACACTCAAGAAAAAAATGATGAGTTACTGAAAATGTAATGCAGAACTGAGTACACCCTGTGCTACTGAATGGCAAGTACCTTGCCATGTAAACAGAATGTATTATATTTCGATGGTTTTCTGTGATTCATTTAAGCTGCCTGTTAAGAGACTTGTCTATTATTGCAATACTGGTTTGACCAGAACAGGAAGGATGATTAGCTGCCTTGGTTCATTGAAGTGGATATGTGTTAACTATTAAAGGATAATTTACAGAATGAGTACCAGCAAGTTTTGAAAAAATTGGGCCGGAACTGAGCAAAGAGGCATTGTGCATTGCAAAGCACAGAATTCCCCCACCTCCTTCAGTATTTCTATGGCATGACCAGTTAAGTTTCTAGTTAATAGTTCCAGTTCTGTGTTAATGATCCAGCAATTAGTAATACCATTCAACGTCGAAGCGAGATAATCCCCTACACACCAGTACAGAAGGTCCACATTTGAATGTCTCTCTCATGAATATTTGTACTTCAGAGCATGATCTTACACAGGGTGTAACTTTTGAAGACCCAACATATGAACATTTCTTTTATTTATGGTTGGCAGCTTTACACTGTCCTGCATTCTGTTCAGATTTGCATACAAATGAATTCTGGAATAGAATCCGTACACAACCCAGGGATTGCCTTTCTTGTGAAAGACAGAGGGACATGACACCATTACCTGGAAGGACAAAGGCAGCGGATACATGGGAACACCATCAACTGCAAGTTCTACTCCAAGCTGATCACCATTCTGACATGGAAATATATTCGTGTTCCTTCAGTGTCACTGGGTCAAATCCTCAAACTGCCTCCCTGACCGCATTCTGGGTCTACCTGCAGCAAATGGATTGTAGCAATTCAAAAAGGCAGTTCACCCCCCCCAATCTTCTCTCAAGCAATTAGGGATGCGCAATAAATGCCAGCCCCATCAATGATGCTGTCAAACCATGAATGACTTTAAAAAGAATTCTTGGCTTCCCCATTCTAAGAGTGGAAGTCATCATAGATCCATCTCCTCCAATTGAGTTATTTCAGTTGTTGTTCAGCATTGACTGATAGATGTGGCAGAACTGCAGTGCTCAGATATAATTAGTTTGTTGTGTGATCATTTAGCTTCGACAGTCCCCTGCTGTTTATCTATTTAGCATGCAAATAGTCCTCTGTTGCAGCTTCACCAGGTTGAAACTTAATTTTTCAGGCCTGGTACTTGTATACGCAATTTAGGAGGAGGTTGTTAAGGTCTGTTGGCTGGACAGGCAGACATGATGTAGGGTAATGTGAACAGTATGGGTTCATTTACTGCACCAGCTGAGTTACCATGAAGGACTCCCATCACAACCTCTCCCCTTTCGGCATGTTGACCCTCCCTCCAGTTAAACAACAGCCAGTCAACTCCCTTTAATGAGACAGTTGCCCTATGGTGCAGTAGAACTATGATGAATTTACTTCACTGAACCAGGGTGATCCCTTGGCTCTTTGGCAATGGTAGAGTGGGAGATTTGGCAAACCCTGAGATTACAGTTGTGGGTGCCAACTGTGCATGACTGGATTTGTTTGAAGTGAAGTCGAGGCCTTTTTCTCCATGAGATTCAAACAACAGTCATTCCTATCCATGCTGCCATGGACAAATTAATCTGACAGAATTCAACTAAACGGCTTACTAGGCCATTTCAAAACACAACCACATTTCTGTGGATCTGAAGTCACAAGTAGGCTTGGCCATATAAGAATGGAATACTTCCTTCCCTGGAGAACCAGATAGATTTTTACAAGAGTTGAATAACAGTTTTGTGATTAGCAGCTGGCCCTGTGACAATTGCAGGACTGTAACTAAGATCAAATTCCATTATCCGAATAGGTTGAATTATAATTCACACTCCCTGAACATCACTTTCCTCTGGATTCCTAGCCTAGTGACATTACAGTGATGCTGCACCTCTTTATGGGAAATTTGAGAATGGGCCTTAGAAATTCTGTGGTTCGGGGAGCGCAGCAAGAGAACAAAGCACACACTATTATTGAGGAATATATATGGCTGTGACTTCAAAACCTGAAGCAGAAGTGAATTGCCAGGCTGATTTTATGTGAAAATTATTTTAGTATGCAATTTTTTTTATTGTTCCTTACACAAAATTAACTTTTTTCAAAAAGAAAAGCAACTTGAGTAACATGACTATGATAAGACAGCAGAGCTCCATGTTCTGAGCTACAATCTTCTCGCAGAGTCCTATCACCTGATTGCTGAGACCACAGTTACATCATGACAAATGCAGAGGTTCACCTCCTTCAAGCCCAATCCCGAGGGGAAAAAAGAGCAGCAGCATCATACTTTTTTTATTATTTCCTCCTACCTATTTCTATTCCTTCCTATCATGGTAATTACACACAAGTGTAACAATATGAATGTTTGTTGAATGTACAGTTTCTACTGCTTTATTACATTTAAACACCTTGTTAAAATTAATTATTTTTTTGTTTGACAGCTTTAGAGAGAGTTCTCTGGTTGGAGATGTGATCGAGACACCAGAACAGCCTTTGCCGTATGATTTGCATCAATATTAGTTCAATTTCACCACGTAAAAGCAAGGCTTTTGAATTCTTCCTGAATCCAGAATTCTTCCACAATTTAAAACTTTGATTACAGTTTGAAATTAAAAATGCATGCTATTACAAATGTTTCAATGTTATGAAACAATGTCGTAAAATTACTTGTGTTGACTGAGTGTCTGCGAAAAATGAAACAAGCCATTTGTTCAGCATTGCAGTGATTAATAGTTTTGGAGTTTGTAACAAAGTACAGATAATGTACACTTTTTGTTTCTTATTAGTGCTTGTAATTAGCCAATTTACTCCGATTACTTTTTACAATTTTCACGAGATGTGTCCTCTCACCCTGAAGAATACTACTTTGGTGTTCATGGTATAGGTGTATCAACCGCCCTCTGGTACCTTAACTCTACATGATTATATTAGCATAGGGTCAGACAGTCGAGGGTGGAGTAAAGACCTAGGTCTCGGAGTTTGGAGATTAGTTTGGTTGGAATTATAGCGTCGAAGGTTGAGCTATAGCCAATATCTAAGGCCTATTCACAAATTGGTCAATTTTCCCATCGTTTCCCATAAAGAGTGTGACATCATGGTAATGCCAGTTGACTTGTAATCGAAAAGGATATGATCTGTTAATACTTCACCGTTCTGAAGAAGGGTCACTGGAGCTGAAACGTTAACTCTGATTTCTCTCCACAGATGCTGCCAGACCTGCGTTTTTTCAACAATTTCTGTTTTTGTTACACCACAGTTCAGGATACTTCTTGATTTGATCTGATATTCATTATTATATGCCTCCCAACAATAGTCAGATTTGTTTTTCTCTTGACTTCCTTTTCTTTCTCTCCCACCTCCGAGCTGAGGATATTTGCAGCAATCAGGTCGGCTGTATTACCGGGCTGAGATCAGCAAATTTACACTGTTAATATCTTCTGGGTATAGAGCAAGTAATTTTATAATGTGCAGTGCATCAACAAAATAATATTGAAATGTTTAATACTCTAAGTCCTCTTGCTTAATCCTCAGTCTACCTGCAATTACATTTCATAATTACATTTCATATAAGTTATTGCTGTAACAGGACACAAGCTTGTTTGTACTTAATCACTTGACCTCATTTATTGCACACCATACATTTTAATTGGTTTGATATACTCTTGTGAACATTGCATTAGCTTACTTTTTCAGTGGCTTTCTTTTCATGTCATTTTCATTACATTGGACGCTCTGTCAATATCTAGCCATTTCCTCAGGAGTGTGAGAAATTATAGATTATTTATCATAATATTTTGAAAATATGGTCACCAATGCAGCATCTTCAACACACACACCTTCCCTTTTGTTGCTGTCGCTTTTTCAGCCAGGTGTTTACAAAGTTAGCATCGTTCTTTTGTTTTTAATTCATGAACAGGTTTTTTTCTCAAAAGATATTCTCTATTAGATTTGTTTAATATTTAAAATAATATTTCTTAAATAATATTTATGATTTTATAGAAATTTTCCCAGAGGTGGCAGGAATGTGAATAAGAGTTGGTGGTAGTTTAGTTGCACATGACTAACGTACGTAAGGTGGAGCGAGCAACAAAGAAACAAATGATGGGAAATGAACAGAAAAATAGATACATCGGAGATTACTTGAAGAAAATACGTATTTTTGATGATGAGCATGGCACGATTGCTGTTCTGATCTCGGACCTTGGATAATTTTAAAAAAAGATGTTTACTGTTTAAAAGGAAAAGAAGGCAATTTTTGAAATTCTGGAAGTACCTTTCATCCTTCATCCTCTTAAATGTTCATTTCTATTGATGCATGCTGAGCTGCCAACAAATAAGTGCTGCAGGGGTGGAAAATGCTGTCAAATTATCCATGGTTGGTAAATGCAGTGTATAAGGTGAACTGTGTACTGCCATCAAAGATCATTGATTGATTGTGTGGGTAAATATTAGTATGCCTGAAACTGGACTCAGTTAGGCAAACTGGTATCCTTATGGTGTGAAGCTGCAACCATCAAGATGATTGAGCATTCAGTCAGATTTGTCAGTTAAACCTTCTAGGTGGCAGACAGGAGTTGTCCAGAGGCAGATGGTGGAGAATTTCTGAGACAATTGTTGCAGAATACCGACCCTCCACTCTGCACTTAGTGAGAATGATGTTCTGATAATTCCAATTAACTGCTTAATAACTCTTAATGAATAACTATAGAAACAAGGATTCCTGTGCCACTGTGGTCATGTCCATACCTCTGTATCATAACACATCTGAACAGATTGATTGAAATATCTGCAATTATAGAAATTTGGCATCAGTTATACAGTTTAAAGGTTGGGGAGACAACTAAATTCCATTTTCCTTGGGATTACTAATTTGACACGAAGGTAAAGTCAATGTTGTCATAGTCAGAGAGGACTGTAGGTCTGCTCTCCCTTGAGAGAAAGCTAATTGGTGGTGGTCTAACCTGAGGGTCGCCATGCCTGAGGAGAGATTGAGAATGACTGTCCTTCCTGGTAGCCTCATCCAGTGTGAAAATTGAACCCATGCTCTTGGCATCACTCTGCATTGCAAACGAGCTATCCAGCCTGGTGTTGTTCAGGTCCAAAATATGACCATAAACTGCCTTTTTGCCAGGAGGAGTATCTCAAAGTAAACCAAATGGGAGATTGGAATTTTGAACATGACAGTACTTGAAGAAACTTGGTGTCGGAGGTTAGGAGGAAAGCTGAGGCCTATCTGAAGTGATTCGATGATAAGTGGATTCATACTTCTCTGATGTCTGATGCTCAATAACAAATTTAAGAATCTGCAGATATTTTAATCAATCTGTTCAGATGTGTTATGATCCATCTCTGGAGCAGGTGGGACTTGAACATGAGCCTTCTGTCTCAGAGGTGTGGACATGACCACTGTAGCATGGGAATCTATCAGTATATATTTCGCTTACGGCAATAGTGAGAAAGCTTGCATGACAGTTTAACGGAAGTGATTCTAGAACAGATGCAACCAGTTTCTAACATTACATCTGACTGTAAAAAAAGTCACAATATATTGATCCTTTCTCTATATTAACACCACCAAATCAAAGCTTTGTTGTAAAATTAAATTGCCTTGAATTGTCAGTGGAATACCATGCACTGGTGCTTTTTTTTCCCCCACAAACGAAGCAATATGTTTTGTTTACACATTCTAAACATATCAGAGTTTTATATTCTATGTTAAAACAAATGTGAGCTTACTTGACTTGTGGAGAGATGTGTTTTTTTTAAAACAAACATCTTTTTTGTATATTTTCTCACGTACTTATTACGGCAGCATTTTGTCTTAAAGAATTAGGAGCTGGAGTAGGCCATTCAGTTAGCTCTGCCACTTAATACAATTATGGCTGATTTTATCTCACCCTCGCCTGCAGTTTTCTGCTTGCTTACCATGACCTTCAACCCTTTACTAATTGCCATCCTATCTGTCTCCTCTAGTTCAGTATCTTGGCATCCACTGTATCCAGTGCAATCTGGGTAGTAAACTCCACAGATTCATTCCTCTTTGTGAGAAGTAATTCCCCCTCATTCCTGTTTTAAATCTCTGACATCCCATAGCCTAAAACTACAACCTGTCACTCAAGTATGGAATTTTCCTTGTTTGCAGTAATTTACTTAGGGAGCCTGACCTCTTAGGTTTAACATAGTTATCCATCCAAATTCTTTTGTCGCAACAAGGAAAGGCATTTTTAACTGCAGTGTGAAGTATCATCTTCCCTCAGAATCGAGAGATAGAGCTGTACAGCATAGAAACAGACACTTTGGTCTAACCTGTCCATGTCGACCAGATATCCTAAATTAATCTAGTCCCATTTGTCAGCATTTAGCCTATATTCCTCTAAACCCTTCCTATTCATTTACCTATTGAGATGCCTTTTAAATGTAGTTGTACCAGCCTCCTCCATTTCCTCTGGCAGCTCATTCCACACACACATCACCCTTTGCGTGAAATAGTTGCCCCTTATGCTCACTTTAAACCTATGTCATCTTGTTTTGGACTCCCTCATCGTGGGGAAAAGACAGGGTGAATAGCCAATCTCCTGGGCTGTGAGCTTCCCAAGACAGGTTTCTCCAAGATCAGCTGTGAATTTTAAAGTTTGTTTATTTTTTGGATGTAGGTTTGCTCGCTGAGCTGGAAGGTTCGTGAAAACATCCTCCAGAGATACTTGAAACCAAACAGCAGAGGCAGTCAACTGTGCACCTTCACTGCCTGGTTCCACAGCTTTGCAGTTCTCCTTTTTTTTTTCACCTCCCACATAGTTACTGCTTTGTCTGTCTTCCTCTTTTTTAGCGTCCCATTGTTTTGATCTCTAAAGTTCGGAGACAAAGCAACAACTTATAAAACAGTAAAACAGCTGCTCCAAGAGTTCATGGAAATCGGCTCCAACACTGAAAATACTTCAACAAAAGAGTAGCTCATACAGCCACAGTTTTTTCCCATCCTCCATCTTGGATTACCTAGACTCCTTTAAACTTGCACAGTTATTGCAGCTGTGACTTTAAAAGGATGAAATCACTGTGAAAAAGGTCTGGTGCCATGAAGTGCAGCTAGCAGATGTGGAGTTGTACGGTGTGCTTGTATTTTCAAATTCATGATCGCAAATAGAAGTATTGTTATAACATTTAACGTTATAATAAAGCGTATTGGTCCCCTTTTTAAAAAAGAAACCTGTATTTTGATCTACACTTGCCAACTGAAGTTTCGGCATGTTCACCATTATAAGAGTAATTTTATTTTCCTTGTCAAATGCTTGAGGTACTGTGATGAGGGGACTTTTGAATAACCCTGGACAGGAATTCTGTGGGAAGGGTAATGGCCATTGTGTAATTACTACAATGTTTTATTTTGCAGACAGTAAAATTGGTTTAAGTATAGTATAATCATTGAATGTCTTGATAGTTGGAAGTATTACAGCATTTGAGATTGGTTCTGAACAGTATAATTAAAATCTTAAACTGTACTGTTGTGCACATGATTACTAGATTGTAATGGTGGATTTGCAGTCAGTAAATGCATTTGAGATTCTTGTGGAACCATTTCATCTACATTGCATAAAGCTTCTGGTAAAGCTGAGTTCATATTAACTCAGTTCCTTGCACTAATTGACCTTCTGTTGCGATCAAGCGGATGCATAGAATGGTATTTGAGTGGAAAAAAATCATCTCCACAGAATGGTTTGGGTATTCTCATTAGGAGGATTCTACTTCAATAGGATAGATGATGCTATAGGGTTTGAGGAGACTGTTATTTTAGAAATGCACCAGAATTGAAACATCAAGGGAAATAAGGACAGACTTGGCGAGAAAGAAAAAAATCGCGATGAGAAAAACAAAATTGAGGAAGAAAAATAAGGAAAACAATTTCAAAGTAATCTGAACAGATTAAGGAAAGAATTTCAAGATTTGAAGTCTGCCAGAATGATGGGTAGGGGATGGAAATGCTTTACAATGGTGATTCCCATGTCTTACTATTAAAAGTAAATATTTTCATGGTTTTGCACATTGTGAAGACTTTGTGAATTTGTCAGCAACATAGAGACCACCCAGCTGTCTCTGCTGCCCCACCTCCCAACTGGCAAACCAAGCTAACTCTCACTCCTCTCCTTGACTTGAAACCCATATATTTTACTGTATTTGTTTCTCCACTTCTACTATATCCCATTGTGCCCCTTCTGCTTTTTCCTGCCATACTACTTTGCCCTTTCCATAATTCGAGGAGAAAGTGAGGTCTGCAGATGCTGGAGATCAAAGTTGAAACTTTATTGCTGGAACAGCACAGCAGGTCAGGCAGCATCCAGGGAACAGGAGATTCGACGTTTCGGGCACAGGCCCTTCTTCAGGCCCTTTCCATAATTCGTCGTATTGATAAAATGCAAGTGTTGCAGCTCACTGATCTCCTCGCTGAGCTCCTACTAAGATCCCTTGCTATTTTCAGTTCGCCTGATTTGGTTAGTAATTGGGGATTCCTCCCTTCACTTATTCTCCAAGATCTTTGAATGTATCATCTATTAAATTAGTGGCCGTACGTCCCCCAACTTTGCATTCCCTTCATCTTCCGTAAGACTGCTACCCAATTTCTAACATCTCCTTCAAGTCATGCTCGCAAAGTCCACTTTTTTCTCACTGAACTCTGTTGATATGACTGCCTAGCAGTGCCTTAGATTTACATTTGGATCTCACCATACGTTTCCGATCTTATTTATCTTGTCATATCCAGCCTTACAATCCTGTCTCCCTTGACTTCGCCTTTTGCCTTATGTATCTCCTTTCTCCTTTCCTTCATAGAATTACTTTCTGACACTTGCCCTAACCTCTAGGATACACTTGCGAAAAACTGCTTCCTTCCTACTCCTCCATTTTGTATGGAAACAAATTCTGTATTTATTTCGCAAAGAAGGAGAATGAGAGTGAGGAATATTCATGACTATTTTTAAGAGGTTGTATTTGTGTGATCTTCCAGTGTTTCTCATTATAAACACTGACACAGGAATTTTATAATGGATAAGCAAAAGGGGAATTTCTTTGAAATGTCTGCATCCTGCTCCAAATGTACCTTGTCCTCTGTTCACTTGCTTATACCGTATTGCAGGAGTTTGGCTAGAAGTTTGCATTGTAAAATTTCTAACAGGTGCTGTGAACTTCAGTGCAAAATGTGCCTTTTTATTCAATTCCTTCTTGCAAAATTAATAAAAGTTGACTTGAGAAATCCTAAGAGCGTATCTAAACACCACCTCCTATTATTGGAAAATGACAATTGAATCAAAATTTGTTACTGTGGAGCCTAGCGTTGCTTACACCTTTACTCTGAGAATAGTTATTGAGCATTTGTGCAAGCAGCTCAGTCATAATCATATCAGGTCACATGAAACTGGAGCATGAGTCTGTGGGGTTTCCAGGATATCCGTCTTGCCATCGTTTGTGCCGCAAATAGTTGTGCTCAAATAAAATCTCTTGTTGTTCCTTCACATGGCTGTAGCTTGGCTACACTACATTTGACAAAGGAATGATGTGCTTTATCTGTTTAAGTTATGTAAGATATTTAAGAATTAACGTGCTCCTTCCTTATCTGTCACATATCCACATTAATGTTTTGTTTTTGACTATATTAGAATACTGTGTGGACAAGATTTAGCAGTTGTATTTCTTTTCAGAGCTATACACTGTGCCTTAATAGTTGTAGATTCATTTAGAGTTTATTTTCACTGACTCCTTGTGTATTGACTATGATTCTCGGATTGGAAGCAGTTTGACAGCTTGTCAATGTCATGTAATTCTAATATATGTTAAAAATCACACAACAACAGGTTAGAGTCCCAACAGGTTATTTGGAAGCACTAGCTTTCAGAGCACTGCTCCTTCATCAGTAGCTAGTGGGGCAGGATCATAAGACACAGAATTTACAGTACCAGATCATAGTGTCATGTAACTGATATGATATATTGAACAAACCTAGATTGCTGTTAAGTCCTTCGTCTTTTAGAATGAGTTGCAGGTTTCAATGTATTAATATCTAAATCCCAGAACTACTTTCAACACAATCCAGAGGTAACTTAAGGTTTTATTTAAAAAAATGTGACATCTCAGCTCAGACAGCGCATTAAAGGCATAAGTTTAGTGCCTGTCTGGAATCCAATCTTAATTCAGACTGATTCTATTTCCAAAGTAGGAATTTATAAAATGTCACATGAATTGACAGCCTGTAGATTGTGTGTTTTTTGAGCAAAATGGAATGAGCTGCAAAGACAAATCTGCAAATGCAAATTATTCCCATAGATGTGTGTGTGTGCACGCACACATGCATGTGAGGGAGAAGGAGTGTGTGCATGCTTGGTTGAGTATGTGTGTGAATGTGACAGAGCATAAGTCTGTGAGAGTGTGTGCTCATGGGTGAGTTTGAGGAGGGTGTTTGTGTGTGTGCATGAATGAGAGAGGGTCTCCGAGTGTGTGAATATGTAAGTGTATGTGTGCTTGTGTGCAACCTCAGTCTGTGACATTTCTTATAAATTACTACTTTTGGAGATGGAACCATCTGACTCAAGATTGGGACACAGACCAACTCGAAACCTCACACCTTTAATGCATTGTCTGAGCTGAGGTGTCACTTTCCTTTATTAAAAAAGGATTTTCACAATGAATGAATAGTGATTATAATACCATGTCAGGAGGGTGTGTGGCTTGAAGGGGACCTTGGAGATGATGTTTCAAGTATCTATTTACCCTATCCTTCTAGAGAGTATTGGTTGTGTCAGGTGGGAAACAGTACTGGCTTGGGGGAAGTAGGAGCTGAACACTTCTGTGGATTCTGAGATGTTGACTTAATTAAAATTACATTCCTGAACAGGCTTTGCACATGTCGAGTAATGCTCCACGTGAATCCTTCGAAAAACGCAGGGTAAATATTGGGCAAAAAGTCCTACCCTCCCTGGTTCTTGCCAGCTGATTCAACTCATAGAAATAAGATTGGGGCAAAACCAGTAATCAGGTTTAAATTCCCATTTCAGAGCCACAGATGTGTGCTCATTGTCTCTCCCTCAGGTTGCCGAGGCACATCATGTAAGTTGAGTAGGAAGCCTTTGCCCATATTGGAAGATTTGGGCCATTGGTTGCTCTTCCCATGTAATTAATTGGTTATAAAGCACTTTAGAATTCTCTAGTGGCATAACAAAGAGCTATAAAATGCAAGTCTTTTATAACTTGTTTGCAAAAGCACTAAATCAGCAAGTGAATGTTTTGAAGTGTTTCCAGGAACTTCTCCAGCATCCTGTCTCCAAGGTCTGTAAATGAATTTAGCTGTTAGTGTTTTAACTGGGTTACTGATCCATCCCTGTGTATAGAATATGCAATGAGTTTACATTTTTCACTTTGTCATCGTTAAATACAATCTCTAATGTGCAGTTCATAGAACATGTATGACACCATGCACCGAATGTGTGAAACTGAAAAGTACAAAAGACAGAAAAATAATCAAATATTTTCTTTTTGTGTTAAGCTGCCTAATTTTCTGAATGTTTTTGCTTTGCCTGAGAGAGACTGTGTGCCAGGGTTGTTCTAAGTATCTTTTTGTTTCAGGCTGTCAGGCTGGATTAAGGTCCTGGTCATTGAGCAAACTTTTCCCAATGTTTCCAATGTACGTCTGCAGCAATTACTTCTTCTTCTAGAAAGAACTGTGAGAAATACAGAGCAGAGAACCGTGGCAAGTGTTTTTGGAGTGGAGAAAATCATTGTTTATAATGTTTGAAAAAGAAACTAGCACAGAGTTTGTGGGAGGTGAAGGGAAGAGGCAACTAGTTTGATCTACGTGAAGAACTTTCCATGTAAAAAACTGTCAATATTTGGAGAAAAAAATTACTTTGGTATTAAATGTGTTTTGCAAAATTATTATTCTTGATGGCATTACAGACATTTAATGTGTAGCCCATACGTTTCCAGAATTGGTTAATGCCATTGTTTCAGAAAATTGCTGTATTGTAGTGATTAGGCACTTTGTTCAAGCTGTTTTTTTGACAATATTAAATAGCAACATGATGGAGCTCTGAAGTTTAAATTTATCATGCAGTTTAGAGGATTTATAATTGCATTTGGAAAAGCCATTAGATTTGCAAAGGCTTGAATATTGTTCCCTTGTTGCCCAAGCCTATTTAAAAATACTACTTTAAATCATTTTTTGAAAAAAAATGTTCTTATTTATTTTTCTTATTTACTTTAAGTTCAAATGGATAACACATTGAAGTCCAGCATTTTTGCATGTGGTGATGGACTGAAAATAGTGTGAGAGAAAAATGAGGTCTGTGTATTTCTCCGCAGAAACTGAATGCAGTTGTGAGAAACTGATCTTCCACACCGCATCCTTCAGGCAGTCCAGATCTGTGTGACCATGTGGTATGCCATGCACAGTATCTTAATTCTATTGCTACAAAGGCTGTGCCATTGAACAGTGAATTGGAGCGCTGTCCAATTGTGAAGGTGTATGAACTGCGACCTTAGCCACTTTGATGGGTTGGCTGTGCAGAATGAATGAGTTGCTTTAAGAGAATTACAGCTTAAGAGCAATGTGTTATTGTGGTATTATGAGACCTGAAGTAAAGTTGCTTGGTTGCATTTCGTGAAAGTATATAGTATACGGAGCACAGAGGAAAAATACAAAATAGCTCATGGGAAAAGTGAAAATTGAATATGAATTTTAGTATCTATGACATTGAGGGAGATGTTACCTGTATTTGAAATTCTTTTTCATAATTATGATAGAATTATTTCAGTAGTGGATCTGGAAAGTTGCAAATATGTGTAACTTTCAAGTATGCTTTATTGAAATGCAGGGTTTTTTTCTCCAAATCATTACTTGGGTTATCCCTTTTCTTGGTTTTATTTTGTTACTGTTAAATCTCATTCCTTTCAGTTTGCTTGAAATCTGACTTGCAAATCCAGTGAGGTTCCAAATCTGCTTGCCTAATGATCTGTGATCAGTGCAGCTAAGTTGACAACTGGTGGCAACCTACTCATTTTTACTCTTGCTCCATAAAATGCTCTTTGCTCTCGGCACTATATACTTTTGGATCTAAAAGTTGACTTATTTTCACCACCTCATCATCAAATTTGATCCACTGATGGGAGTGGCTGGATTGAATCTGGATAGGGACACCTTGTGATACAGGAACCTGATTTGGAATCAGATGGAAACAGGATTGATGGACTGAATGACCTTCCGCAATGTTCTGTTTTCTGCAAAAAAAATCACATTCCCTGTCTACAATGAATGCCATTATACCTTGGGACAATCTCTCTGGATTGTTCTTAATTTGCTGTTCGTGTCACCACTCTGAATCCATTATGCAGATTTTATGCTATTGAATATGCACATAATGATTTTTAGCAAGACTATCTGTAGCAACTTAAAATAGCAGTGAATCATGTTGATCTCCGCAATACACTGTGAATGTTTTCACTCTGTTTCTTGAAGCTGTAGGAAAAAATAATTACTAAGAAGCTTCGCCTTGGCCAGTCTGTTGCATTGGCCACAGAATTTGGCAGTCAAATTAGATGTTTTCAGTGCAAAATGTAATCCAACAGTTACCATCTTTGTTTTATCTCACAAAGAAAATAATGAAGGTCTGGGTGATGGGCCCTTGAGAACTTCGGGGGGGATGCCTAAGATTGAGTTATGCAATGTTTCATTCTTGTTAAATGACACCAAACGAGAGGAAATGTTGGTTTCACACTAAGTTCTTGTAGTTTTCAAAATGCTCACAGAGAAAAGCTCCCGAAACACTCAGCAGTCGATAGCTTTTTTTATTTATTTCCAGTCTCCATTTTCATCCTAACGTTGGACCGTACTGTTTCCACTGATGATTCTTCTATTGTTCACATTGTTAAATCATAGATAATTATAATTGTGTTTAGGTGTTCTCACGTTTTAAGTAACTTGCTTGTCTATCTGTTATACATGCTGGAACAGACTTTGTTTGTTTGTATGCAAGTCTAGTTTGGATTGATGTCAAGGTCAATTCACTTTTAGATTTGAGAAAAGTCATTTTAATAAAATGAATTTCCCATGGTGTTGCAGCAGTACACCTAATTCTGAGCACAGTAGCGGAGGTGAATGGGAGTGCTTTGTTAGGCAGGATTTGGGAGAACTCTAGTGAGTGGCAGTTGATGCTTTTGAGAACAGTTGAGACTTCCAGGCAAGTTAGGACCTTTTTAAATGACTGAAGTGAAGCATTTTGTTCAAAATGTTAGTTCAATTTAGCTTGCTTAATGCTACAGTACATGAAATTCTAAAATGAAACCAGAAATTGCTAGAGAAGCTTTGCAGGTCTTGCGGCATCTGTGGAGAGAAAGCAGTTAATTTCTTGAGCCCAGTGATGCTGTGTTTTATTTTACCATCTGAACCAAGCATTATATCGTTTATTTTGTACTACTGTCAGATTGTAATGCTTTCTCAGCCCGTTGTCAGAACGGGGTCCAAGACATAGATGATTCACATCTTCAGATTTGTTCAAATACTTATTTTCAGGAAATATCAATTGTATGTGGTTTAATTTTTTTTGATCTCCGCTCTTTTCTGAATAGTATTTCTGAGCATGGTTGGTGGTAAGCCCAAATTATTACCTGAAGGCTTATGAAAATCATGAGCCAGTTAACTCTCTACAGGGCACATGAAAAGTATCACCACCAAGTAATACGTTATTTCGTGTAATAATCATTGCTGTTTTTCATCCAGTAATACCTGTATTCCAGGGATATTATCTTTTCCTTGGCTGAGCAATATAGTCCATGTTATCCGTTATGAGTAGATATCCTCATGGGCGGCACAGTAGCTAAGTAGTTAGCACTGTTGCCTCCCAGTGCCAGGGGCCTTGGTTCGATTACCACTTCGGTCTGTGTGGAGTTTGCACATTCTGCCTGTGTCTGTGTGGGTTTCCTCTGGGTGCTCCAGTTTCCTCCCACAATCCAGGAGATAAGTGTTAGGTACATTGAGGCAGGGGTAAGTATAGGGTAGGGGAATGGGTCTGGGTGAGTTACTCTTCGTAGGGTTGGTGTGGACTTGTTGGGACAAATGGCTTGTTTCCACACTGTAGGGATTCTAATCCTCTGCCATTCGGTGCCACAGATCTAGGTTGCAGTGATTATTTATCTGGTTCTAGCCAGAGCATTTGTAGAAATTCTTTTCATCCCTACATTGATTCCTCAGCATTTCCCCAAGGATCCATCATTCCCCTTCTTGATGCTACTCCAGTTTGATGAATCAAATTCCATATCCAAGCTAATAGCTCCATGTCTATCTCTTAACAATCTCCTTAGCCTTTCTTATGCTTTGCCTGATTGTTTTGGAGAAGCCATAACGTTATCCAGTCAAAAGCTGGAAATCTTTTAAGCCATTGTTTTTTGCCTCTGTCCCCACTCTGTAGAAACTACTAATTATCTATCTCTGCACCATATTCTCCCCTACCCATTACCCCCCCGCAACATGAATACACACATACTCCGATCAAACTGTGACGGTTTAGAATAATGATTGACCACATGTTTCATTTAGGAGGAGAAAGTGAGGTCTGCAGATGCTGGAGATCAAAGTTGAAACTTTATTGCTGGAACAGCACAGTAGGTCAGGCAGCATCCAGGGAACAGGAGATTCGACGTTTCGGGCACAGGCCCTTAGTGTCATTCCTGAAGAAGGGCCTGTGCCCGAAACGTCGAATCTCCTGTTCCCTGGATGCTGCCTGACCTGCTGTGCTGTTCCAGCAATAAAGTTTCAACACATGTTTCATTTCCATCCCATGCAAAAATTACCTACTTTTCCTCCATGTATTGTTTGTTTCTTTTCTACAGCAGTCCAGCTGCTACTGACAATCTCACCATTGCTTTTATCACTTCCAGATTTTGTCTCCATCCCCACCCCTTCCATTCTCTGGAAACATTCACTCACTGGAAACCTGTTGCCTCCTTGCTGCCTTGTGTTGGCTCTTTAGATACCGGTTGTGATTCTGTATATGTTTCATCAGATGCCCTTCCTCCTTCATACGGTTTGACTAACGGTGAGACTAATGTCCAGCCTCGTGGTGTATTTTCTTCATGTGACAAGGGGAAATCAAGTTAACTCTTCGTTATCAGCTTGGATGATGCTTAACAAACAGCGCTTTTCCCTATCTTCAATTTTTCTATTCAGAGCAAATGAAAAGATTCAAACAAAACAAAGTGTGGTATGTGATATTTATTTGTTGAAGATGGATCTATCTTTGTTATAATTCTAACACCAATGTTGTCATTACTATTGTCTTTTTACCCTTCTCCTTTTTTCTCCTTCTCCTTAGTGTTAGGCAGTTTTAAGTCCAAGTCTTGGTCTAATGTGATGTCATTTTGCAGCTTTCCAAGAGGAAAAATTATTTGAGGACAAATTTAAAAACAAGGATTTTCTGTTCAGTTTGTGGTCATAGGACATATTCACCCAGATATCTGGGCAAGGGACAGCACCTGAGAGTTGTAGGAATCTAATATTTGCTATAAACGTTATAAAAGATGCTGAAAAATCCCAGAATAACCTAGAGTAATAGGAAATTTAAAAAGCTGGAACCATGAGTGAAGTATATCTATTTTTATTAATTCACTCAGGGGTCTGGGCATTGCTGGCTGGTCCAGCATTTATTGCCTGTCCCTAGTTGCCTTTGAGAAGCTGGTGGTGAGCTGCCTTCATGAACCACTGCAATCCATGTGCTGTCGTAGGACCATTCGGTAGAAATTGCAGCATTTTCACGAAGCAATACCGAATCATGAGTGGCTTGAAAGGGAAGTTGAACGTGCTGATGTTCCTATGTATCAGATGCCCGTGTCCTTTGAGATGCAAGTGGTTGTAGGTTTGGAAGGTGTTGCCAAAGGATCTTTGGTGAACTTCAGCAGTGCACCTTGTAGATAATACTGCTGCTACTGAGCATCAGTGGTGGAGGATGTGGCTGTGGTGCCAATCAAATGGCCACCTTTGCCCAGGAAGGTGTCAAGTTTCTTGACTGTTGTTGGTGCTGCGTTCTTATAGGCAAGTGGTGCGGATGTCATCATATTCCTGACTGTGCCTAAACTGTTTAAAAAAAAAAATAGAGTTCAGAGAAGAAACCAAACTTGCACAAGTTCAGGACATCACAAAAAAGTTGTGAAAACTTAATGAGTTAACTTGCAGGTTCAGTCACAGTTATGTTGTAGAAAATTGAAATATGTTCCCAAGTCCCTTCATAACCTTGAATCTCCACACTCTTCAGTTCTCTAACTCTCGAATTTCTGCCCCTGGTCTGATTTCTTGTGTTGCTCTTCTTTTCATTGCTCATGCTTTTAGCTAAGCATTGAAATTACCCATCCAAACCTTTCTGCCTCTCTACCTCCTTCCCTGTTTATTCCCCTTCTAAGAATCTTCATAAAGCCTAACTCTTTGTCCAACGTAGTCTAATATTTCCTTATTTGATTTGATGTTAAATTTGTATGTTAATGTTACTGTGAAACACTTTTGATTAGGGTGGTGGGGGGAGATGTTTCACCACATTAAAGCTGCTGTATGAATGCATCCAGAGTAAGTGTCTGGATTTCAGGCTTCATTCCTTGCATTGGGAATTGAAATGCCAAGAGGCAGAAACGTTTGCGGCACGGTGGCTCAGTGGTTAGCACTGCTGCCTCACAGCACCAGAGTCCCAGGTTCAATTCCAGTCTCAGACGACTGTCTGTGTGGATCTTGCACATTCTCCCTGTATCTGCGTGGGTTTCCTCCGGGTGCTCTGGTTTCCTCCCACAGTCCAAAGATGTGCAGGTCAGGTGAATTGGCCATGCTAAATTGCCTGTAGTGTTAGGTGCATTAGTCAGAAGGAAATGGGTCTGGGCGGGTTTCTTTTTGGAGGGTCGGTGTGGGCTTGTTGGGCTAAAGGGCATGTTTCCACACTGTAGAGAATCTAATCTAATCAAACATTTCATTACAAAGCCATGTCTATTATCATGAATTATTTGTGGTAATAACATGTTAAGCACATTTAATGAGCCAAATTCTCATTTGGATGTGGAGGTATGTTTTGGTGAGCAAATGACAATGTTTTGGATTTTTTTGGGAGTGGGGGGAGGCATTACAGGTGGTGAATGCGAGGTAGCATATTGATTGCCTGGTGTCACAGATGGCATGAGGATTATAGGGGTGGTGGCAGGGTATGAGAGGTGGAATGGGGATATCTGAGGGGGCATGGGCTTTGAATCAGGGAAATGCGAAGTGGTATGTGCTGGATGGGAGATATGAAACTGGGGAGTTTTAGGCAAATTTGAAGCTGGGCTATTAGTTGCCTAGGCCTTCAAACCAGCATCAAGGACAGTGCGTTCAAATTCAATTTTATTAGATTGCTACAAATATAAATGGATTTCCAATTATTATCAAACCTAACACGTTGCTTGGCTTTTGAGCACTTCATATAATCACGAACCCAGTGCGCATTAATGAGGTGGCGCAGGGAACAGCCACACTCCTCTGAAATTCCACTAGGGCTTGCAAAATTCACTTGAAAGGACAGGTTGCTTTTTAAATCTCTACATGGTTGAATGTGCATTTGCAAGCTCTGCTTACAAAGGTTACATTTTTATCAAAATGGGCAAATACTCAGTCCAGTTAATCAGTCTGAGGACAGCAATTTGGAAACCGGAGTTAGAGGATTCACTGGACATTTTAATCAGATATAATCTTTTGAAAACTTCCCCTCAACAATTGGGACAAAGTAATGCTCTTCGGAGATAAAATTGTTTCATTTTTCAGTGAACCACCAGAACTTAGTCTGCATGTGATAGCCATAATACTACTTCACAAAACTATATTAATTATTTAGATCTGGTGTGTAGATTTCTTGATACTTACAAAGCCTAAAAATAAGTCTGAGAGCCAAGTAATCTTTTTGGGCAATGCCTTAAGCCTTTGTAACCTATTGAACCCATTGGGACTTTGCTCAAGGCATCAAAGGAGAGGTCTAGTTCCCTTGGTTGGATTGCTTTGATTGTTTTGTGATATAATCACTTTCATTAAAGTTTTGCAATAAAAATGTTTACATATATTTGCTCCCTTCAAAGAGTTGACATTAGAATGTTGGGGATGAGATTGGCAGGGGCATCTATATTCTACTGAGCAAACCCAAAGGCCCTTGAAAGATTAGATTAGATTACTTACAGTGTGGAAACAGGCCCTTCGGCCCAACAAGTCCACACCGCCCCGCCGAAGCGCAACCCACCATACCCCTACATTTTCCCCTTACCTAACACTACGGGCAGTTTAGCATGACCAATTCACCTGACCTGCACATCTTTGTGACTGTGGGAGGAAACCGGAGCACCCGGAGGAAACCCACGCAGACACGGGGAGAACGTGCAAACTCCACACAGTAGACACGGGGAGAATGTGCAAACTCCAAAGATATTGAACAAATTACTAATTCAAACATTTTATTAACCTGCACTGGGATCCAGGAGTGTGCCAGTTGATCAAATATTCTGGATAATCAAGAAGTCCATATTCAAAGTCTGTGAGAAGATTTGTAGCTCGGGTGCTCGTTGTTGTGGTTCTGTTCGCTGAGCTGGGAGTTTGTGTTGCAGACGTTTCGTCCCCTGTCTAGGTGACATCCTCCGTGCTTGGGAGCCTCCTGTGAAGCGCTTCTGTGATCTTTCCTCCGGCATTTGTAGTGGTTTGAATCTGTCGCTTCCGGTTGTCAGTTCCAGCTGTCCGCTGCAGTGGCTGGTATATTGGGTCCAGGTCGATGTGCTTGTTGATAGAATCCATGGATGAGTGTCATGCCTCTAGAAATTCCCTGGCTGTTCTCTGTTTGGTTTGTCCTATAATAGTAGTGTTGTCCCAGTTGAATTCATGTTGCTTGTCATCTGCGTGTGTGACTACTAAGGATAGCTGGTCGTGTCGTTTCGTGGCTAGTTGGTGTTCATGGTTGCGGATCGTTAGCTGTCTTCCTGTTTGTCCTATATAGTGTTTTGTGCAGTCCTTGCATGGGATTTTGTACACTACATTGGTTTTGCTCATCTGGTCCTTTGTTCTGGTGAGTTGTTGTCTGAGAGTGGCTGTTGGTTTGTGTGCTGTTATGAGTCCTAGTGGTCACAGTAGTCTGGCTGTCAGTTCGGAAATGCTCTTGATGTATGGTAGTGTGGTTAGCCCTTTGGGTTGTGGCATGTCCTCGTTCCGTTGTCTTTCCCTTAGGCATCTGTTGATGAAATTGCGCGAGTGTCCGTTTTTCTACGTAGAACTACGAAAGCAACCACCCCAACACACAAAAAGAAGTTGCATCAAGACACTATTCAATGGTTTCATTGGTTCATAGATTAAGTAAAACTGTTCAATATTAGCAAGAGTGAGATTCGTGGAATCATGCAGTAGAGAAGAGGTCCTTTGACCCACAGTCCCACTTTTCTGCACTACTGAGGTAGCCTTGAGTGTTCTGACTTCAAGTGCTCATCCAAGTAACTTTTTTAAAGGTTGAAGTTTCCCAACTACTCTCCCAGGTGGTGCATTTCAGATTCCCACAGTGTGAAAACTGTTTCCTCAAAACACCTCCTGCCTTTCACTTTCACATTATGCCCCTTGCTATTGATAGTTCAATTAAGGGGAGTAGTTGCTTTCTGTTCACTGTACTCATGTCCCTTGTAAATTTATACACCTGTGGGCGCAAACCACCCCTCCCCCCACCCAACCTTCTGTCTGCGCCAAAGAAAACAACCCAAACATATTCAACATCTCTTCAGAGCTGAAATACTCTATTACGGGCAACATCGTGGTGAATCTCCTTTGCACCCACTCTAGTGCAATCACCTCGCTCCTATAGTGTCAAATAGCATGGTGCTGGAAAAGCACAGCCGGTCAGGCAGCATCCGAGGAGCAGGAGAGTTGACATTTCGAGCATGAATTCCTGAAGAAGGGCATGTGCCCGAAACGTCGAATCTTCTGTTCCCTAGATGCTGCCTGACCTGCTGTGCTGTTCCAGCAATAAAGTTTCAGCATTTCAAGCATGAAGCCTTCATCAGGAATGTGTGGTTGGGGTGGGGTGGGGGGGGGGGGGGGGGGGTGCGCCCAAGGGGGTTGGGCTGGTGCGAAGGTATCTAGAAATGTGATTATGGGTAGTGATGATGATGTGTCGGAGTGGACGGTGGAATAGATAGATGGGAAGGAAGATGGACTGTGTGGGACAGTTCAAGAGGGCGGTGCTGGGTTGGAGGGTTGGACTTCGGATAATGTGGGGGGAGAGAAAATGAGGAAACTGGTGAAATAGACATTGATTCCGTGTGGTTGGAGGGTCCCAAAACAGAATATGAGCTGTTCTTCTTCCAGTCGTTGGGTGGCAAGGATTTGGCGGTGGAGGCTCAGAACTTGCATGTCCTTAGTGGAGTGAGAGGGGGAGTTGAAGTGGTGGTCCACAGGGCGATGGGGTTAGTTGGTGCTCTGATGTTCTTTGAAACATTCCTAAGTTGGTGTCCTGTCTCCTCAGTGTAGAGGAGACTACATTGAGAACAACGGACATAGCAACCACATTGAGAGCAATGGATACAGTCTTTGCACCCACATTCTCCCTGCACCCACATTCTCCCCACACCCCCCATCAAAGACCCCAAAGGATCCTTCCAGATCCAACAGAGATTTTCCTGCACCTCCAAACACCTCATCCACATGCACGAAACAACCTCACCGCCCTGTGGCCAATCGCTTTGCCAAGAATATGCAAGTCCGGGGCTTCCTCCAACTGCCAAATCCTAGCAACCTGACACCTGGAGGAAGAACGCCTCATCTTCCGGCTTGGGCCCCTCCATGGGATCAATGTTAATTTCACCAGTTTGCTCATCTCCCCTCCCCCCCCCCCCCCCCCCCCCCCCCCCCCACCTCATCCCAGATCCAAGCCTCCAACTCAGCACTGCCCTCTTGAAGTGTGCTACCTGTCCATCTTCTTTCCCACCTATCCACTCCACTCCACTCTCCACTCAGACCTATCACCATCGACTGCCTATCACATTCCGAGCTACCTGGGCCCCCTCCCACATTCCTGATGAAGGGCTTTTGCCCAAAACGTCGATTTTCCTGCTCCTCGGATGCAGCCTGACCGGTAGCACCACACTCTTTGACTCTGGTCTCTGGCTTCTGCAGTCCTCGCTCCCTCATGTGGTGTGGTGTCCAGAACTGCATACAATACTCCAGCTGTGGCCTAACCAAAGTTCATTACAGCTCCAACATAACCTCCCTGCTTGTATAGCCTGGGCCATGAATGATAAAAGCAAGTGTCCTGGCTGCCATGCTAGTTAGCCGATTAACCTGTCCTGCCACCTTCAGCGACCTGTGGAAAAGTAGCCTAAGATCCCTCTGTCCCTCTGAGCCTTCTAGTATCTTGGAGTACTCCATTGCCATGTTGATCATTCCAAAGTGCATCATCTCACATTTATTCACTTTGGATTCAAGAAAAACATATTGGATTTTTTTTGGCTGAGATAAGTTGGAGTTGTAGATGACAAAGGTATTTGTTAATAAAAGCTAATATTTTATATATTATCCTGGATAGACCTCACTTCGAGTATTGCAGTCAGTTTTGGACACTGAGTATCTAAAAGATCTAATTGCTTTGGAAGGGATAGTACAGAAATTCATTCGAAGTTACCAAGGTTAAAAAGATTACATAATGAGGGCTGGTTATGTTAATTTCAGTTTAGAGGTAGGGGTGATCTAATTGAGGTATTAAATTAAGCAATTTTATGGATAGATATAAGGAAACTCACATAGAAACCACCCAGAACAAAGATTGCATTTAGCGTTTCCTCTTCACCTGCATTTCCAATTGTTCAGGAAGAAACTGAAGCAGTGTTATTCCCGGGTAGTGAGATTAATTTTGTGCAAGTAAGAAAACAACAAAAAAACATTTTAAACGAGTTAAGGTTGTGAATCTTGAGATTTTGAGGCTACAAAAGGCCATGTGTTCTGGAACTTCCAGATCCCAGCTTTAACTGTGCATGCGATTTTTGGCAGAGACTTAGTGGTCAGGTTTTACTGATGGTGACAAACTCAACTAATTGTTGGCACACACTGTATAAACTGATGCATGAATATTGACACTTGGCTGTGGTGCTGGGGAACTGTTGCCAACAGTTGTGGAACTGAGTGTGAATAAAATGTGATGCTTGTGTTAAATTTTGAAGCCTCATCCACTTGGGTTGAAAAACACAGTAGCACAGTTACAGAATCTATCTCTAAACCTTTTGGTATTGCATAGAGAGACCATTATGAGCTAATGATCTGATGATGCAGCATTTCGCCTGATACACCAGCAGGCAGCAATATGTGTCAGAAGTGCTGCTTTCTGAATGAGATGTTAACTTAAGGAGCCATATGCCCTGCTCAGGCAAACATAAAAGATCCCATTGCATGATTGAAAAGAAAGGCAGGGAAACCCTAGCATTTATCTCAACCAACATCATTAAAACAGAGATTGTCTGGTTACTACCACATTTTCCTTTGTGATTTTGCTGTATGCAATTTGGTTGTGGCATTCCTTACAATCGTGATTGCATTCAAATAATTAATTGGTGGCAATGCACTTGAATGTCCCAATGATCTAGTTGGTGCTGTATAAATACAAGTCTTTCTTCCTATTTTATTAGTGATTGTTGTTTTGTCACTTCTGATGATGAAACAATTTGAGGTGCTGAACAGGTGTCTGTATACTTGATAATCTGTGTAAGCGTTACCGCCGTGGTTTGGGACAGTCAACAAACTGATGAGAACAGTTAAGGCAGAGGAGCAGCTCACAGGAGATATTTCACAATGTGAAAGAAGGCCTCTTTTTCATCCTACCCTGCTCACGTGTGAAAAATCACAGTTATCACCGTGCAAAAGGAGGCCATTTGAGCCATTGTGCTTGCACCAACTCTTTAAATGAGCTTTATGATACAATGCCAGTCACTCGTTTTACCCTTGTAAGGCTGTGCAATATTTCTATTCAAGTATTCATCTAGTGCCCACTTGATTGCCTGAATCAAATCTACTTCCATCACACTTCCTGGCAGGGTATTTCGGACCAAAATTATTATCCATATCTCTCAAATCTCCTTGCTAGTTTCTGTCAATGCTCAAGACTAAATATAATCTAACCCTGAAAAGTTATTTCTTTCAACTCCTTTCAGGTTATCTCCAGGGTTCTACCCCTTTCAGGTTATTTCAAGCTTATTGTATTCTTTCCTGGGATGTGAGCTCGCTGCTCATGATGAATTGCTGTTGAGAAGGTGGTAATGAAGTGCCCTTTTTTTTTAACTGCTGCAGTCCATATGGTGTGGATTCACCCACAATGCTATTAGTAAAGGAGGTCCAGGTTACTGACCCAGAAACAACGAAAGAACAGTGATATCATTCCAAGTCAGGTTGATGTGTGGCTTGGTGGGGACTTGGCAAGTGATAATGTGTTCAATGTTGTCTTTGTTGCTTTGCTTCAGAGCCAGTGTGTTGTTTGAGTGTACTACATTCCCTGCTCAGAATCTGGTCTTCTCCACATTTTGTGGTGACCAAGTGCAGCTTGGGTGGCCACTGTGGACTGCTCCACCTAGTCTGTAAGCATGACCCCAAGCTGTAGATTTAGATTTAGGTTTTATTGTCATGCATATTGGTACAGGAGTACAGTGAAGGATACAAAGTTGCCACCCTCTGGTGCCATCTTACTATGCAAAAGACAGGATTAAAAACAGAAACAGAAGTAAACGAAACAGCCAAAACGAAAGGTAATGTCCAGATCACTCCCCCCCCCCCCCCCCCCCCCAACCACGCCACATCATGAGTCCTCATGCCAGATAAACAAAGCCACAAAGTCTATTCCTTAATCTGTAAACACTCAGATGCCCTGGGTCCCTGCACACCACCACAGTCAGAATGCTACTGCCACACCATCAGGTACCCAGGCCCAGCTATTGCCTGGAGCTGCACTGTTGCTGCTGGAACTGCACTGTTGCTGCTGGAACTGCGTCGCCATTCTTCAGCACCATCTTGTCCCCACTGACATTGCTGCCATGGACCCCTGCTGGGCCAATCCCAGCAATGCAGCTGCCGGCTCCCAAACAACGGGGCTCCAACTCAACGCTGGGCCGACAACACAGAATCAGTCGGTGCCTCCTCCTGGCTTACATTGCAGCTGCTGCCACCACCTCCTGCGACTAGCATTTCAGGAAAGGAACCCACCACTGCTGACACTTCGGAAGGGGACTGATGCTGCCGAGAAAGGGGGGAGAAAAGAATAAAAGTGGAAGGAAGAGAAAAAAGGGGAAACAAAGAGACTTGATGTAAACTTGACAGAATAGCACCTAGCTCTCCATTGGGTACCTGTACACCCTCTGAGCTCAGAGTTCAGCAGTTTCAGACGAGTCTGTGCTATTTCTTTTCTTTCCTCTCCCTTACTAAGTATTGTTTTTAGTCAGTAGCAGCACACCTTCTCCAGGCTTTGCTTTTATTTCTTTCCTTATCCCATCACCTTTTTCATTCAGCCCTGTAAGTCTAACTCTTCAGTAATTCAAGCTTTCCTGACTTTCACTCTACCAGAGTTCTCCTTTTTGTCCATGTAGTACCCTCTTCCAGCTCAAAACCTATTACATCTCTTATTTCCCAGTTCTGATGAAAGGTCACAGACCTGAAACATCAGCTCTATCTTTTCACTGATGTCGTTTATAGTCTGCTGAGTGTTCCCAGCAGTTTCTGTTTTAATGTCAAATTATTTCCTTTAGCTGCCAAACCCGATCTACAAGAACAAGGGCAACAGATTCATGAAAACACCACCCGCTGCAAGTTCCCTTCCAAATTACATACCGTGCTCATTTGGAAACTTATCAGTGTTCCTGTACTGGGACTGGGTCACAAATCTAGCTAGTCCATTTCTAGCAGCACTGTGTGCCCCTTCACCTCCAGGATGTGGCAGTTCAGGAAGACAGCTTACCACCACCACCTTGATGGCAGTTAAGGGTGGGAAACAAATGCTGGCTAATCGGTGACACTCTCACATGATTCCAGCACTTATAATATTCTGCTCTTCAACGTTATTCCAACCTTAGCTTTTGAATACTGTTTGAGAATGTAATAATTCAAAATATTTACTATATAATGTTTTGTTTTTTCTGACCGTCCTCGTGCAGTTGTGGTTCTGAAAGAAATATATAGTAGTTTCCCTTCACCATCTGTGCCCTTTTCTTTTCTGGGTATGTCTCTCGTTCTGAAACAAATTGCTTGTTCTTGTGTATGCTTTATGGATATTGTGATCAGATATATACTGGAGTATTTTCATTGACTGACTTAAGCTGGCTGGAAATTCTGGTTGGTATAATGGTTTGTATTCTGGGTAGCATCATTGGTCGTCCATGTTCCTTAGATAGGGAAAAAACTAATAATGAAAGATGCCTATTAGTAGGATACATTTTCACTCTTTAATCCCATGTCTCACAAACTTGATTGAGTTTTTTGAAGAAGTAACAAAGAGGATTGATGAGAGCAGAGCAGTAGATGTGATCTATATGGACTTCAGTAAGGTGTTTGACAAGGTTCCCCATGGGAGACTGATTAGCAAGGTTAGATCTTATGGAATACAGGGAGAACTAGCTATTTGGATACAGAACTGTCTCAAAGGTAGAGGACAGAGGGTGGTGGTGGAGGGTTGTTTTTCAGACTGGAGGCCTGTGACCAGTGGAGTGCCACAAGGATTGGTGCTGGGCCCTCTACTTTTTGTCATTTACATAAATGATTTGGATGCGAGCATAAGAGGTACAGTTAGTAAGTTTGTAGATAACACCAAAATTGGAGATGTAGTGGACAGCGAAGAGGGTTACCTCAGATTACAACAGGATCTGGACGAGATGGGCCAATGGGCCGAGAAATGGCAGATGGAGTTTAATTCAGATAAATGCGAGGTGCTGCATTTTGGGAAAGCAAATCTTAGCAGCACTTATACAATTAATGGTAAGATCCTAGGAAATGTTGCTGAACAAAGAGACCTTGGAGTGCAGGTTCATAGCTCCTTGAAAGTGGAGTCGCAGGTAGATAGGATCGTGAAGAAGGAGTTTGGTATGCTCTCCTTTATCGGTCAGAGTATTGAGTACAGGAGTTGGGAGGTCATGTTGCGGCTGTACAGGCCATTGGTTAGGCCACTGTTGGAATATTGCATGCAATTCTGGTCTCCTTCCTATCGGAAAGATGTTGTGAAACTTGAAAGGATTCAGAAAAGGTTTACAAAGGATGTTGCCAGGTTGGAGGATTTGAGCTACAGCGAGAGGCTGAACAGGCTGGGGGTGTTTTCCCTAGAGGGTCAGAGGCTGAGGGGTGACTTTATAGAGTTTTACAAAATTATGAGGGGCATGGATAGGGTAAATAGGCAAATTCTTTTCCCTGGGGTCGGGGTGTCCAGAACTAGAGGGCATAGGTTTAGGGTGAGAGGGGAAAGATATAAAAGGGACCTAAGGGGCAACCTTTTCACGCAGAGTGTGGCACGTGTATGGAATGAGCTGCCAGAGGAAGTGGTGGAGGCTGGTACAATTGCAACATTTAAGAGGTATTTGGATGGGCATATGAATAGGAAGGGTTTGGAGGGATATGGGCCGGGTGCTGGCAGGTGGGACTAAATTGGGTTGGGATATCTGGTCGGCATGGACGGGTTGGACCGAAGAGTCTGTTTCCATGCTGTACATCTCTGATTCTGTGACTTTCTGACCATTCCTGAAATTCATCGTTTTCCTCAGTTTGTGGTCACCTTCTGAATCGCTCATTCAATTCTGCCTCCACATTTGGATCCACCTTTAATCACACATTTTACAAGATGTTTAGACCACTCAAACCACTCCTCCCACTTTATTCTGAGGTCATCACTCAATGCCAACCACTGCCTTATGCAAACATTTGACTTGTTTCTCCTCTGGTTATCCTCCACTTTCAACGAAGCTGAGTGAAAGTGTGAGAGGTAGACACTCGTCAGTTCACTGCCATTTACAATCTTGTGGCATCATCATCATCAAGTTGAGTAATTGCAGATTGTTGTCACTGCCTCCAATTGTTTTCAGACAACAGCTACTGATTATTTTGTTATACACACTTCTACCTCCTCTAGACTTTTGCCCTATGAGCATCTTCCTTGTCTTACACCACTGTCACTATCTTTCATTCTCCAAACGTTAATCACATCACTCTGTCTCTGAGCATGGTAAAGATCCAATAAATTAAATTCACTGGAAAATGTCAAACGTAGGACCACAGAACCCCTAAAGTGCAGTTAGAGGCCATTTAGTCCATTACACTTTCACCAATCCTGCGAAGATAATGCTACGCAGATGTACACTCCCACCCTATCCTCCTAACCCTGCATTTACCATGACGAATCCACCAGCCTGCACATTCCTGGATGCTCTGGGGCAATTTAGCATGACAAATCCACCTAACCTGCACATCTTTAGACCGAGGAGGAAACTGGAGCACCTGATGAAACCAATGCAGAAACGGGAAGAACATTGGAACTCCACATAGACAGATACCCAAGGTGAAAATCGAACCTGGTGTTATGAGACAGTAGTGCTAACGACTGAGCCACCATGCTACCCCAAATGTAAGGTGAATAAACTGAAATATTGAGTTGAATTTTACTAAGAGTGAGCTAAGTGTCAATTTAGATGGAAAATCGGTCTTTTCTTTCCTTTTGAGGTTGAGAATGTCACCATATTTTCGCAATAGTCTAGCCATTGCCCACGTCATTCTGAACATATGAAAATTCAGCCTCTTCACTCTATTTGTCTCTCAGCAGATGTTGCCTGACCTGCTGAATAATTCGTGTTTTCTGTTTTAGTTAATTGTTTTGTACATGTTGGTGAAATGTTGTGGTGCATTTTGTCTACATCAAAGGAAGTAGTTATTTTAATGGCAGTGGTCAGACTAATATTTGTAGAACTTAATTTAGGGTATTTGATTGATGAAAGTTGGGTTCAGGTCCCAAAGAGCTTCCTGAATAATGTGGCCGGTTAAAAATAGAGTTTACTGCTGTCACAATTTGAATTGTATTGGCCTGCTTCTGAAATGAACTTTGAACTGTTCTAATGCGGAGGTTCACTGCAAATAGTGAAGCATGGTCTGGGCTTGGCCAAACGATCAACAAAGGTGTCAGCTGTAGAAAAAATGTTTTGTTCAGATACTGCATAAACTGGCAGTAAATCGACAAGCGCACAAAGTTTAAAACCAAGCACAAACCCTCCCCAAATCTTTCTGTTCCACACCCAGCCAAAAAGAGATCAAGGATACTGTAACTGGAGCTATTATCCAATACTGATAAAAGTTGCAAACAAAGTGAAATGCTGTATTTGGACAGCAAGTAGGAATCTGAGTAATGCTGTGCACGCCTGGTCTTGACAAAGATGAAAGGATTGAAAGTCGTCGTTTTAAGAATCCAGATATTCAAAAACATTTAATAAGTCTACAGCTTGAGATTTTGTGATATCAGGAGAAAGAGGCATGCTTCGTTAGCACAGTTATGAAAGAGGCTCTGATTTCTACTTTATCTTGATTTTATCAGCCACTTATAGACTCCTGAATGGTAGCTATCAACTCAATTTAAAGACCAGATTAGTTTGTTGACTGATTAGTTGCATACAGAAGCTGTTGTATTCTTTCTCCTCCAGTCCAAATTCCATTCACTAATTAAACAGGCTATCCCTTTCCTGGCAGTGATCTAAGATATAGTCTATCTTTTTGCAACCTGGATTTCAAATTTTATCCTAAAAATGAGTTTTGAATGTCCTATTCTACTATATCTAAGTGGGCCTAATTTTCCCAAAAACAATATCACTTAACTTCTCTGCGCCTCAACTCTTCTGCTGCTGAAACTTCATTAACTTTAGGCCCAGCTATTCTGACACATTCCTGGCTAATCTTTCAGATTCTATCCTCCATGTACTCCAAAGTTCTGTCTGTATCCTCTTAACTTGCAAGCCCCATTCAGTCCTGTGCTTGTTGTTCCATATCGACTCCTGGTCAAGCAATGTTTTGGTAATTAAATTTTTATCCTTGTTTCTCAATTTCTCCATGGCCTTGACCATCCCTCCCTATCTCTCTCATCATCTTCAACCCTACATCTCTCCCAGATATGTGCTCATTTAATTGAAATTTCGAATATTGGCAGTTGTGTTTTCAGCTGCCTAGCCTATAAGCTTTCAAATCTTCTCCCAAATGATATCTCGGTGCCTCTTGACTTCGCTTTTATTCTTTTTGGATGCTTCTTGAAATCAATTCTGTGACCAAGCTTTTACTTATCTGATCGAATATCTCCCTGTCTGGCTCATATTTTGTTTTAGTAGGCATGTGTGAAGCATTTTGGAGTTGTTTCATTACATTAAAGACATTATCACATATGTAGGTTGTTAGATATTTGATTTTATGTTGGGAAGCCTGCACAACATGTTGTATTCTCTTGTGTGAGGCCAGAAAGCCAAAGGTTGAAATACTTATTAACCATGAGTATTAACATCTCATGTTGCATGCTAGCTTGCAAGACCATACTTGTTTGTCAGTGAAATTCAAGTGGGACTTTATGAATTCCTTTGGTATGTCTGGTGAAGAGCTGGCTTTGAATAACTAACAAATTTAAAATGGACAAATATTTTGGGATTCACTTACATTAAAATTGTATATTTGATGAAAAACAATTGCCCTTTGCTTTAAATGAAGCCTGAATTCAGTATTGGGGGCTGATTGACCTGCAGCAAAACGAATTAAGTACAAAGCTGTTTCAGGCTAAAAGTAGTAAACTCATCAAATGGCTGCAGTGAGAGGATTGTGTGTTAGTGTAAAACTGGTGTGGGAATGGAAGAACTAGTAATTGGGCCTGATGAAGTTGTCCAAGACTAGATGTGCTCTGAGATCAGCAATTAACGTTTGACCTGATCTTGAGAAGCATGTGCTGGAATGAGTTCTCCAAAATTGTTGAAATGAATACCACACACTTTGGGTCAAACCCTGAGTCCGGCAGAGATTTTAAACAAATGAAAACAGAAATTGCAAGAAAAACTGAGCAGGTCTGGCAGCAGCTGTGAAAACAGTTAATCTAATTTTGAGTCTTTAAGAATCAACAGTTAGTGGATATGGCCATTGAAGCAGTCTAGTGTTGCAACATTATTCAGAGAATTCCAAAATTACTAGTTTGCTATGATTCACCATCATAGAACACACATGGAACATACATCAGTACAGGCCCTTCAGCCCTCAATGTTGTGCTGGCATTTTACCCTACTCTAAGATCAGACTAAACCTACATACCCTTCGTTGTACTTTCTTCCATGGGCCTATCCAAGAGTCGCTTAAATGTCTCTAATCTATTTGACTCTACTACCACTACTGACAGTGCATTTCACACACCCTTCACTCTGTATAAACAACCAACCTCTGACACCTCCTCCAATTTCTTTAAAACTATGTCCCCTTGTGATAGCCATTTTTGCCCTGGGAAAAAGTCTCTGTCTATCCACTCTATGCCTCTCTTCTTCGCTCCATTGAGAAAGGTCTTAGCTCCCTTAACCTTTCTTCATAAGACATGCCCTCCAGTCCAGGCAGCATCCTGGTAAATCTCTACTGCACCCTTTCTAAAGCTTCCACACCTGTCCTATTATGAGGCGACCAGAACTGAACACAATATTCCAAGTGAGGTGTAACCAGGGCTCTATAGAGCTGTAGCATAACCTCATGGCTTTTAAACTCCATCCCCCTGCTAATCAAAGCCAACATACTATACGCCTTCTTAACAACCCTATCAATTTAGGTGGCAATTTTTGAGGAATCTATGGACATGGACCCCCAAAATTGCTCTGTTCCTCCAGACTGCCAAGAATCCTGCCTTTAACCCTGTATTCTGCATTCAAATTTGACCTTCCAAAATGAATGACTTCACCCTTTTCCACTTGAACTCCATCTGCCACTTATCAGCCCAGTTCTGCATCCTGTCAATGTCCTGTTGCAACCTACAACAACCCTCCATACCATTGACAAATCCACCAACATTCGTGTCACCAGCAAACTTACTAACCTATCTCTCCATTTCCTCATCTGAGTCATTTTAAAAAATCAAAAAGAATGAAGGTCCCAGAACCGATCCCTGTGGAACACCACTGGTCACCGAGCTCCAGGCTGAATACTTTCCATCTCCTACCACCCTCTGTCTTCTATGGACCAGCCAATTCCATATCCAGACAACCAGATATCTTTTTGTATCCCATGCCTCTTTACTTTCTGAATGAGCCTACCATGGGGAACCTTATCAAATGCCTTCCTGAAATCCATGTACACTACATCCACTGCTCTACCGTCATGAATGTGTTTTGTCATATCCTCAAAGAATTCAATAAGGTTTGTGAGGTAGGACCCGTTCATCTCAAAGCCATGTGGACAATTTCTAATTGCACTATGGTTTTCCAAGTAATCATAAATCCTGTCTCTCAGAATCCTCTCCAATACTTTGACCACCACTGACTTAAGACTGACTGGTCTGGTCTGTAATTCCCAGGATTATAGCTTATTGAACAAAGGAATAACATTTACCACTCTCCAATCATCTGACTCTACTCCAGTAAACAGTGAGGACGCAAAGATCATCGTCAAAGGCTCAGCAATCTGTTCCCTCGCTTCCTATACTAACTGAACTTATATCCTGTCTGGCCCAAGGGATTTATCTATCCTTATGTTTTTCAGAATTTTCAGCACATCCTCCTTCTGAACATCAACCTGTTAAAGCATATCCATCTGTTTCACGCTGTCCTCAGAAATGTCAAGGTCCCTCTCAGTAGTGAATACTGAAGCAAAGTATTCATTAAGGACCTCCCCTACTTCCTGTGGCTCCAGGCACAAGCTCCCTTCACTATCCCTGATTGGCCCTACCCTCACAAGTGTAGAACGACTTAGGGTTTTCCTACCCACGAAAGCTTTTATTTAAAGCACTAATATTGCAGTTACGCCAGAGGGTTTGTTGTCTGATGTTCAGTCTTTGAACCTGTGCTTTTACCATTCAAAGGTCATGTTCACATTGAATGGAATTAGATGGATGTTTAAGGGGAGAAAACCTTCGAGTAGAAATATGTTTTTCGGCCCAGTTTAATGTTCTAATGCAATTTCATCATTGAATCATGAGATGCTTTTGGAGCACAAGTCATTGGATCATTCCAAAAAAAAATGGAACATTTAACTCTGGATTGTGAGGAAGATTTTTTGTGGAGGTTGATTCTAGAAATGTTAATGCCATATGAGATCAAAATGGGTTAATTACAATGATGCCATAACCAAAGCTCAAAATAGATTTGATAAACGTCTTCATGTTGGATGCTGAAGGTAATAAATTTGACCGCTTTAAAGGACTTCCATTGTGGTTAAAGATCTCCTTGTACAGATAATTTATTCATGAACCATGCTGATTTAAATTAATGAGGTGTGGGTGTTTTTGTTTCACATTTCAAAATAGAAATTACCCACGCTGGTGGTTACCAGTTTTGTTTTATTTGATGTATAAGTCACATGGATATTTGGAGATCTCCAACTTTCAGGCCATATTGAATGCATTCCTTTGATTTGTTTGTGGAAACAAATGTCTAGATTAGAGTGGTGCTGGAAAAGCACAGCAGTTCAGGCAGCATTTGAGGAGCAGGAAAATCGACGTTTCGGGCAAAAGCCCTTCATCAGGAATACAGGCAGAGAGCCTGAAGGGTGGAGAGATAAGTGAGAGGAGGGTGGGGGTGGGGATAAAGCTCTATGCTACTTTCTCTCCACCCCCACCCTCCTCTCATTTATCTCTCCACCCTTCAGGCTCTTTGCCTGTATTCCTGGTGAAGGGCTTTTGCCCGAAACGTCGATTTTCCTGCTCCTCAAATGCTGCCTGAACTGCTGTGCTTTTCCAGCACCACTCTAATCTAGACTCTGGTTTCCAGCATCTGCAGTCCTTGTTTTTACCTTGTGGAAACAAATGACAGCCCTGCTCTTGTACAGTTGATAGCGAGAAATCAGATTTGTGGTACATGGAAGTCAAGGAAGGCCGGTAGCGATTTGTTCCAGCTGTCATACTCGTGTAGTTTGATTAGACTTGAACAAGACCCTTCTGGCTCTGATTATGGTCTTCTGGGGTGAGTAGTAGCTTCATATTCTGACAACCCTCAATTACATCACCATTTAGTTCTTTGTGTAAAAAAAACTATCTCTTTTGTGTTTGTTTTTAATTGTGGACTGAAATGGGAAAAGAACTGTTTTAAAAGCTAAAGTATTGAAGGATTACTTGCACTTTTTAAAAGTGAGTGCTGTTTACACAACTGTTGGTCCAAACAGTGGGAAAAGCCTATTTGGAGGAGCTGGAGTCAGGAGTCTGTGTGCAAATGGAGATTTGACTGGGTAGCTAATTAGTCAGTAGAATGGTGACCAGTTATTGATGACACAGACTTGCCGACCAACAACTATGATCAGCTCCCAGGCAGCTGAACAGCTTGGGGGTGTAAGTGTTCGGGGCAGAGCCATCGGAACTCCAGAGTGAAAATTGTGTTATCTGCTGTAAAAAAGCGTCTGAAGCCTGAAGACAGTTAGTTATTTTATATCCCCTTTCCAGCTGCTGTTGGCTGTGACTTACATAAGTATGAACCAGTCACCCTGTGCGCCTATAAACGAGTGAAAACATCTGGAGAAGGAAGATCAAGAAATAGCATTGTGATCAGCAAAAGAATTATTTCAGCAAATCATATGGATCAGGACCAGTGAGCTGCCTTCACAGTCTTGCCCTCTGCACATAAGACCCTTGTTTTTGTTTGTCTCTGTGTGCATGTATAGGGTGAGTTTTATAAGTGGATTTGAGTTTTAACTTGCAGAGTTGTATGTCAAAGGTTCGTAATTGTTTACCTCTAGTTAAAATCTATTTATTTATAATAAATAGTCATTCTTAATAAGTATCAGAAACCTGAGTCTAAATGATTGGGGAATTCTGTGATAAATTCTTTAACTTTTTTCACGACATCAGGAATAGCAGGGCTTGATTTCCAGCATACTACCCCGTATGAAGTCTGATCCTTTTACAGAAAGAAACCTTAAACTTCAACTTTTGATTGTCTGCTTGGACTCTGCAACATAGGCAGTACTGTACAATTAGAGATAGTTGCACTTGACCTATTTATTGACCAATTCTTGCATCCATTCACAGTTTCCATGATTTATACCTAGAGCAGCTTTCACCTCTGTCAACGTAGTTGATACTTATAACCAATTAACTCCACTCCATTCCAACCAATCATTTACTCCGTACACTCTCCCTCTGCTCTACCTTCTACATATAAACCGACATTTCCCTAACTACCATCAGGTCTGAGGAGGGGTCACCCAAAATGTTAACTGTGATTTCTCTTCGCCAATGTTGCTAAACCTGCTGAGCTTTTCCAGCAATTTCTGATTTAAAGCATCTGCAGTCCTTTCAGCTTCTACAGCCCTCCCAGGTCTGGCAGGATTTCTCCAGGCACTGACGCGATATGGGGAGTACATTTGAATATACATTTTGATCTTTAGCTATGGTTGTGGAAAATAAAGTTGGTGTTTTAAAAGCTCAGCTAGCTGCAAGGAAAAAGATTTGTGCATCATGTTAGGCCTCCCTATTGGTCTCTGGCAGATACTGCAATGTTTAGTGTGTTTCTCCTGGTTGTTTAAAACCAGAAGGCAGTACTAATTAAAAAGCAGTTAAGGCTCTTGTAGACATTTGCAAAATTGAATAAGTCATTCAGTCAATTTGCTTTTATCCTGTTTTAAACATTTTATGAAGATGCATCCCTGTTTAAAGGAAGATTTTGTAATGGAGTTTTAATCTATTTGGATCATTGTTACAGTTAGCATTTAAACTAACTGATTCCCAAAATACCTGCCGCAGTAAAATTGATGTACACCCTGCTAATTCATGATGATATTGGGGATTTTGAGGGTCCAGTTCTCTTTACCAGTATATACCCACAGAGGCACCTGCATCCACTCAGCTCGTCTGAATACCATCTCTTTCCATAGTTGTTACCAAAATGAATCCTCTTCCAGCTGTTGTTTCTTCACTTTTCCTGATGTTGAAGATGATTGTGGTCAGATTCTGACCAGCGGAAACACCTTGTGCACTCAGCATTGCTGCCTCATCGCGCCAGAGATCCAGGTTGGATTACACATTTGGGTGACTGTGTGGAGTATGCACATTCTCCCTGTGTCTGTGTGGTTTTCTGCCGGTTGCTCTGTTTTTCTCCTATAGTGCAAAGATGTGCAAATTAGGTGCATTGGCCATGCTAAATTGCCCATAGTGTTCAGGGATGTGGGGGTAAGGTGTGTTAGCCATGGGAAATGCAGGTTTGCAGGGATAGAGTAAGCAGATAGGTCTGGGCGGGATGCTCTGTGGAGGGTTGGTGTGGACCTGTTAGGCCGAATGGCCTGCTTTCATTCTGTGGAGAATCTAAGATTCTCAACTACTTTTAAAGTTAAATTTGACATGCTTGTCCAGTTGTCAAAGTTACCTGCTAGTACAAATGGAGTTAGTTCAGTTGTACCTAGATTTGTTACATAAAAGCAATACGGGAGAAATGAAATATTGTATTGTGTAAAGATAAAGTTAGACACCTGTTTCACCAATGAGTTTTCAATGAATTCCGATATTATTTTTGGCATGACTTGAGAAGTAGTTATTGGAATTTTTAAAATGTTTAAAATGTTCCTGTGCAGAAGATTGCATTGATTCAATGCTTCATGATGTTGAATAGTGTTGTCTTCTACATTTTGGAAGAGGTATTTTTGAAGAATAAGACAAAAGTACCCTTTTTAAAAATGGAATATATTATGTAATAGTTTCAAGTGATAATTATTGGCTCTGATTCCTAATTTCGGGGCCTTTATGTAATTTATGTTGTATCTATTTGTATGCATGGAACATCCTCCTGTTTATATTTCAATTTCCCAGATATATCTCTTTACCATTTTGTCATTTTGATGAACTTTTTAATTCCCACATTTAGAGTGAATTGACAACTCTCTTTGGAACATTGAAACAATATCCAGAAGAGTTGGTGCATTTTAAAAAAAAAGTAAACATTTGAACATTATAATTTAAAAGTATAGAATATAATTCTGTATGTTATCCTCTATGTAATGAAGTTAAATTAATTTGTGAAACATCTATAATTTAAGAGAAGATGAGTGAATAGCTTCATGTGCAGATGCTATCGTCTCGAATTGAGGTTCAGTGGAATTTGGTAGAATTATTGAAATGCTCCCTGTGAAACCCTGGTAACAGGATTATAACTTTTCTACTAATCTTTTATAGGGCCTAGTGAAAATGGCCACCAAAGGATACTTGAGGGGATTTTCAAAACCGTTCCTTTTATCTTCAGGGTTGATATTATTAGTTGCTAAAAATCTAAGTTTGTCTAAAAATGCTATTGAATTTGTACCTTTTGAAAAATTATCAATGCTGTTTTATATGCATTCTTTATTTGGTTAAAGTTAACTGCAATGTAGAGCAGCATTGCTGCAATCTGACTAACATGTCAGTTATTGTTCTGCTTACTTACACCATCTATTCAGTATTCCTGTCCTTTAATTGAATAAATACGTTCACTTAAGTTGACTTCACCTCTTTAATGATTTTGTAAATCAATTAGGTATTTATCTGGGCTCCATGGTTGGTTGAATTCATAAATTAATAACCAAATTTTTATCTTGCAGCTAATCAATTTTTTATATTGATGAATTTAAGTATACTGTAGTGACAGCTAACTGTTAAGTTTAATTCATCTAATGGTACCAAATACTTGGATAAAATTTATGTAGGTAGCTCCATTCAAAAAAATAATGTTTAGTTTTCAATTGGCTCAGCCAGTACTTCAGGAATATTCAAGGTTCAGATAGTATTCTAAAAACCACGTCCTTTTGTGTTTGGGGACTGATTTGGGGAAGTATACAGTTTTAAAACCAAGGATTGTGGAAGGATTGCCGCACTTTTAAAAAGTAGATCGTTGAGAATTGTAAGTTTTGTTTGAGCAGTGAGGGAGGCTATTTGTAGACTGGCACCGGTCTGTGTTTACAAACTGTAATCCAGCTGGTAACAGGTTGCTGATTGGTTGGTTGATTTGTGCAGTTGTGACAAGTTGTGGATGCCAAAGACCACCAGCCTGACAACTGGCTCGCAGATAGCCGGACAGCTTGTGTGGGAACAAAAACAGACATTGTTATAAAAACTCAACAGGTCTGGCAGCATCTTGGAGAGAAAGCAGGTCCCAGAGAACTCATCTCCTCTTACCTCGACTTGACTTGATCTTTTTTCCTCCCTTGTCCAGTCCCTTCCCACTTAGATCCATGATTGTTCTGTTGCTTTATATCAGTTTTGGAATTTCCAGTTCGCAGGCAGCAGCTGCCTCCGCTTCATGGATGTGCAATCTCTTTACACGTCCATCCCCCTCAGGATGGCCTCAGGGCTCTCTGCTTCTTCCTGGACAATAGGCCTGAGCTGTGCCCATCCACCACTAATCACCCTCCACCTGGCCAAGCTTGTGTCCTCACTTTGAATGACTTCTCCTTTGACCTGAAGAAAGTGAGAGGAGTTAAAGGTGATGCCATTGTTATCTGAATGGGTCCCACTTATGTCTGTCTCTTTGTGTGGTATGTAGAACCTTTCTGCCTCCACCCACAGCTCTTTCTCTGGTACATCGATAACATCGGTGCTGCTTCTCTCTCTTGTCTGGAATTGGAAATGTTTATCAATCTCTAGCTTCCAATTTCCACCCTGTTCTCACCTTCATCTGGTCCATCTCTTATCCCTTTCCCTTCTTTGATATCTCTGTCTCCATTTCTGGGGATAGGCTAGCCACCGATAACTCTGGAAGTCAGTTGGTTTACAGTAGATATCTTGGCTATACATCCTCATCTGGTAAAGACCCCATTCTGTTCTCCCAGTTTCTCTGTCTCTTGTCGTGCCTGTTCCAATCATAACAACTTTGACAAAGGGGTCACCAAAATGTCCATCTTCTTCCTCAAACAAGGATTTCCCAACACCGTGGACGACAGGGCCTTCATTTATTGCACTTGAGCCCTCACCCCATCTCTCCCCTGCCCCCCCCCCCCCCCTCCCCCCCCCCAGCTGTGATAGGGTCCCCCTTGTCCTCACTTACCATCTGACCAGCATCCACATTGTAAAGGACTTTACCTGCCATTTCCAGCCAGACATACATTCCTCTCTCTCTGGTCAGTTTTCTGCAAGGACCATTCCCTCGGGGTCACTTTGGCCTATGCCTCCTTCACTCCCAACACCTCCCTGCACCTCCATGGCACCTTCCCCTATGAAAGCTGAAGCAGCAACACCTACCCATTTAACCCTCCTCGCTCTCTTTCTCTCCCCCCCCCCACCAATATCCCTATGCTGCTAAAATGGTTCCTTGTGGAATTCTGTCAAAAAAAGTTTCTTAAAATGATGAAGCATACTGACCTTTTTAGAAAGGATTCACATTGTTTAGGGACAAAAAACTAAAGTTGGATCAGAGGCAAGGCTGACTCACTATGTATACGATAGCAGAAAAAACTGCAAATGAAAACTGTGATACTTTATGATTCTGGATTCAAATATCAGTTCCCTTTCCCAGTTCTTTGGTTACTTGCTCAAAGTATTCTCAGGCTTTCATGCAGACAATATTTTCCTTGTACAGTCAGTTCTTCATGAAAGGGACAAGCATCAATACAAATATGCATTTTCTTGAAGTTGCTAGTCAGCAATCTTTCTGTATTCACAAGTGAAATTAAACAAAAATACGTTGTCAATTTCACTGTGCCTTCAATATATAAACTTTAAAAAAAACTTAAGAAAAATAAAAGCTAAGTAACTGAAAAATTAAAAATAATCAGAACAAGAAATTTATTTAAATGACAATTTAGTAGAGTACAATTAAAAATATATTCAAAACCATTTTGTTACTGTCTGAAGTTCCTTGCTTTTAATTTGCATAAATCCTCACTCTTTAGCCTTTCCCTGTAAAATGAGAAACAAAATTCCATGTTCCCTGTAAGCATCAAATAAACTGAGCAGCATGTTTCTCAAGAACTTAAAAAATTCTGAACAGTGATGTCACCTAGCATGGTGATGAAATGTCTGCGAACAAATTACTGTTGGTATGATCAGCAAGTTTGCAGATGACACGAAGATTGGTGGAGTAGCAGAAAGCATAAGGGACTGTCAGAGAATACAGGAAGATATAGATAGACTGGAGAGTTGGGTGGAAAAGTGGCAGATGGAGTTCTGTCCAGACAAATGTGAGGTGATGCATTTAGGCAAGACTAATTCTAGAGCGAATTACATAATGAACGGAAGAGCCTTGGGAAAAGTTGATAGGCAGAGAGATCTGGGAGTGCAGGTCCATTGTACCCTGACTTTTGCTGCACAGGTGGATAGAGTGGTCAAGAAGGCAGGGCATTGAGTATAAGAGCTTGCCAGTCATGTTAAAATTGTACAAGACATTGGTTCGGCCGCATTTAGAATACTGTGTATACTTCTGGTCGCCACATTACCAAAAGGATGTGGCGCTTTAGAGAGGGTGCAGAGAAGGTTTACGAGGATGTTGCCTGGTATGGAAGATGCTAGCTATGAAGACAGAGTGGATAGAGACCAGCTTTTTCCCAGGGTGAAGGATTCAATAATGAGATATCACGCTTTCAAAGTGAGAGGTGGAAAGTTTAAGGGGGATACACGCGGCAAGTACTTTACACAGAGGGTGGTGGGCGTCTGGAACGCGTTGTCAGCCGAGGTGGTAGAGGCAGGCACGGTAGATTCATTTAAGATACGTCTGGACAGATGCATGAGTAGGTGAGGAGCAGAGGGATACAGATGCTTAGGAATTGACCGACCGGTTTAGACAGTACATTTGGATCGGTTCAGGCTTGGAGGGCTGAAGGGTCTGTTCCTGGGCTGTAAATTTTCTTTGTTTTTTGTTCTAAATGTACCAGCTCAGCAAGCAAACTTACAACCTGAACCTCAACCTAAGCTACAAATCTTCTCAAATGTTGCAAATGACTGACTGTTGGCAGAGCTTTTAAATGCAACTCCAATCGACATTGGATAGAGATGCTGAAGTCATGTTAGATACTGTAATCAGATCCATTCTGTATTGGATTATTTTGTAATGAGTGTTTCAATTCAATTTTGCATCTGCGCAGAAAGGATTTTTTCATATTTCTCGACAGAAGATGCAAGAATGGCAAATGTAACCATGCCTTATGGACAATTTCTCTTTAATTCTGAAGGTGTTGATTGCACTGACAAAGTTTAAAAATCACCCAACACCGGGTTATAGTCCAACAGGTTTATTTGGAAGCAGTATCTTCTGGAGCGCTGCCCCTTCACAACCGCCTGGTGAAGGAGCAGTGCTCCGAAATCTAGTGCTTCCACATAAACCTATTGAACTATAATCTGGTCTCGTGTGATTGTCCACTCCAATCCAACACTGGCACCCCCACATCATCACCACTTGATGGAATAGGAACTACGCTGGACTGTGAAGTAAAAATTCCACTGCTGATAATGATGCATGCCTCATGGATTCCCAGTCTTGAGTTTGATTTGTTTGAAATCTTTCCCATTTTGCATTGTGTTAGTGCCTCACAATATTTTGGAAGATATCCTCCGTATGATTTTCAGATATTTTTCTAAATGTGGGGCTGGGCACATTAAGTGGAAACTAACATGACACCTCTCCCACTGAGAACCACCTATCAGCATCTCTCTCCTTTATCAGATACCTCAAAACCAGTGCCCAGGGTTGCTAGAAGCTGTCAGCCAATCAGAGGCTGGCAGTTTTTGGGTCTGAAGGATCACCAGTTGAGATGTACTCCTGAGGGAATCCAGTGGTAAAAAGGTATGGCTTTTTGGTGTGGGATAGTGTGGACAGGGAGGGTTGGGAGAGGGGTGTTCAATAGCCAATAGCAGAGTGCTGGGGTTTAGAGGTTGCCTCCACGCCCGCCAACAGTGTCTTTGGTTTCCCACAGCTTGGGGCACAACTGAGTACACCCAAATTTTGACAGGCATGTCTATCTAATTTCCCAGTCAAAAACCTAACCTCTTGCCTGCCTGGGAGACAGGTGATTGGGCACCCAGTGAGTTGACGTCTTTTAGTGCCCTTAATGGACGAGTCAATGGCCTTTGATTGCAGGCAAATTGAGAAAATCTCTCATGGAATTTCTCATCCCGCATTTCTTGTTTAGTTCTTTTCCCTTTTTACCATCCTACTTGGGTAAAGAATTTACAATATCATGGATAAAGGGGAGGAGAGACGAAAACTAGTTAAATTGGTCTTGCTGCTGACTGGCACGGATTTGACAGGAAAATGGTCATCTTCAGTCACCATTCCATGATTTGATTAAAACCACAATTTTTCTGGACTCCTTTAGCAGGCATCTGTTAGCCTTTTTCCATTCGTTGTTTGAAATTATTTAATTGCTTAGGCCTGAGAATGTGTACAGAATATGAACAGGCAGGGAAAGAGTTAAGTTCTGAGTTATGTGAAACAAGGTTCAGCTGAGCATGACTCTGATCAGATAAGAACTTACAGTTAACAACTGGGTGCTTGGAGGCAAGGGTAATGGGTTAACAAGGTGGAAATGCAATCATTATGTAGAGCCATTTAACAATATTGGAGGCATTCAGTTTGTAAGGTCAGTTTAATAAGGTGAAAAGTATTCATAATGTGAAGCCAGTTAAAGTTAAGAACATTCATTGTGTAACACCAGATGGCTTAATCTTTTGTTATTGACACTCGCTGATTGTAATGGTCACCCAATGAATAGTATGTTGCCTTATCTGGATCCTCATCCTTGTAAAATGACTATATAATTTATTAAGAAACTGCTCTTCCAGAGATGACCATGAGCTCATGTCTCTGTGCACATGGGCGATCGTTCTCCTGAGGAGGGAATAGGACGACAGACTGATCTGAGCAATTTTCAGCCTTTGTTTGGTGTTGTACCCTCTAAGGTCACCTTTCCTGCATTCTGAAAAAGGAGCTTGTCCTTCCAAGTAAACCTATTGGACTATAACTTGGTGTTGTGTGATTTTTAACTTCATTTTAAAAGCTTGTTTGTTCAAACAGTGACTTAATTAAATGAAATGAAACTTAAGTATGGCACTATGATATATGTTTCCTTAAACTCCCATGCTTGTGATTGTTGCATGTCTCTCCTAAATATCTGAACCAGTGGGAAGTTTTATGAGTTGTAATAGTAGGGGATTTTAATTTTCCAAAATCTGACTGGGACTACCATAATGTTAAACATTTGAATGGTGAAGAATTTAAATGTGTTCAAGAAAATGTTCTTTATCAATTTGTAACTGTTCCTATAAGCGAAAGAACAAAACTTGACCTTCTCTTGGGTAATAAGGCAGCGTAAGGACTGAAGTGATAGTAGGGGGGTACTTTGAGTCTAGTGATCATAATTCTATTAGTTTTGAAATAGTTATGGAAAAGGATAAGCATTGTATAAAACTTAGTCTTTAATTGGATTAAGCAAATTTTGATGCTATGCAACAAGAAGTTCAAAAGCAAATTAGAGTAGACTGTTCACAAGTAAAGGGATATCTGAAAAATGTGATAATGAGGGTTCAGAGTCATTATGTTCCTGTTAGAATGAAAGGTAAGGCTGGTAGGATTATAGATCATGGATGAATAAAGGTATTGAGGTTCTAGTCAAGTATGAGAGCATTGCATATTAAATATAGACAATTGGGTTCAAATGAATCTTTTGAACAGGATAAAGAGTGTAAAGTGTAAAGTCATTCTGAAAAGGGAGGTCGGGAAGGCAAAGAGGGGATATGAGATAGCCTCAACAGATAAGGTTAACAATAATCCAGAGAGATTCTACAAATTCATTAAGAGCGAGAGAGAATAGATTCCCTTAAAGATCAAAGAGGTTGTCTTTGTGCTGAACCTCAGGAAATGGGAGAGATATTAAATGAATACTGCACATTGGTTTTTACTGTGGAGAAAGAAATGGAGGTTAGAGAACTCTGGGAAATAAATATTGATGTTTTGAAAACACATCACATTACACAATAGGAAGTGCCAAACGTCTTGGAAAACATAAAGGTGGATAAATCTCCAGGACCTGACCTAGTGTATCCCAGGACGTTGTGGGAGGTTAGGGAGGAAATTATGGAGCCCCTTGCAGAAATATTTGTATGATTTATAATTAGGTGCCAGATGACTGGCGAATGGCTTTCTTTGTGCCTTTCTTTAAGAAGGGACATAAGGAGGAGCCTGGGATTGAAAGACCTGTGAGTCTGACTTCAGTGGTGGGTTGTTGAAGGTGTTACTTAAAGCTAGAGGATTTATGTATTTGGAGAGGCGAGGAATGATTAGGGATAGTCAGCATGTTTTCAGGACACATTTTTAAGGTGAGAAATGAAATATTTTTAAAAGACATGAGGGGTAACTTTTTTCTCTCTCTCCTCCCCGCCCCCCCCCCCCCCCCCCCCCCCCCCCCAGAGTGTGGTTTGTGTGTGCAATGAACTTCTAGTGAAAGTAGTGGATGCAGGTACAGTTACAATATTTTAAAAGGCATTTGGATAAGTACATGAAGTAGAAATATTTGAAGGGATATGGGTCAAGTACAGGCAGGTGGGACTAGTTTAGTTTGGGATTATGGTCGGCATGGACTGTTTGAACTGAAGGGTCTGTTTTCATGCTCTATGACTGAGTTAATAAATAAGATGTTCCCTGCATAAGCACATAATGTAGTATATAGTGTGGGATAATTGAATGCTATTACCTAACAAAATGAGGTTGGAGGTGAAATGTAACAATTAAATTCTGAATGCCAGCAGAGCTGGTCTTTTCAGTTCACACCAGTGTACTTATGGAAGATTTCCATCAAAATGTGTTGTTGACAATTATGATTGTGTACATGCTTTATGACTGTGTGCATACTTTATAATTCATATAAAGATCTATCCCATTTGAAAGATATTATAAGGAAATTCCACACATGATGTTCATAAAATATATAATAAAAGAATCCTTGACCTTAATATATTGTTCCATTGAATAAATGAACAATGGAAGTTAGGATTTATGGTCTGATCCAGCACTGCCTTAAAAGCCTAAACTGTATATAGTAAGTGAGCATGAAACACATTAAGCTACGCAATTGCTTAGTGATGCTTTCAGTGTATGTAACATTCCACATGGTTCTTGTGAAGGAGTAGACATAGGGATAATTCTGAAGTACATGGACCACATTGTCTTTCAGAAGCCAAACCCTGTAGTGACTTTACTTCAACAAGAAAAGGAACAATAGGGTGCATGGGTCTTTATTTAAGTGACTGCTAGCAGTTGACTATAGGAGGAAGTGGCTTATTATGAGCTCACTTAGTTCACTGTCAGAACTTGACTGATATGTTATGAAACCTGTGCCAATGATGACATGACTCTGATCTCCATTACTGTGTCTGTGAATTTTTTTTTTCTGCCAGTTGAGCCACTGTTTAAATTTTCACTGAATTTCTAAACGTGAGAACCAAGCAGAACTATGCACCAGTCTTTGAGCATTTGGGGTAGACTAAGATGAACATAATTCCTTTATTTCTTGTTTGAAGTCATTTTATTCTCTTTGCAGTTAAAATGGTCTGCTGCAATATGTAAGTTGCACTATTGGGTATAAATGATTAGATTAGATTACTTACAGTGTGCAAACAGGCCCTTCGGCCCAACAAGTCCACACCGACCCGCCGAAGCGCAACCCACCCATTCCCCTACATTTACCCCTTACCTAACACTACAGGCAATTTAGCATGGCCTATTCACCTAATCTCCACATCTTTGGACTGTGGGAGGAAACTGGAGCACCCGGAGGAAACCCACGCAGACACGGGGAGAATGTGCAAACTCCACACAGTCAGTGGCCTGAGTCGGGAATTGAACCCGGGTCTCTGGCGCTGTGAGGCAGCAGTGCTAACCACTGTGCCACCGTGCCGCCCACCGTGCTACTTTTTCAAAAGATGATTTCTAAATTGTCCCCTAACTCAATTTCTAAGTTTCTGTTGTGAGGAAGCAATGGTCTTTGCATCTGGCCACCTTTTCTCTTTGAAGTGTCCAAGTGATTTAAGTCAGCCTTATTTTAGCAGCTACAAAATAATCTATTTTGTAAAATCAAAATATATAGAGCATTAAAATGATTTCATTTCTAATTAACCTCAGACACAACCTAGGAGAGTTAGGCACATTTTTCTTAAGGTTTGGGGCCTGTTATCATGCCAACTGAGAGCTGCAGTTTAGATCAATACAGCATACTATCAAGATTAATTTCATGAAATAAAGAAGTGCCAGCAAACATAGTGTACTGGGGTGAAAATGTGTTGCTGGAAAAGCGCAGCAGGTCAGGCAGCATCCAGGGAACAGGAGAATCGACGTTTCGGGCATAAGCCCTGAAGAAGGGCTTATGCCCGAAACGTCGATTCTCCTGTTCCCTGGATGCTGCCTGACCTGCTGCGCTTTTCCAGCAACACATTTTCAGCTCTGATCTCCAGCATCTGCAGACCTCACTTTCTCCTCATAGTGTACTGGGGGTCAGTCAGCTCTCTTGGCTGGCTTGTGATGTAGATTAATGCCAATAGTATGGGTTCAGTTGTTTCACCAGCTGAAGTCAGTATGAAGGTCCTGCCTTCTTGACGTGAGGTGTGCTAACTCTTGCGTTAAACCCACCACCAGTGGTGAGAGAGTGCAGCCCTGTGATCCTTTGTGACTATGGCAACTTTACTAGATTTCCAAATGACACTCCGTAAGGTCCCATGTAAAAGGTTAATGGCTTTTGGATTTGTTGAGCTGGTTAGAGTGGAAGATGAGGTAATGGATAGAAAGCAGACAGTTGGGCAAAATTGAACATTTTCAAGTTGGCAGTCTGTACCTTAAGGTATTGAAGTGAAGTGGCTCAAGGATCAGTGTTGGCCTCATCTATTTACAGTTTGTATTAATGATTTTATATGACTTACTGTTTCTTCATCCAAGTGACCCTCATTCCCAGGAATGAATAAATGTTCTTACTCTGAACTGCTTCTAAAGCAATTGCATATTCCTTTCAAATAAGGAGATCACAAACTATGATAATACTCCAGATGTGATGTCTCAGAGTTGTGTATAGCTGTGGTAAATCATCTCCATTTTTCTGTTCCAGTCCCCTTGCAATAAATTCAGTATTGCAATTGCCTTGTAAATCACTTTCTGAACATCCATACTGACTTACAACCTAATGTGCCAGGACACCCAGAATCCTCTGTACCACAGTTCAGTAATCTCTCTGCATTCAAATAGTATACCGCTCTGTTTTTCATAGCAAAATGGAAAAGTTCATATCTCCTTACAATATGGTTGGCGGAACTGAAAGTGGTGAGGAAGACACAAAGAGACGGCAAAGACGGGAGATTAACTGACTGGGCAAAAAGTGGTACAAGGAGTGTAATGTGGTAAAGTGGGAGGTTATTCACTTTGGTATTGTTAAGAATTGTTATGACCAGGTGAAAGGTGAATTGACTCTATTCTTTCCAACTGCCTCAGTCGATCTCAATGAATATTTCATTTCTTTTTCACATACAGCAAAATCACACTTCAACTAAAGCATAGTTAACCAGTTCAAAATGAAGTAGCTATTTACAAGGTTTTCTTGAGTGAAGGAAAGGAGTCTTATTCCTCAGTAACTCCAAGAAAAACAATTAAAAGTTACATCAAAGATATAAAGCTTAAGAGGAGAGTAGTTAGTACAAAGAGGAAGATCAAGAATAGGCAATGGAATAAGTTCTTGGAGTTTTTGAGTTGTTACAGTTGAACCTGAGACCGTGCAGTATTGATGTCTAGCAGCCTTAGCAGGAGCAAAATTCATAGAATCCTATGGTTCTTGGTGATTGGATGCTTTTCCAAATTGTTTTAGCACCAAAACTCTTTTTTTCAGATGTTTGTGCATGCTGTTAGCAATCGTTGTTTGTTCCCCCTCCCCCTCCCATTCCCCCTTGGCAAAGAAGCTATTGAAATATTTCTAAATCTTCCTTCATTATCCATGGCCTGCAACCATCCAGCTGCACTGAGGTGGGTAGTCGCAGGAGTTTGTTTGTTTTCAAAATGTACAGTTCTCCTGCAGTACTTGTGTAAATTAAAATAGGAAGTGCAACCCTATTGATTGACTCAGTTCACTGATTTCAAAATCTTCATATAAAGTTAAATTCCTGTTCAAATGATATCATGTATTTGATAATATCCTGAATTTTGCTCAATTGGTTTATAAAGTCATGGCAGAAATTTAAAGGAATGGCTTTTACTACTTGAAAACCATTTAGTCTATGAAGATTTGAATAAGGTTACCATAATCTTACCAGTCCATATGGCTGCTCTCTCTGGGACAGGAAAGGTTGAGAATGAAAATCCTCATGGTAACCATTGTGGGAATTTAACTACTCTGCATGCTGGCTCAGTGGTTAGCACTGCTGCCTCACAGCGCCAGGGACCCAGATTTGATTCCAGCCTTAAGCGACTGTCTGGGTGGAATTTGCACATTCTCCCCCTGTGTGCGTGGTTTTCCTCCGGGTGCTCTAGTTTCTACATAGTTTCCAGGGATGTGTTGTCTTGGTGGATTAACTATGGAAAGGCAGGGTTACAAAGATAAGATGGGGGATAGGTCTGGATGGAGTGCTGCTTTGGAGAGTCAGTGTAGATTTGATGGGCAGAATGGACTGCTTTCACACTTTAGGGATTCTTTGATTCAATGTTGATGTCATTCTGAAAGGAAAACCAGCTGTCCAGCCAAATGAGCTAAAGTGCTATTGTGGCAAAACCAAAGAATTATTTTTAAACAAGTTATGGTGCTTCACATTGTTGATGTGATAGGTATACTCATGTGGTTAAAAGGCTTTGATGAAATCACACCTGGAGTGTTTTGAGCAGTTAGTCCTCTCCATTTATAGCAATTAGGACTGTACAATAATGATTCACTGATTTGGAATGAGTGGGTTGATGTATGAAATGAGGTCGATTTTATATTTGATTTATATTCTGGAGTTTAGAAGGATCTGAGGTGATCTTATTGAAATATAAATGATTCTGAGGGAGCTTAAAAGGGCTTACACTGAGAGGAGGTTACTCCATACAGGGGAATCCAGAACGTCATGATACACATCTAATCACACTAGTGTGGGTTGTGTATGGTGTGAGGTGAGGAAAGTTACTTCAGTGGGAGGTTTGTAAATATTTGGCATTCTCTTCCCCCAGATGATTTTGAATGCTTTATCATTTGAAGATGCTTCAGGCTGGGGATTGACTATTTTTGGTCTTGCAAAGAATCAAGGGATATGGGGCATATGTAGGAAAGTGGTTTAATTCAGAAGGTCAGCCATGAAGTTGTTGAATGGTACAGCAGAGTAGCCTTGATGGGCTTTGTGGTTCACACAGCTTGTGATGGTCTTTTACTTGGGGAAAAAAAATTGTTCTTTCTCTAAAATATCTTGGGAATCTGTCAATATTTTCAAGAATGTTTAAAAGGACTTTTAAAAAAATTTACAGGAAAATAACAGGTGGCATTGGAGGCTCAATGGTTAGCGCTGCTGCCTCACAATGCCAGGGACCTGGGTTCGATTCCTGCGTCGGGCGATTGTGTGGAGTTTGCGCATTCTGTGTGGGTTTCCTCCAGGTGCTCTGGTTTCCTCCCACAATCCAAAGGTGTATAGGTCTAAATTGTACTAAATTGCCCATAGTGTTAGGTGCATTAGTCAGGGGTAAATATGGGGTAGGGGAATGGGTCTGGGTGGGTTACTCTTCAGAGGGTCGGTGTGGACTTGTTGGGCTGAAGGGCCTGTTTCCATACTGTGGGGAATCTAATCTGAAATTTGGATGAACTATAAAGGGATTTGTTGTATTTTTCTTGGCTAATGAGAAGTATTCATCCATGTTATCTGACTACCTTTGACCCAGACGCTGTGAGCTTTCACATGCAAACTGCATGACCAGGCACACTAGTATCTGGCATAAGGAGAGATGCAGCCGAGGGAATAATGGAGAAGTTACATTTATAAGGAGCTGTGCGCATGCTAAGCAGAAAGTCAAAGAGCAGGTGAATTGACAATGCTAAATTGCCCGTAGTGTTAGGTAAGGGGTAATGTATGGGTGGGTTTCGCTTCGGCGGGTCGGTGTGGACTTGCTGGGCCGAAGGGCCTGTTTCCACACTGTAATCTAATCTAATCTAATCTAATCAGAGATTGTGGATTGTTGCTCCTTAAGGTTTGCCACAGCCTATGAGAGAGTTTCACAGGTTGTATTAATTGGGTCACATGAAGTAGCCTCTAGGGAATCTGTGCCATCAACATTGTTGCGAACTTAGCTAAGCATGCTGTGCAGGAGTTTGGCTTTTGGGTGACCAATTTCTCTAGGGTCAAGTCATATGAGGAACGTTTGAGGACTCTGGGTCTGTACTCAGTGGAGTTTAGAAGGACGAGGGGGGGAATCTATTTGAAACATAGAGAATACTGATGGCCTGGACAGAGGGGATGTTGGGATGTTTCCATTGGTAGGAGAAATTAGGATCTGAGAGCACAGCCTTAGAGTAAAGGGAAGACCTTTTTAGAATGGAGATAAGAAGAAACTTTGCCAGAGAGTGGGGAATCTATGGAATTCATTGCCACAGAAGTGGAGGCCAGGTCATTTTGTATATTTAAGACTGAGATAAATAAGTTCTTGAGTATCAAGCGTGACAAGCAGAAGGCAGGAGAATGGGGTTGAGAAACTTACTGGCCATGATTGAAAGGCAGAGCAGACTAGATGGGCTGAATGGCCTAATTTCTGCTCCTATGTCTTATAGTCTTAATTCTCTTCAATAGAAAAGCAAGATTGTGTAACAGAAGCTAAGTTAAGAACTTTGGACCTGCACATGGTGCAACATGTCTGGAGAATGCTGGAGGAGTTCATAATTTGTGAGGTGTGGCTTTGCACTCACACTTCCAAGCTTAACTTTTTGCTCTCAAGTATCATTTGTCTGTTAATTCATATTTAAATTGTTTTGGTTCTGTTTTCAGTAAAAAATACTATATCGTGGAATCTTGTTGGCAATTTTGTTTGGGACTCGGTCAGTGAATTTTGGTTATTTTGGTTCACGTTTCCTCACGTTGCCACAATTTTTTCTGCTTTTTTATTGTCCACTGGAGCGTTGAGGGAAGAGCAAGAACTCCTCCAGAAAAAAAAATGCAATAGGGACCCCCTTTCCATGCCTTAAAGCTTCAATTATATTTCCCCTGTTCAGAATGCAGTAACTTATACTGTATTGTTTTAATTCACCTTACTACTGTTGAACTGAGAATTTATTGTGAATAGGCTTACTTAGTGAGTGGAGAAAAGGTTCGTAAAATACGCAAGAATATTGCAGCTCAATTGGATGTGACATCCATGATATGGTTTGCACCAAATGAATGGATGGCTTTTATGATTGAGATTGAATGGCCTCTCCATTTTCCCAGTTGTCATTTCATCATTGTGTATTTTTAAAAAATTTGATATTCCTGCCAATTAAGCAAGAGTTTATATTTTATATCCTATGGTCGTTAAAGAGATAATGACAGGTTTTCTGCTGTTACAAAAAGAAAACAGAGTATCTGGTGTAAGTACAATTTTTTTTCTCCCCTCTCTCTGCCTGTCTGTGTCTCTCTCTTCCCCCAGCCCCTCCCCGTCTCTCTCTCTCTCTCTCTCTCTCTCTCTCTCTCTCTCTCTCTCTCTCTCTCTCTCTCTCTCTCTCTCTTCCCCCAGCGCCTCATCTATCTTTCTCTCTCTATCTCTCTTTCTATCTCTCTCTCTCTCTCTCTCTCTCTCTCTCTCTCTCTCTCTCTCTCTCTCTCTCTCTCTCTCTCTCTCTCTCTCTGAAGAGCTCTTCTGCTCCACGCATGCTGTCTGATCAACTGTGCTTTTCCAGCACCAAACTCTCTGACTCTTTCTCTCCACAGATCCTGCCAGACCTGCAAGGGTTTTCCAGCAATTTCTGGTTTTGTTGATTTTCAGCATCCGTGGTTCTTTCAGTTTCGTTTTTTTATTAAATTTTTCCTTGAAAAACATTTTTCTTTACAAAATTATGAAATTACAAAAATATGAAAATATAACATTGTAACACCAAAACCAGCAACGACAATAAACAGTAAGCAACTACTATACTGGTTTACAAAGGAACTCACAACCACACTCATTACACATCAATAACTAAATAAATAAATAACACTGCTCAGTGCAACAAGACCACAGCTCTCAACCTTCAAGAGCATCAATTATTAAACACACTTTTGCTCGAAATTCTTCCTCTCAGGACATTAGGCTTGTTAAACCAAACCACTATGGCGAGACAAAAGCCCTAATTAAAATAGTGGACATATCTGCTTCCAATTAATTCAAAAAGGGCTGCCATGTTTCATAAAAATTGTCCGTTTTCTGGTGCACCATGGTTGTAAGAAAGTCCAAAGGAATGTGTTCCATAATTAACTAATGCCACCCCAACAGACCTGGTGGGGGGTAGTGGCGGGGTTCTCAGACTCCCAGCACATCAGAATGTTCTTCCTTGCACAAAACGTGAGGATGTTAAAAAGCTTTTTCCCATGTACAACTAAGGGAGATAAATTCAGCGAACCCAGGAGAAGAGAAACTAGCTCCACCTTGACTTCAGTACCCAAGACCCTCTATTACTCCTGTCACAGTGCTCCAGTACGCACGGAGTCTGTGGCAGGACCACAAAGAATGAGTGAGGGTACCGGTTTTATTTTGCACTTGGGGCACATTGAAGATGCTCCCTGCTTAAATTTTGCAAGACGATCTGGGGCCAGATGTGCTCTATGAAGAATCTTTAGTTGCATGGCATGGGTCTTATTACATATCAAAATCATCTTCGCATTCTCACAAATGTCCTCCCAAGTTTTCGGAGTGATCTTCACCCCAACACTCACTCACTCTCACTCACTCACACTCACTCACACTCTATCTCTCTCTCTCTATCTCTCTCTCTATCTCTCTCTCTATCTCTCTCTTTCTCTTTCTCTATCTCTATCTCTATCTCTCTATCTCTCTCTCTCTCTCTCTCTCTCTCTCTCTCTCTCTCTCTCTCTCTCTCTCTCTCTCTCTCTCTCTCTCTCTCATGGGCGGCACTGTGGCACAGTGTTGCCTCACAGCGCCAGAGACCCGGGTTCAATTCCCGCCTCAGGCTGTGTGGAGTTTGCACATTCTCCCCGTGTCTGCGTGGGTTTCCTCCGGGTGCTCCGGTTTCCTCCCACAGTCCAAAGATGTGCAGGTCAGGTGAATTGGCCATGCTAAATTGCCCTTAGTGTTAGGTAAGGGGTAAATGTAGGGGTATGGGTGGGTTGCGCTTCGGCGGGTCGGTGTGGACTTGTTGGGCCGAAGGGCCTGTTTTCACACTAAGTAATCTAATCTAATCTCTCTATCTCTCTCTCTCTATCTCCCAGACATCCCGCAATCGCTGGATGTCACCTGAGGAACCCCCTCCCAACAAATGATAGAGAGTACTCACTGAAAGAGTGCTCTTATCCTGAAGCACCCTCTTTTCCATATCAGACCTATAACACTCAGCCAGAAGGGTAGTGTGTTTTCAGATAAACTCTCTGATCTTAAAAAATTGGAAGAGGCCCCTACTCGATAATCCATACTGAGGAGATTTTTGATCAAATGACATTAACGTTTCATCTTCAAACAGGTCAGCCAAACAAGAGAGTCCCCTATCTGCCCGGGCCTTAACCTGGGATCCAGTGTCCCCGGCCGGGAACCTAGCTTAACAACTATGGGAATATGGAAAGAAAGCCTCCCTGTGCCCACTTAAATGGGAACCCACTTTCAACGTCTGGTATTCCCCTAAGATCCCGCATAGGCTCCAATTTTGAAAAATTGATCTTGTAACCTGAGAAAAAGCCAATGAATTAACACTTATCAAGTAGGGCACCAAACTGCTGGGTTTGAGAGAAAAATGAGAACATCATTCACATATAATGTGATCTTATGCACCTGCGACCCTACCTTTGGGGAGCTATATTAGGGTCCCCATGAATGGCCTCTGCCAGCAGCTCAATCACTAATGTGAACAGCAAAGGTGAGAGGGGACAGCCCAGCCCTCTCCCTACCAGTGTTAAAATTACCATTAGTGAGAACTGCTGCCAAAGGATTACTGTAAAAGACCCTTATCCATCTAGTAAAAGCTTCACCCAGGCCAATCCACTCCAGGGTGTTAAAAAAGATATGGCCATTCCACTTGGTCAAATGCCTTCTCCATATCGAAAGGAAATCGCCAATCCTTGAACCGTTGCTGGGCCACTTTAACCATGTTAAGCAGTCTCCTAACATTATTAGAAGATCTGCGATCCTTTATAAAGCCCGTCTAATCCTCCTTAACAATAGAGGGCAATACCGCTTCCAACCCCAATGTCAGAGTGTTTGATAAAATTTTAAAAATCAGAGTTTAAAAACAAGATAGGTTTGTAAGAAGTACAGTCTTCTGGGGTCTTCCCTTTCTTTAGGATAAGAGAGATATTAGCTTCTCTCAAGAATGGCGGGAGGCAATTCCGACTATATGAATAGTTATACATGTCGGCCCCAACAGTACGTTTACAAATTCTTTATAAAATTCACAGGGCAAGCCATCAGGGCCAGGCACCTTCCCACTTTGAAGTTGCCTCACCGTCTCCTCTGTCTCTTGTGCTGTTAAGGGATCCCTAAGGAGAGACGTCTGCTCAGCAGACACCCCGGAAGATCCAAATACCTAAGAAAAGACTCCATCTTATCCCATCTGGCTTCACAGCATTCAGACTGGTAAACTTCAGACTAAAGCCTGTGAAACTCCTCACTGATTTTTTTTAGCATTGTAAGTAAGATGCACGGTGGCACAGTGGTTAGCACTGCTGCCTCACAGCGCCAGAGACCCGGGTTCAATTCCCGCCTCAGGCGACTGTCTGTGTGGAGTTTGCACATTCTCCCCGTGTCTGCGTGGGTTTCCTCCGGGTGCTCCGGTTTCCTCCCACAGTCCAAAGATGTGCAGGTCAGGTGAATTGGCCATGCTAAATTGCCCATAGTGTTAGGTAGGGGGTAAATGTGGGGGTATGGGTGGGTTGCGCTTCGGCGGGTCGGTGTGGACTTGTTGGGCCGAAGGGCCTGTTTCCACACTGTAAGTAATCTAATCTAATCTAATCTAAGAGTCCCATTCCCGTCCCTAATAGAAGCAATAGACTGGGAGGCAACTTCTTCCTGGCCAAATATGCCAAGTGTTTACCTGGCCTATCACCAGGCTCAAACAGGCTCTGCTTCACAAAGGGAAGTTCCTTCTTTGCCGTATGTGTGAATACGGAAATTACGGTGGATCGGAGAGCTGTGATCCGTTGTAGCTTCGTCACTGACGGTCTACTGTACTATGGCGTTTCAGCTGCCTTCAGTCATGTCTCAAGCAGATGCTGCTGCTCTCCCTTCTGTCGCTTCGGGCTGGCAGAGTATGAGGTAATTATCCCTCTAGAATAGGCCTTAGCAGTCTCCCAAAGCATGGACTGATTATGAGCTGTACCTGAGTTGTTGGCCAAAAATGCTTCACATTCCCTGGAGAAGTATTCTACAAACTTGCTGTCCTTGAGGATGAAGGAATCCATTCACCAGTACTGTGAGCCTAGTGTGTCACCCTTAATCTTAACCATTAACTATACCGCTGCATGATCAGAGATGGCAATATTCCCAATTGAACAGGATACCACCAAATATAAAAAAGCCACAGCAGTTAGGAAATAATCCGTCCTTGTGTGTCGTTTATGAGGATTAGAAAAGAACATAAAATCTCTGCCTGTAGGGTGTAAATGTCTCCAAACATCTGCCAACCCCAGTTCCACACACAGATCACCCAACTGCTACAATTCGATGCTGCAATGCCAAGGCCATGGGCTTAGACAGCGCATCAGGCAGACATTTAAGAGAGTGGGCCGGAGGACCAAAGACATTGAAAATATCATATTCCTCGCCATGTGTAATGACCTTAAGAATAACAAACCGGCCATACTTCTCTTTAACACAATCTAATAAATTAGATGGGAGACCATTCCGGACAAGTATGGCCACTCCCCTGATCCTAGTGGTAAAAGACGAGAAAAGCACTTGATCAAACCCACCCTAATTTATGTCTTCTGTCTTCATATGTTCTCATATTCAAATTTAAATTCTTCAGAATTAACTACCTCTCTTTCAAACAGTGTAAAATTAGAACTTATTGTGGTCACTCATCCCTCCGAGTTCTTTTACAAAAAGATTGCCCTTTTTGATTCCATAATAGTAGATCTAAACTAGTATTGCCCCTAGTTGGCTTCTTAGGATAATCAGAGGGTTAGATAATTTAGACAGTGAGAGCCTTTTTCCTCGGATGGCAATGGCTAGCATGAGGCAACATGACTTTAACTTGAGGGGTGATAGATCTAGGACAGGTGTCAGAGGTAGTTTCTTTACTCCGAGAGCAGTAGGGGCATGAAATGCACTGCCTGCATCTGTAGTGTACTTGGCAATGGGTCGTTGGGTAGGCATAAGGACAAAAATGGGATAGTATAGGTTAGATGGGCTTCATATTGGTTTCACAGGTTGGTGCAACATTGAGGGCTGAAGGGCCTGTACTGCACTGTCTGTTCTATGCTGCAACTTCAAGTGTTCCTTGTCATGAAGGTGGGTCTCCTCCTCAGGCTCGACAACACAGTTTTCCTTTTATCTGGCGAACGAATCGTTCTGATATTCCAGGTGCTCCATTTAAGAATGCTGCTAACCAGGATCCTTTACAATCACCTTTGACCTGCCAAGAGGAAGAATTCGAGATTAGACTGGTGCTGGAAATTCCACTCCCCCCTCCCCCCGACCTATCACCTCCATCCCCTCCCCCACTCGCCTATTGTACTCTATGCTACTTTCTCCCCACCCCCACTCTCCTCTCATTTATCTCTCCACCCTTCAGGCTCTCTGCCTGTATTCCTGATGAAGGGCTTTTGCCCGAAACGTCGATTTTACTGCTCCTCGGATGCTGCCTGAACTGCTGTGCTTTTCCAGCACCACTCTAAACTTGACTCTGGTTTCCAGCATCTGCAGTCATTGTTTTTACCAAGAGGAAGAATTTGTCTTGCAACACGCTGAGCATACTCAAAAGGAAACTCAGAGTCTATTTTAAAAAAAAACTAACTACAAAACACAAAAGGCACTTAATGGTAGAGTCTACCCCCTGTCCACAGAAGGTGCTTTCATTTCCCACAGACACCTCCATCCCCCCGCTTCCAGCTCGAGCCACACCCAAGCAATGGAAGAAACCAAACAAAGGACATTGTAAACACAAAGGTATAACAAAAACAGTGAGCACCCTGTGCCCCCCCCCCAATATGTCGATACCACTCCAGCTTGGAGATGAAAAATCACCCACCAACAACAGCTTCTTTGGGAAAAGATTGAAAGTACAAGAAACAAAAGCAAGACAAAAAAAAAACAACAGGCATTATTGTCTATGTCCATAAATACATCAACATTAATTTAAAGTGTCCAAGAAGTTTTTGGTTTGCTCCAAGGAATCCAACGACTACACAGTCTCCCCCTAAGTCATGGGTATCTCATCGAACATTGAATACCGAGGTCCTTTAACCTTCTCTTAACCTCATCAAACGATTTCCTGTTATGGATCACTGTTGTGGAAAAGTCCTGGAAAAACAATATCTTAGTTCCCTGATAGGTCAGGGCCTGTGGATCTCTCCCTAACCTTCTGGAAATTTCCATGACTCTCTGCTTGTCCCTACAGCATTGAAATTGTATCAGAACCAGGTGGGGGTCCTGATCCTGACCGGATCTGTGCACCGCAACCTGGTGAGCTCTGTCAACCCTCACCTGGTCCGCCTCGGCATCCCAGCCAAAACATTGTGGCAACCAGTCTTCAAAAGATCTTGCTGGGCTGCCCACCTTCTACCCCTCTAGCAGCCTAAGAACCAGATATACTTTCTCCTACCTCTATTTTCCAGGTCATCAACTTACTCAGTCAGGGCCCGCATTGTTTCTCAAGGGCCTGGATCCACCCCGCTGAGGACTTAACCTCTGTCTCCGACGCCACGGTCTGCTGCTCAACCTCTTCAACTCGCTTCCCGAGCTCTTCCAATTCCTTCTCATGCTTTTGCAGCATGGCCGAGATGGGCTCCAGTTGATAATGAGTCTCTTCCCTCATCTCCTGGATCAGCTGTCGGATTGCTCCGAGTTCCTCCATGATGATCTGCTGTGCTGTGCAGGCGTCTCTTTCACAGCTGCAAAGATAGCTGCAGCTGCTTCCCCAGTTACGGTCTCGGGCCAGCCCGCTGTTTTCGATTGTCCTGAGTGTTGGCCGTTTGTTTCCCCTCTGTCATTCTCACACGCTCGAAAATTGATTTGAATGGTTGTATTACCGTTTAATACTAATTTTTTTCCAAAAAAGCAACTAAAGTGGGGGGATGAAAAAATATTACCACCCTGGGTTGGGGTGCAGAGCTCAGCAAGGCTGATCTATTCAGATTACCGCCATCTTGAATCCCCTTTCAGTTTTGTTAAACATGAAAATGGCTGTCAGATTTCATGACCACCTTGCCCCAACTGCCTAGTGATTGTAATAAGGTCATGGCTTATGTATCCTCATTGTAACCTGATGTCATGGTCAGGAATCTTTTCCTCCGGCCAGGTCCCATTGACCAAGTGATAATGCCTGTTTGTTTGTCTTTGTGTAATTGCCTGGATGCTATAATAATGAGCAAACTGATGCTTACAGCCACTACCATTAATTCTCTTTCAAGGTCTTGTTCCTAGAGCAGCTTTTCAGACAAGTTGTCTTCATTTCGGATGTTTTTAAATTGCAGAAGGTATGATGCAAATGTATAGCCATCTTTGACAGTGAACTCAAGTCAATGGAATATGGCTTTGGTCTTTAAGAAATTCAATTGGGGATGTCCTGTCAGTAATTCGAAAATCAGCATGGTTTCAATATAATTACCAAACAGATCAAAAGTTTTGATTGACTTTTCCCACCAATACACGATAATGAGTTAAACTGAAACATTTGCAAGATGAGGTGGTCCTATTTGGAAATGGCCAATGTTGCTGTTATTAATAACTGAACATTTTATTAAACTGGTTAATGGGGGTAATAGTGAGAAATCCATAACTAGCCTGCTGACCCTGAGGTTAAAGACAGTTAAGACAGATGATGTCAGCCAAGTTTCCAGTCCTTGACCCAGCACCGGAAGACCGGGCTCAAGTATATTGATATCAGGTGAAGTTGATCAGATTTAGATCCCCAACAGTATGGAAACAGGCCCTTCGGCCCAACCAGTTCTCACCAACCCTCCGTAGAGTAACCCACCCAGATCCATTTCCCTCTGACTAATGCACCTAGCACTATGGGCAATTTAGCATGGGCAATTCACCTAACCTGCACATCTTTGGACTGTGGAAGGAAACCAGAGGACACCCACATAGACACAGGGAGAATGTGCAAACACCACACAGATAGTCACCCGAGGGTGGAATTGAACCAGGGACCCTGGTGCTGTGAGGCAGCAGTGCTAACCACTGAGCCACCATACAGTTTGAAGAGACTGCCAACATTTGCTATTCAACCTCCTCCTTGAAAAATAATCAGGTGAACAAAACATCAGAAAAACGAGGAAATGCAAGATAAAAATAGAGGTTACCTCTAGCTTTTTTGTAATCTTTTGGTAATTTCTTCAGTCATTGATCATGGAGGGCACTGGGCTATTTTAGCTCTGATTGTTTTGACCAAATTACGCAATTGAATTCAAAAAGAATTTGTGTAGTCTCCTTTTTTATTGGAAGATGTTCATTTAACATTTCTAATAAAAAAAATTCAACAATTACATATATTTAAATAACATTCTTGAGAAATTGCGTTTTGTTAGTTTTAGTTCAACACGTAAAAAATGTACTTGGTTTGTGACAGTGATCTAAGTGCAAATTAAATTCTCTGAAAATTGGTGACTACTCTCTTTATCCTTTCAGCAAAAAGCTGCTTCAGTTACATTAACACAGCTATGTGAAGTGAATGTAATCAGTATAACATCAGTTCTTATTATAGTGATTATGTATTTCAGTGATTGCAATTGGAAAATTGTTATCATGGGTGCTTGACTTGTGTATCATTTTTGTCTGTTGTAAAGAATTGTGACTAGCAGTCATATAAATTCTTTATATACAAATATAAATGGTTTATTCCACTGCCCTTTGTTTTGTCCTTGAAGTGAGTTATGTAACCCTGCAAAAGAAATGGAGCTCAATATCGTCGGAGCTGATTTTACTGGGTAGTTGTTCTCAAACTGAGGTGCCTTAATTAATGAGGAAAACTATTTTCAGATGTTTTATCGTATCTTGTTTCATATATAATACTCTGCAAGGTTTTGAAGCCGCCTCAAATGCTGATTTCCAGTTCTGTTGTGGGATCTCTGATGTTCTATATTGAAGGGCAATTTCTAGAACAACTGGACCAACTTAAAGTAACTTGGTTATTTAGTTACTCTGATTCTGCCATTAAGTATAGCATATTACTGATCAGCAAATACCACAAGACCCTGAGCTGAATTCCTGGTTTGTACAGAACAGGCTGATTTCAGAGAAATAATAGAGAAAACAAAACGGTGGGTGTGCTGGTAATGGCAGCTTGTCCAACCCATTTCTGCTCCAGAATTTGTTTCACAGCTGGTCAAAGGAAAACTGAAGTTAAAGGTGCAGCCTTACTTCAAGTACTTTCTGTTTTATTATGTATTTATTTAGCATCAACAGAAGACTCATCAAAAATTAAAACGCTATTAAACATGAATGACAATTAAATGAGTTGAAATTTTCATACTCGAAGAACAAATAATATGAGGTTGGTACGTTTCACTGGCCTGGGATGTTTAATTTGATTTTCACTTATTTGTGGTCAATGTCAAATTAAGTTTAATTTTGCATGTAGTTTGTGGATTGTCCCAACAGAAAATTCAGGCCAGGTGATCTTGTTGCTAACTGTAAATTGCTGGGGTTTTCTGGTGAAGTTGCCAACATTCTACTGTGCTTTGACTGTCAATGCAGCAAAAATAATGTTCAATGAAAATTTCTGCCTGAACCTCTTTATTTGCTGTTCCGGGATGTCATCCTCTCCGGCAAGGCCACCATTTATTACCCATCCTTAATTTCCTTGAAGAAGGTGAATCCCCTTGAATCACTGAAGCCCAAGTGATGTGGCTGCACCCACCCTGCTGTTAGGGAGGAAATTTTTGTATTTAGATTCAGCGACCTTGAAGAAGGGGTAACTCTTCCATGTCAGGATTGAGAGGGGTTTGGAAACCAACTTGGAGGTTGTACTGTTCCCATGTGCTTCTCACAGGCGGATTGACCCTTATCAATCTACGAGATAGTACCTGATATGGCCTACGTTATCCTTCATCATAAAGTAGTGGTGCAGATGTGATGCAGATCAAGCAGCTGCTTTGTTTTGCACAAAATTGTGAAATCCTGACAGTGTGGAAGCAGGCCAGTGAGTCCACACAAACTGTCTGAAGAGCATCCCACCCAGACCCAAACCACTAACCCATCCTTGTTACCCTGCATTTCCCATGACCAAGCCCCTCTACCCCAGGCACTATGGGAATTTAGCATGGTCAATTCACCTAACCTGCACATTGAATTGAATTCAATTTATTGTCACGTGTACCAAGGCAGAGTGAAAAGCTTTGTCTTGTGAGCAATACAGGCAGATCATAGAGTTAAGTAGCATAGATAAGTAAATAATAGGTAAACAGCAGCAAAAACAAAAACACCGGTACAGGCGAATGTTAAGAGTTTGAGTCTCTGTTCAGTTTCCTAACAGCAGATAGAAACTGTTTCGAAACCAGCTGGTGAGTGTGTGGTCAGGTTTCTGTACCTTCTCCCTATTGGTAGAGGTTGTAGAAAAACATTGCCAGGGTGGGATGGATCTTTGAGAATACTGGCGGCCTTTCCTTGACAGCTGACCTGGTAGGTGGATTCTATAGGTGGGAGGTTGGTCTTTGTGATTGTCCGGGCCGAGTTCGCCACTCTCTGTCTCTGATTTTGCCATACCAGGTAATGATACATCCAGACAGAATGCTCTCGATGGCACACCTATAAAAGTTGGCAAGGGTATTCGCCATCATGCCAAATTTCCTCAGCTGCCTGAGGAAGAAGAGGCGTTGTTGGGTCTTTGTAACCAGTGCATCCACATGAAGAGTGCAAGAAAGCTTGTTGTGGATGACCACTCCCAGGGGCTTGACACTATCCACTTGTTTCACCTCTGTGCTGTTAATGTGTAGGGGGCCATGAGTAACATCCCGCCGAAAGTCAATAATGAGTTCCTTGGTTTTGCCGGCATCGAGAGCTAGATTGTTCTCAGTGCACCATTTTTCCAGATCTTCCACTCCCGTCTGTAGTCTGTTTTGTCGCCATCTGAGGTCCGACTGAATATGGTGGTGTCATCAGCGAACTTGTAAATGGCATTAGTCTGGTATTTGGCGATGCAGTCATGGGTATACAGTGAGTACAATAGGGGGCTGAGTATGCACACCTGAGGGGCTCCAGTGTTGAGTGTTAGTGACGATGGAATATTGTCCCCAATCTTCACTGATTGTGGCCTGTGGGTCAGGAAACTGAGGATCCAGTTGCAGAGAGTGGGGCTTAGTCCGAGATCACTAAGTTTAGTAATCAGTCTCGAGGGGGTAATAGTGTTGAAGGCTGAATTGTAGTCAATGAGTAGGATTCTTACGAAGCTGTTCTTGGTGTCAAGATGTTCTAAGGAGGAGTGAAGGGCAAGTGATATGGCATCTGCCGTGGATCTGTTGGTCCGATAGGCAAATTGGAGTGAGTCAAGAGTAGTGGGAGGCTGGAGTTGATTAATGCCATGACCAGCCTTTCAAAGCACTTTATGACCACCGAAGTTAGGGCCACTGGGCAGTAGTCATCTTTGGACTATGCGAGGAAACCGGAGTGCCTGGAGAAAATTCACACAGATACAGGGAGAACGTGTAAACTCCACACAGTCACCTGAGGCTGGAATTGAATGGAATCACCATGCGACCCAGGAAATCCTCAATGGATTTGTAATCCATCCCCTTAACCACTTGGCCATGACTACTTAACCCACGGTGTTCAGTTTTTGTTGTTGGTGCCATACTCCTTCATGCACGTGAAGAATATTCTATTCTCTTCCTGACTTCTGACTTGCAGATGATAGACAGATTTTGGGAAGTCCGGAGGTTGGTTGGTTGCTGAAGGAATTCCAGTCTCCAAACAAGGCTTGCAGCTGCAGTATTTATATGGCTAGTCCACTTGAGTTTCAGGTCAATGTTAACCCTTCAGGATATTGGTAGTGGGATTTCAGTGATGGTAAAGCCATTGAATAACAAGAGAAGATTTTTAGGTTTTCTTTTGTTGGATATGATCATTGACTAATACCTTGTAATGTGAATACGTAGGCTCAGGGCTCTGCTGGTGGCAGTTTTAGTGAGAGTTGTAGAGTTATACAGCATGGAAACAGGCCCTTCAGTCCAACTCCTCCAAGTGGACCAGACATCCCAATCTGACCTACTCCCATTTACCTGCCTTTAGCCTGTAATTCCTTCCTATTTATATACCCATCCAGATACATTTTAAATGTTGTCATTATACTCTCCTTCACTATTTCCTCTGCATGAACACAGCACTCTGTGTGTGAGAAAGTTGCCCCCTAGGTCCCTTTTAAATTTTTTCCCCTCTCACCTTAAACCTATGACCTTTAGTTTTGGACTCCTCCATGCAAGGGAGAAAAGATCTTGTCTATTCACCCTATCCATGCCCCTCATGATTTTCTAAACCTCAGTAAAGTCACTCTTCGGTTTTCAATGTTCTAGGAGAAAAGAGCTTCAGCCTCTATTTAGCCTCTCCCAGTGACTCAAACCTTCCAGTCCCAGCAACATCCTGGTAAATCTTTTGTGCACTCCTTCAAGTTGAACAACATCATTCCAATGGAGAGGTGACCAGAATTGTATGCAGTATTCCAGTAGTGACCTCACCAATGAATCCCAACTCTTGTGCTCAGTGTTCTGATCAATGAAGGCAAGTATGCCAAATGCTTCCTTCACTACCCTCTCAACCTGCAACTCTACTTTCAAGGAAGTACGCACCTACACCCCATGGACTCTGTTTGGCAATGCTCTCCAGGACCATATCATTAAATGTACAAGTCTTGCCCTGATTTGCCTTTACCAACACCTCATATTTAGCTAAAGTAAACTCCACCTGCCATTCCTCAGCCCATTGGCACATCTAATCAAGGTCCTGTTATACTCTGTGATAATCTTTTTCAAAGTGCACTCCACTATGAATTTTGGTGTCATCTGCAAACTTAATAACCCCATACCTCCTATATTCATATCCAAGTGTTTTATATAAATGATGAAAAGCAGTGAACCCAGCACTGATTCTTATGGCACACCACTGGTCACAAGCCTGTATTCTGAAAAACATCTGTCTCGTGCCTTCAAGCTAATTTTGTATCCACTTGGCTAGCTACTGCTGGGTCCCGTGTGATCTAACCTTACTAACCAGTCTACCATGCAGTACTTTGTCAAGCGTCTTACTAAAGTGCATATAAACAACATCCACCGCTCTGTCTTCTTCAGTCTTCTTTGCCATCTCTTCAGAAAACTCAATCAAGTTAGTGAGACACATCTTTCCATTCACAAAACCTTGCTGACTATCGTTAATCAGTCCTCGCCTTTCCAAAGGTATGCAAATCCTGTCTCTTAATCCTTTTCATCAACTTATCCACCACTGATGGAAGACTCACTGGTCTATAGTTCCCTGACTTTTCCTTACCACTTTTCTTAAATAATGGCACCACATTAGCCAACCTCCAGTCTTCTGGCACCTGACCGGTGGCTATCGATGACACAAATGTCTCAGCAAGGGGCCCAGCAATCTCTTTCCTAGCTTCGCACAAAGTCCTGGGAAACATCTGTTAAGGTCCAGAGGATTTATCCACCTTTCTGCATTTTAAGACATCCAATCAACCCCACCGCCCCGTGGCCCAACATTTCAACTCCCCCTCCCATTCTGCCGAGGACATGCAGGTCCTGGGCCTCCTCCATTGCCACTCCCTCACCACCCGACGCCTGGAGAAAGAACGCCTCATCTTCCGCTTCGGAACACTTTAACCCCAGGGCATCAATGTGGACTCCACCAGTTTCCTCATTTCCCCTCCCCCCACCTTACCTCAGTTCCAACCTTCCAGCTCAGCACCATCCTTATGACCTGTCCCACCTGTCAATCTTCCTTCCCACCTATCTGCTCCACCCTCCTCTCCGACCTATCACCTTCATCCCCACCTCCATTCACCTAATGCACACTCAGCTATCTTCTCCCAGCCCCACCCTCCCTCCCACTTCTCTCTCCACCCCCGAGGCTCCCAGCCTCCTCGATGAAGGGCTTTTGCCCGAAACATGGATTTTTTTTTTTTTGTTTGTTTTTTTTTCTCCCCTGGTCTTCTGCTACCTGACCTGCTGTGCTTTTCCAGCTCCACTCCAATCTAGACTCTAATCTCCAGCATCTGCAGTACCCACTTCTGCCGAGTCCTCTCCATCCAAGCCTGTAACACTGACAGTCTGTTAAATCGCCTATTACAACCCTATTTTTCTTTCAGATATCTGAAATCTCCTTGCATATTTATGTTGCAGTTCCCTGCTGACTATTGGGGTGGGGGGGGAGGGGGCTATAATACAACTCCAACAAAATGATCATCCCTTTATTATTTTTTAAGTTCCACCCATATAACTTCATCGGATGGTCTCCGAACAGAGCAGACTGGACCATCAGAATTTGAATGATGCTATAACTGACTATCGGAGATTTTTTTTCCTACAGCTTTCTTCCTGTGTCTCTGGAGACAGCTACATGTATTGGTGTAGTTTCACGAGTGATTGCAGTTCTGTTACCTCATTCAAACAATGACGCTGCTTATTTGTGAATCCAGACGGTTGTGTGTCTGGAGGCTATTATGCTATTGCAGCTCTTGTAATTTGCTTCTTGCAGTATATCTTCCGGTTGGAGCTACTGATCAGGAATGGTGGTCCGTCTGACTTCTATTTTTGTCACTCATGGTCTCTCTTCAGACCACAAAGACCCTGCCTTTTGCTTTATTAATAGTGTAGATGTCTTTTTTATCTTTGCAGCTTCAGTAATTCAAGCACAGAATCACCTTTGGAACATATCTGTCTGTGTTCTTCAGTGATTTATCAGGTGCTTGCTTGTTTAACACATGCACAGATCCGTCAGCATGTATAAGTTCCCAAATCAAACAGTGCCTGCGACTGAGCCAGAGAGATGTTCACCATTTTCCACCACCCCCCCCCTCAAATACTGGCTGAATGGCAGCTTGTTTGTGCGCCCCCACTTCTGGGCGAATTCTGCCAAAGCCAGCATCGCGTGTGTCACCGGAAAGGAATCCAAGGTCACTGTTGGTTTAAACCCAGCTCCTTTGCTTGGCTTTGTGAGGCCTATTGAACATTGACAGATTGCAGTCTGTCTTAGTACAGATGAATTAAAGAAATGGATTTCATCACAGTGACTGTACAACATGTACTGTTGAACAAATGATTTGTTTCCTAAGGGATATGAGGATTCGCCTCTCTGCAGCCCTACTTGGTTAACTAATGCAACCCTGTCCCTTATAACTAAACACCTAGATGTCTTGCCTCCTTGTCTGAAGTTATTAGTTGCCGTTTTTTATCACCTGGAACACATCATGCACACACTGCCTTTCTTTCCTTCCATTATTCCCCCTGGAAGTGGACCAAAAGAAGCCCTGTTGAGGGCCAAGGAAGCCAGAAGAAATGGTTAAACACTTCTCTTACCGAACAGGTCACAGTTAATTGATTCTACTTTCCTGGCAAAATGCTAAGAAATATAAAAATATTCAGTGGAAAATATATGCTTAAGAGACTGATAGAAGAAAATAAAGTTGACATAAAGGTGTGTCCCTTGGATAATGCAGGTGCTGAATGTGAGAAGTGAACAGTTAATGTTTCTGCTATATTTGGCTGTTTGACAGGTTATAAGAGTCAGCGAGCTAAGCCCAGCCTTGCCTTGAGTTTTTTTCCATGAGCACAATCTGGTATTAGAAACAAAGCTGTACTCAGTCTGCTGATTGGGAAGATACTTGGAATTTTGCAACAATCTCCGTATCAATTTGCAAAATGTTCAGAAGCAAAGAGAGGCTAAGGAAATTGTGCAGCCATTTTTAAATCTTAACACCGTAAGTTTCAATTTGTTTTACCATCACTCTTGCACGTTAGGAACAATGTTCTTACGAGTGTATTGAAATCAGGGTAATGATTTGGAGATGCCGGTGTTGGACAAAGTTAAAAATCACACAACACCAGGTTATAGTCCAACAGGTTTATTTGGAAGCACTAGCTTTCGGAGTGTCGCCTCTTCATCAGGTGGTTGTGCAGTGTAAATCAAGGTAGTGTTTCATTATTTTGCCTTTGCCACACAGTCATGTCAAAATAAGTATAATACAGAGCAGGTAAGGATTATATGTTCATCTAGACCCAAAATTACAGATATATACAGAACCTGAAAATCTTGTCACAAATTTGAGCCAGCCCTGGGTATGAGCAGTTAGGAGATATTTACCTTTGATAGCCAGTTCCCAACCAGATGTGTGTCTGGGCATTCAGCAATAAAAGGCTGATCACTGGGTGTGAAAGATCAGAATTTGGGTAATTGTCAAACTTCCTTGATCTTTTGCAGCTGCAAAATTTAATTGCATTCCAAGTGTGAAGATGAAGAATACTCTATGCTGCTCTTCACTTTATGCTTCCAAAGCTTGAATCATTTTCTTGTTTTACAGGTTATGAATTATATTGTCATCTTTGAATTCATGCACCTCTTCTTTTGTACCATTGACTAAAAGAAGCAGGGAAATTCCAGTGCATTAGAAAATAGGAAGGGCCCATGATGGAAAAGTAAAGATTGCATTTTTCAGGTGGTGATCAATATTGCTATAATTTTTGACGGATTGTTTATCTTCAGATTTCCTGAACTCATCGTTCCTCTTTGTAATTTGGTTACATTCTGGCTTTGTTTTCTTATCCTATTGCCTTTAATCGAAGGGTTGAAAATGGGACTTGCTCTTTTTTTGTTTCATCGACAGAATGTGTGCAAGAACTATCGAGATTTTTAATCAGTTTTGGAAGAGGAGATTGAGCTGCATTCAGAACCTCTGAATAAGTTTGCATTTTGTTTTTTTTTCAATAGCTTTCTGGTTCAGTTGATTGTTGTTTCCAAGTCTGTCTGTTTAATTACTCTGCTGAAGCCTTTGATTATACTTTATAACTGGTCAGAGGACTATCCTGCAGGTCTGTGGTTAGCTTGTGACCAGTGGTTATTAAACTTCCATGCATAAAGTACTGCAATTGATTCTGTCTTTGATTTATTTAAATTGAATTAAATGGATGGGGTAAGCACCTTAAATAGTGTACATACATTTTTTTGGGGAAGGAAAATTATGTGGAAACAAGTCTTAAATTATCTAACTGCAGTATATATTACTGCAGTTCAGTGTTACAAGATGATGGACTTTCAGCTCATGTTCATAGAGAAATCAGAAACAATCCACAAGTTTCCTTATTGCCAATAATTATTTCTTTAATGATTAAGGGCTTTTGCACAACAGATATACCTAGCACTCTCTTTGACACTATGCTGATTGAGTTAAAGTAAACTTCCTAATACTAATCCTGAGTTTGACATGTATCGTCTTCGCCCATGTTTATTTCGATGTTGCAACTTCAAAGTAAACTTCTTTCTCTTCTGTCAAATTGAACTTTCCAGTCTGTCTGATGGTTTTGATATTTGAATTGATGTTTTGGCTTTGTCACCTGTTAAGTATTCAATTCTTGCATCTTATTTTTGCTTGAATCAAGAAAGCTCCTTGGCTTGAGCTGCGTCATGATTATGAAGTAAACATTGTATAAAGTTGCAGATTTGCTTCTGTTTTGCCAATTTCTTTCCTGGTTTGAGAGACCAAGAGCATGAAATGCTTGAGGCCATTTCCACTGAAACAGTGAAGATATTTTTTACTTGGGTGCTTTGATAAAGCAAATAAAGATGATTATTTCCTCTGGTCAAGTAGGTAGTGGCAATGAGGAGAAAGTGAGGACTGCAGATGCTGGAGGTCAGAGCTTAAAAATGTGTTGCTGGAAAAGCGCAGCTGGTCAGGCAGCATCAAAGGAGCAGGAGAATCGATGTTTCGGGCATAAGCCCTTCTTCAGGAATGAGGAGGGTGTCCCAAGCAGGCTAAGATAAAAGGTAGGGAGGAGGGACTTGGGGGAGGGGCGTTGGGAATACAATAGGTGGAAGGAGGTTAGGGTGAGGGTTAAGGGAAGTCCTTGGCCACCTCCATCGCCAGACCATGGCAACATGATGCCTGGAGGAAGAGCGCCTCATCTTCCGCCTAGGAACCCTACAACCACAAGGGATGAATGCAGATTTCTCCAGCTTCCTCTTTTCCCCTCCCCCCACTTTTTCTCAGTCCCAACCCTCAGACTCAGCACCGCCTTCTTGACCTGCAATCTTCTTCCCGACCTCTCCGCCCCCACCCCCTCTCCGGCCTATCACCCTCACCTTAACCTCCTTTCATCTATTGTATTCCTAATCCCCCTTCCCCAAGTCCCTCCTCCCTACCTTTTATCTTAGCCTGCTTGGCACACCCTCCTCATTCCTGAAGAAGGACTTATGCCCGAAACGTCAATTCTCCTGCTCCTTGGATGCTGCCTGACCTGCTGCGCTTTTCTAGTCACACATTTTTAAGGTAGTGACAATGGTCATCAATGTAGAACTGACCAAAGGGAAACATTAGCAGCAATTTTGAAATGTGAGGACTTTCCAAATTGCATTGCAGGAGAAATCATTGCATTGTCTAAGGTAAGAGTAGGTGACCATTGAGACACAGGCTGTCAAGAGAGATTGCTGGAGCAATCAAACTTCTCTCACACTAAACCAAAGATCAAGAGTAGATGTAGTGAGTAGGATGTCATTGTTTTTTGCTGGAACCATCAGTGATTCTGAAATAATGTGCGCTCTGTTTATCACTTGCCTGAATTTTACTCGAGACACTCTCTTGCATGCTTTGCTTCTGATGTTATTAATTATGTACCAAATGTGGACGGACTCAAGTTAATGCTGTACGTATGCAATAAGATCAGCTCCCATTCCAAAAAGGCTAATGAGTGGATAAAAAAGCAGATCTTGGAAGGACCCCATTTACTTTCAATATTCGAATGTTATGTTTGTCAGATCCTCTTTAAATTAGTTAACCAGCTGCCAACTAAGTTGACCGCCCGTGGTCGTAGAGTAGGAACGTTTCTGGATTCTTTGACACCAAAGGCATGTTGCTTTCTATACACCTTGTACAATTGTTAATCTGATTTTTGATCCCAAACGAATTTGTTTGTTTTGAGGTTTTAGGTTTCTTTGCTTGCTTCTGAAATAGGTACTCAGAATGATACACTCTTCAATAGCGAGTTCGTGTTCAGATGATGTAACTTTAATGAAAAGTGGCAATGATATCTTGTAAAACTAACAGATTTAAGAAATTTATGGTAACTGTTTAATTCAGTTAAGATTCTACTTCGAATTCCAAATGACTTCAGATTGTCACCTGCCTTTCACTGTTCCAAATGAGGACTGGGTAGGATGACACTGAAGACTGCTCAGAGGCAGTTGCAAAGAAGTGTCATATTGGATTCAAAACATTAACTCTCTTTCTTTCTCCACTGATGCTGCCAGACCTGCTGAGTTTCTCCAGCACATTCTGCTTTTATTTAAGACTAGGAGGAGGCCTTTTTCCCCCATGATTTGGTTTGAAATGCTGCCTGGTTAGGATGAGGAAGAGAGATCTGATCCTTTGAGAAGTGATTTCTGTAACATGTGGAGATTACTCAAATCTACCTTACTGAAACTGAGTGTGGCATATCATGGTTGTGCCTTGGGTAAATAATGATGATTTGTCTGCTGAGAATCTAAAACTTGTTTTGTTTGAATAATGGGGAATGGGTGGTGTGGGGATGGGGAATGCAATTTAAATGCAAAGGGAAAAGTAAAATGATTGTTTTAAATTTTCTTGGATGTAATCACATTTCAGTAGTCTTTCATTCTATTGTTAGTTTTGCTTTACATTGCATGGGTTATTATGGTACTTGATCGGTAATTTAAATTACCTACTAGAATTCACCCAATGTTTTGGCAAACTATATGCCATCAATCAACCAATTGGGGCAGGGCGAGAGACAAGTCCAAAAATAATCGCATATGCATTCATTTTTGTCAGTGACCAGGAGATTCCACTCACCAGTGCAAGAAATCTGTAACAAACATGTGCATCACCACCCTCGATTGTTCATCTGAATCCCTTTCAACAATGAATGCTGAGCAGTATCCCACTCAGCCACTCCACTACCTCCAAATTGTCCTGTCCAACATTCAGCACTGGATGAACAGAAATGTCCTCCAACAAAACTCCACAGTGGTTAGCACTGCTGCCTCACAGCGTCAGAGACCCGGGTTCAATTCCCGCCTCAGGTGACTGTCTGTGTGGAGTTTGCACATTCTCCCAGTGTCTGCGTGGGTTTCTTCCGGGTGCTCCGGTTTCCTCCCACCATCCAAAAATGTGCAGGTTAGGTGAATTGGCCATGCCAAATTGTCCATAATGTTAGGTGAAGGGGTAAATGTAGGGAAATGGGTGGGTTGCGCTTCGGCGGGTCAGTGTGGACTTGTTGGACCGAAGGGCCTGTTTCAACACTAAGTAATCTAATCTAATCTAAAAAACTATTTGGTATCCACTACCAGGTTTACTTCCCTAGTCACCCATTTGGCAACAAGGAGATCGAACTAGACCTTTTGACTCTGCAAAGAGCACCTGATGATGTATCTAAACCATCACAAAGACTGTATATTTCCAACTCTGACTTTGCTGTTGAAACTCTCATTCATGTCTTTGTTATCACTGCAAATATTTCTGTGCACTCTGGGTCAGAATACTATTTTGCACTTTGTGTAAGCTGAAGCTCACTTTAAAACCAACTGTCCATTAAGCCCTACATACCATGAGTGCTGTTTGCTGACTGTATTTTCTCCTGCTCAACGAATGTCAGAATTTTAAAATTCTTATTCTTTTTTCCAAACATATCCAAGCCTCTCCTTTCATTATCTCTGTAACAATTCTAGCCTTATAAGGTTCCAATTCTTATTTCTTGCATATCTATGACTTTAATCATTGTTGTGTGTCCTAAAGCCTTGAGCCGTACTCTCTCAAATCCTTTCTTTCAAAATCTTTTCCTTTTCCGTGTCTATACTTTTTCCCTTTAAGGCACACATTCCTGAAAGTCTGTCTCTAATCCTTATCTATTGTCACTTCAAGTGGCTTCCTGTAAAATTCTTTCAATAATGCTTCTATCGATCTGCTAGACAAATTCTATTTTGTTAACTTCGCTAATATAAATGCAAGTTTGTTTTTGTTGTAATCGGTGCCACATCAGTTCAATCAAAAGGGATTTGACCAGCTCTTAAACAAAAATACTTCAGGAGTGGAGACAAAAACAAAATACTGAGGAATGCAGGATTAGAAAGCCAATTGAGGAGTTTGCTCTAGTCCACCTTTTGAATGAATGTAACTTATTCACATTAGTTCATTCACAAGGACACTTGGAATGCCTGATTATGGTTGGTGCTGACTTCTGAACTGTAATCTATTGGATCTTAGTTATTGGCAGATCATTTTCAATTTAGTTTTATTTGCTGCTGTTTAGCACTGCCACATGTTTGTTTTGTTTACACTCCTCCTGTCGGGTTGTCTAGTGGCTTAACCTTTTTGCTTCACTATTAAAATTGTGCAGTTCAACTTCAGTATTAGGCCTGATCTGGATCTAGAGAACAAATGAGAGTTAGACCCTCTACGTAAAGCACTGATGCTGCAGCTGTAGGGAGCACATACTTTTTTAAATTGATTTGTATTCCATGCTGTACATCTCTATGACTCTATTCAAATCCAATAAAGTAATAATTTTAAACTATAACAGGAAAAGCAGTTTATTTTAAAATGTGCATGTTCTGATTTTTTTTTTTCTTTTTTTAACTCCATAGGTGCTGACATCATGCCGGGTTTTTCTGTTAGCAGCCCGAATCCCTACCAAGGTACTACTTTATCTGATTATCTTTCATAATCCTGATTTCAACTTGGGGAATGAACAGAAGAATATGGAGGGACTATGAAATTTACACTTGGTGGCTGTTGCTAGAGATTAAAATTCTTCAAGTGTATCTTGCTTTCATGAACACTTGAAGGTAGTTTTAGCCTTATGTGCAGAAGGAAAGCAAGTGGACAGTTTGAATTCTCAAAGTCTCCTGAAGCCTCTGGGAACTGCTGCTGCTGCGATTTTATTGCAAGTGATAGGGGTGCAATTGCAAAACTTCCAAGGTCCATTTTAGTGTGCACATGTCAGGTGCTGATGGTATTACAATGGACTGACAGTCAGCTCCATGAGAGGGCAACTCTGCGTAGCATTGGATCAAAGCCAGCTGAAAGCCCGGAATGTGATTTTTATGTATTTATTGCCTTGCTTTTGAGTACAGGAAGAGAATATGTTCTCTGACCCCGACAAAGAAACTTAATGTATCTGTTTTTTTTCAATTGTGTGGATCCAGCAGTTACAATAGCCGATCCTATCATACTTATTTAGTGGCCTGTCTCGGCACTTTTATGGAATTGCGATGCTTCCTACAGATTTCGTGCTTGAAACCTGGGCTGTGGTCCAACACAACAAAGTGGCCAACTGCATTTCTATCCAACACAACTCTAAATCAAATAGTTAATCAAAAAAGGTAAAAATAATCTCAAATTGAAAGAAAAAAAGATGGTGTGGAAACAATTAGTGGTAAATGTAGGATTAAAAGCAAACAAGAGGACCAAGCCAAAAAAAGGGGAGAAAATAACCTAAGCATAAACTATCAAGCAATATAAAAATAGGTAGTAAGAGCTTATTAAAAAGTGAGAGAGCAAAGTAGAACATAGACCCCCCCCCCCACACACTTAGAAATGAAGCTAAAGAAATATTAACAGGAAACCAGGAAATGGTGGAGGCATTGTATCAATAATTTCCATAAAGCTTCAAAGGTGAGGATATAAGTAGCATTCCAAAAATACCAAATCAAGGACCAAAAGGTAGAAAGGATGCAAATATAATAACTATCACTGGAGGAAGAAGAAAGCAGCAAAGGAATTGGTCTAAAGATCAATTAACTCCTTTAGACCACCATTTCCTCCTCTAATTTTCTTTCTGGCTGGTTAGGCCCGAGGTCCACGCGTTGCAGTGAATTCTGGAATAGGAAGTCAGTGCTATGATGGCATGGGATGTTGGAGTGACTGCAAGTGTGTGCAGCCACACACTCAGCTTAAGAGGGAATGTTGTCCTGGATAGGTTGCATTTTAAGACATTGCAGGAAGTAGATACAGAGATAGTGGTTACCTTGGTAATACATGTCCAAGAATCCTTAGGAAAGAAAAATGCCATAGGATTAGAAAACTTGAGCATAACCCCTTACACAACAAGGACAATTACAGACTAGTTAGCTTGATATCTATCAATGGAAAAATGCTAAAGTCTAGCTGAAAGGAAGTAATAGCAGGGCATTTTGAAATACAATAATATAAACAAGCTGTCTCGGCATCAGTTTACAAAAGGGAAATCATGACTGACAAACGTATTAGCATAGTAGCTGGTTAGCGAGATTAGATTGCATGGGATCAAGTGAGAGCTCCCCAATTGGATACAAAATTAGCTTGATGCTAGGAGACAGAGTGTAGTAGTAGAGGGTTGTCATTCACACTGAGGGCTATTGACCAGTGGTGTGCCACAAGGATCAGTGGTGGGTGTACTGTTGTTTGTCATTTACATCAACAATTTGGATGAAAATATAGGAGGCATAGTTGGTAAGTTTCCAAAAAACACCAACAGTTGGTGGTAGAGTGGACAGTGGAAAAAGTTATTTAAGAGTACAAGGGGATCTTGAACAACTGGACCAATGAGCCGAGGCATGGCAGACGGAATTTAATTTAGGTAAAGTAAACCAGGGAAGGACTTCTAAAGTTAATGCTAGGGCCCTTGGGAGTGTTGTCAAACAGAGACTTGGGGGTTACCGGTACATAATTTCTAAAACATGGCATCATAAGTAGACAGGGTGGCGAAGAAGGTATTTGATGTGTTTGCCTGCATCAGTCAGAGCATTGAGAACAGGAGTTGGGATGTCATGTTACAACTTTATGAGACATAAGGACATATTTGGAGTAATGCGTGCAATTCTGGTCGTCCTGCTATAGGAAGGGTGTTATTAAACTGGAAAGGGTGCAAAAAAAGATTTACAAATATGTTAGCAAGACTGGAGGTTTGAGTTATAAGGAGAGGCTGGTTAGGCTGGGATTTTTTTTCCCTGGAGTATAGGAGGCTGAGGGGTGACGTCCTTGAGGTTTATAAAAGTATGAGAGATCTAGATAAGATGAATAACCCAGGTCTTTCTCCCAGGGTAGGGCAGTTCAAAACTAGAGGGCATAGCTTTAATGTGAGATGGGAAATATTTAAAAGGGACCTGAGGGACAATCTTTTCACACACAGGGCGGTGCATATATAGAGCGAGTTGCTAGAGGCCAGGACATAGGTGAGTACAGTTACAAGATTTTAAAAGTCAATTTGGACAGGTACTTGGATCTGAAAAGTATAGAGGGATATGGGCCAAATGGAGGCAAATGGGACTAGTTAGCATTTGCCAAAGGATCTGGCCAAAGGATCTTTTTCTGTGTTATATTACTCAATGACTCTAATTCTTAGAGAAGGTAAAACCAGAATAGATAAAGGGGAACCAAAAGATCTTCTACATTTAGAATTGCAAAAGGCGTCAAATTTTAAAATAAAAAGCGCATAATGTTAGGGTAAATATAACATGAAAATAGAATTGGCTAACTAATGAATTGGGATAAACAGGGCTATTGAGGGTTGCAACCTGTAACTAGTGGAGTGCCATATGGAATTAGGCCTCGATTAAAGATTGAATGGACTGTCACCATGTTTGCAAATGACGTAAAATAGGTGCGAAGATGAGTGATGAGGAGAACAGAGTGTACAGAGGGATATGGACAGGTTAAATGATTGGCCAAAAACTTGGCAGATGGAAAATAATTTGGGAAAATGAGGTTATGCACTTGGGCAGTAAGAGTAGAGGATCTGAATGTTATTTTAAATGGACGAAGACTACAGAAAGCTGCAGTGCAGAGAGATTTGGGGTCCTTGTGCATATATCACAAAACGCTAGCATCCACGTTCAATGGGTAATAGGGAAGACAAATGGAATTTTGGCTGTTACTTGAAAAGGATTGGAGTACAAAAATAAGGAAGTTTTGCTAAAATTGTACAAGACACCTACAATACTGTGAACAGTTTTGGCCTGCTTTTCAAATATAAGATATACTGACATTGGAGGCAGTCCAGAGAGAGTGCGTTCGATTAATCCTGGGTATGGAAGGATTTGAGGAGAGACTGAGTAAGTTGGGATTGTATACATTAGTTTATTGGTGACTTTATTGTCAGAGCTTGACAGGGTAGATGTGGAGAGGTTATTCCTTTTTGTGGGAAGGTCTAGGACCAGTGGGCATAATCTCATCTTAAGGAGTTGCCTGTTTAAGGTGGAGGAAGATAGATTTCTTCTATCAGAGTGTAGTAAATTTTTAAATTCTTTACTGAGGAAGGCTGTTGACTATATTTAAGGCTGATATAGACCTTGTAATCAGTAAGGGAATGGAGGGTTAAAGGAAAAAGGCAGCAAAGTGAAGTTAAGGATGATTGGATCAGCCATGATCTCATTGAGTGACAGAGCCGTCATGGGCTGAATTGCACACTTCTCCCCTACCTCAGTGTTGTCCATAAAGAAGCTTTCATGTGTAAGTGTCCTTTCGACCATTTTTTTAAAAGGAGCATAAATGCTCATTTCTTGTGAGGAAAAATGTGCACATTTATAATCGTACAGTATTTTTGACACCTTAACCACTTTTCCTCTTATTTACCTTTGTGGTTATTTTTAAGATCTTTGTGAAGGGTAAATTGACTTCAGTGTCGACATTAAATTGCAGATAGTTTGTGTAGATATAATTTTAATTGGGATGTTATCTCTCCTTGTGTAAATTTAATAAATTATTACTTTTTTTGGTTTGTTGAATGGCTGCCTACATTAGTATTGATACTAATGCCAGTTGTTGTACTTTGTTCAACAAATCGAAGTGATCTTATGAAAAAAATCAATTCCTAACCTTTTGCAGTGCACCTTGTGCTTCCTGTTCTATTTCTTTCCAAGTCTGAGAGACTGAAACTGAGGCTGATCATTAAGACACAAGTAGATCCAACAGGGAATATGGAAGAAATGTCTTTATCTAGGAAATTGTTATATGAAACCTGCTACTATACAGTAGATCCTTCTTCCTTTTATGCACTTTCATATCTGTTTGTCCAGTGCAGCATCTTCTCACAGAGAAATCAAATTTCAGTTTTCCATTTTAAAGTTTTAGCAGCGTTTGCTGGCACCCGTGTGCATGATTCAATAGAAACATCATCATGTTGACAATATGTCGTCTCACATAAATGCTGCACGTGTGTACATTTGAAACAGGGAGGGGTAATGACAATGGAGGAGAGAATCTGGGATAAGGGTGGAAGATTAGGGTCATTAGGACCCAGGTGGCTCTTGCCTTCTCTCCGTATTCCATTCCACCTTTTTTATGCCTTTCCTCCCTTCTTCCCGCCTTGCTCTCTCTTTCCTCCTCCCCCAACTCCCCAACCAAACTGAAGAGCATATCAGCGGCTGTAATGCACTTTGAGATTTCCAGTGGTCATGAAAGATGTGGCACAGTGGTTAGCACTGCTGCCTCACAGCGCCAGAGACCTGGGTTCAATTCCCGCCTCAGGCAACTGACTGTATGGAGTTTGCACGTTCTCCCTGTGTCTGCGTGGGTTTCCTCCGGATGCTCCGGTTTCCGCCCACAGTCCAAAGATGTGCAGGTTAGGTGAATTGGCCATGCGAAATTGCCCGTAGTGTTAGGTAAGGGGTAAATGTAGGGGTATGGGTGGGTTGTGCTTCAGCGGGTCGGTGTGGACTTGTTGGGCCGAAGGGCCTGTTTCCACACTGTAATGTAATCTAATCTAATCTAAATGTGATTTTTGAAAATATTTTTGAATCTAGGGGCAATTGCAATTTTGAGAGAAAGGAATCTAACCACTGTCCATGACCATCACTTAACTCCCCGACATTCGACCTGGGGGCTAGCACCAACTAGAAACTCAACTGAGCTAGCCATATAGATACAAGAGCAGGCCAGAGGCTTGTTGCAATAATCTTAAAGCAACTTTCCACCTTACTCCCAAAGCCTGACCTCTATCGATAGGGCACATGTTAGGATTGTAAAGGAATGCTCCCTACTTGCCTGGATGAGTGCAGTTTGAACAACATTCCAATTTGACACCATCCAGGACAAAGCAGCCTCCTTGATTGGCACAATATCAAACATCCGTTCTCTCCACCAGTGAAGCTTAGTCGCAGCACTGTGTGCCATCAACAATATGCACTGCAGAAATTTACTAACGATCCTTAGGCAGTACCTTCCACACATTATTACCTCGAAGGACAAAGACAGCATGGGAACATAACCACCTGCAAGTTCTTCTAAGCCACTCACTGTCCTGTTACATGTCACTGTTTCTTCAGAGTTAATGGGTCAAAATCCTGGAATTCCTTCCATATGGGCATTGTGGGTCTATCTACAGCACATAAACAACAGTGTCTCGAGAAGGTAGTCCACCAGCCCCATCTCAAGGGCATTTAAGGACAGGCAACAAATACTGGCCCTGCCAATGGTATGTGAGTCCCATGAGTACATTTTAAAAAAAACATGTAATTGTGAGTAAGTTCTGAATTACAAAGCAGTTTTGACAAAGCAGATTGGACTGCTGCTCTTTGGCTGGCATCCAGAATAGACAATTCAAATGACAATTGTATCCTTATATAGGAAACAAAAATGGAGTTGAACTCTAACAACACATTAGTGACCTGGTAGATTTGGGTTTCAAAACGAAAATGTAATTTTCAAGTCATCCGACAAGGATTATTTACTCCCATAGTTGAAAGGAAAATACACCGAATCAACAAACTTGCACATTTCAATGATATAGCTTTAATATCTGCCTGAGAATATGTTTAAAGAACACAACTTTCATTCTTCTTTCAATTTTAAGGTGTGGGTATGGTGCTGCTCTGTCTAGTAATTCTAATTTGTGGAATCAAAAGAATTTTCTGCTCTCGTACACCCAGTCATGCATGCAGTTCATAATCCTGTCTTATCAAAGGCACAGGACTGCAAGAGTAAATCAGCTATTAGCATCAAAATGAACTAATTAAACACATATTTTTTGTGGTATTTATGCCTGAGCATAATATGAGTAGACAAAAGTTCAGAATGTTGTAGAATTCTCTAGTTGGATTCTTGAGAAATGCTGCATTTAAAGGAACTACAAATGTATTTCCATGTATATTGAATGTTTAATGATCTCAGAGCATTTCAGTGCACTTCATAGTTCAAAAGTAGTAATGATATAAACAACAAAATCTTCTGGCCAGATTTCCCTGCTGATCTAGTGGATTTTGGATCAGGATAAGATCAGTCATAATCATGTTAAATGGTGGAATGGGCTCAAAGGGCTGAATTGCCTACTCCTGCTCCTCATACCTCTGTTCCTTTGAATAGATATATTCTGAGACCTTTATGTTTACTCGAGGGGCAGAAAGGGTCTTAGTCTGATATCTCAAATGAAAGGTGACATTCTTTCAGAATAGCACTTCTTCAGTTCTGTGTACGGTTCATTTGAGTTTACAATTTCCTCTTCTTAAGTGAGGGTAAAGTATTGCTTTTTAACTCAGAAGATTCAATAGACAAGAATTCTATCACTGATTCAAGACTGATGCTCAGTTGGAAGCTTTGTGCTGAGCAGCAAATCATCATGAGGCAGTGACCTTTGGAGTTTGGCAGTTCTCCGTTGTGAATTGTCTGTCTGTGCTAGCCTGGTGTGGTCATTGGATTGACTGCTAGTTGTTAAATTGCATTAATTTTCAAAACCTTTCTTTGATTCATAATTGTCTTATCTGAAAGCTGTTTGATTTATGGTTGCTTCTTTGTCAACCTGCAGTACCACAATTAAGCAACCTGTATTCATATAGGAGAAAGCGAGGACTGCAGATGCTGGAGATCAGAATCGAGAGTGTGGTGCTGGAAAAGCACAGCTGGTCAGGCAGCATCCGAGGAGCAGGAGAGTTGACATTTCGAGCACGAGCCCTTCAGCAGGATGCCACACTTTTGAACCAGTCTTTATATGTTAACCTTAGCAATGAGAATCGGCAGGCTGTCATTGGCAGGGCTGAAACCCTGGTCGTTTTCAGCTGCTTCAATTGCCTTCCTTTCAGCGCAAGTCAAAAATTGTAATGTTTGCTGATCTTCACACAGTCTTCAGTTCCACTCTCAACTCTGATTGTTAAGAAATATAAGCCTACGTGCAGGAAAACCTGAACAGTATTTAGTGAAAACAAAGAAATGCTGAGCTCACAGAGGATCAGGCAGCATCCACAGGAAAGTAGGCTAATGGTTCAAGTCTAGATGACTCTTCATCAGAGCTGACATAGTATTTAGGCTTGGCCTGTGAAATGACAACTAACATTTGCACCCCTTGTGTCAGAGAATGACCATCATCATTGTCCTTGCTGAATCACCCACTGTCAATATCCTGGTGCTCACCATTGACCATAAACTTGATGGGAGAGACAAAAACAACTGCAGATGCTGGAATCCAAGCAGGAGGCTGGAAGAACACAGCAAGCCAGGCAGCATCAGGAGGTGGAGGAGTCAACGTTTTGGGTGTAACCTACCCCCAGACTTGAAGAAGGGTTACACCCGAAACGTTGACTTCTCCACCTCCTGCTGAAGCCTGGCTTGCCATAAACTTAATGGAGCAGCAATGTTAATGCTGTGGCTCCAACAGCAGTTTGGAAGCTAGCTATTCTGCAGCGAATAGCTCACCTGATGTTTGAAACCACATTTATAAGTTGCAAGTCAAGAGTGTGATGGAGTACTCTCCATCTTGGTTTCAACTGGTGCGTTATGTCTGATTTTGTGTGCCGTACTTTAGGAAGTATGTGAAGGCTTTGGAACACAATGCGGGGGAAAAAATAGAATGATTTTCTGGGGTGAAAGATTTAAGTGTGCAGATATTTTGGAGAATCTGGTGATATTCTCCATGGAGAATAGAATATTGAGAGGTGATCGAGATGCTGAAAAATCATGAGGGGTCAAGACAGAGCAGATAGCGGTAGATACTTTGCCAGAAGGTGACTAAGTACCAGCTTTGTTGAGTTTTGTGATGGGATTCTCGAAGCTCTAATGAGATTTCTCTTTTGTTTTTAAACAGCTTGATTCATTAGTTACACACCATGCCTCTGTGGTGTCCCACTTACATTATCTTCCACTTAGCAATGGCAGAAGTGCTTGCCAATGATGGGCCCTTCCAGGATTTCTGGCAGCATTGTTGCCAACTGGGAACTGCCCTTCACAGTGCACAGGTGTGCAAATTGCTCTACTGCTCGCCTTGAGACATTGTGGGACCAGGACTGTGAGATCCCACACATGGTTCCAGTGGATCTTTGGAAGCAGTTTGTAACGTTATAAAAAAAATTAGTACAGCTGTCACCTTTAATGGCCCCATGTATGGAATGGCCGCCCACCTCTTTGAATTACAGGTCCTGCTTCAACAATTGGGTTCATCTTGTGACAGGTTCCCTTCAGTCTGTGGTGACACTGTGACTTGCCTATCTGAAGGATGATAGACTCTGGGCCTGCAGTGCTTCCTTTGCATCCTATAGGGAGCTTTAGTTGTGACTTCATATGAGCAGCTGCTGAAGGCTGCTACTACTCCTGGGTTTGCTGGCACCTTTCTTCCTCTTCAGTTTCTCTATATCTATGTTACACTGAGATGGCAGCCACTGCTGTGCCTGGATCTATTGCCCACATTTCAATGAATCAGTGGGGAAATCAAAAATAGAACAGTCCTTAATAACGTAAGCAGTCAGCAATGATCTCTCTTCCTCTTCCCTCTTGCTCACCTGTGCACTCTCTCTCTCTTGTGCGCGCGCTCTCTCTCTCTCTCTCTCTCTTTCGCTCCCCCCCCCCCCGCCAACTTTGCTCACGCATGTCCTCTCTTGCAAATTTGCAAAACACTTCTATGTAACAGGATGTAGAGCATTCCGACAATGAGGATGCTCAACATGTTCACATGTAGAGTATTGTATTCCAACATGTGCAGCACAAGCCATGCCATGCAAAAAAAAAATAGGAGTTTGCAAGCGTTATGTGTTTATCAATTGCTTGTTCTACACTCATCCAAGAAAGGCAGCATTGTACACAAGAGCGTGTTGCTGAATACTTCTATTTCAAGATGAGAGAAAATGATCTCTTGGCCCTTGTGCATCCTCAGGGATCTTTGTGAATTGTGACTAGCATGTGGTCTTTTCAGGGTGCCTGTGATTACTTTTCCTTCACAGAAATCATTGTTCTGTAAAGACAAATGACATAGTCAAGATTGCTTGTAACCAGGATTTGTATCCCACAGTTAGACACTGCAGGCATTTCACATGCAGGGTTCTATGGTTACAGATATCTTCAACCTAGACTCTGTCAGTGCCTGATTAATGCAATTAGTTGGCCCTTGAAGGGCCCCACATCACTCATAAGTGCTCACAAAGAAAAATAACACTTCCTCTGCCTACTGTTGGTATACAATTTTTTGTTTTCATTGCACTTTTACGATTCACAGGAAGACTAAAGTCAATGTAAGGTTGCGCTTAGCAAAGTGTGCTACTGGCTCGGCCTCAAAGTTGAGGACCCCCACCTCCCAAAAGCTCCATGTTCCTTTCTGACTTGCATTCCTTGCCAACTCCATCAATACTGAGCTTTCACATATTCCCATTCAACTCCTTCATATATGTCTTCATGTTTCAATATAATCCCTGATCCTCAGGCCTAGAGTGTAACTGCGCCAACCACTGTTCTGGATTATTCCACCCTTTTGAAGCCAGGGTGATTGTGATCATCAATGACTCTCCTCTCCTGCAATTACCTAGGTCTTCCATTGATACATGTTGAGTTGCCTCCTTTCGCAACTGTCTCCTCTGCTTCCCAGCATGCTGCCTCCAGCTCCCACAATTGCATCCTCAGCTTTCCCACCATAGTAGTTACTATTGATAATCGTCTTTTGACTTTCATTGAGCAGATTCCCAGCACAGACTGTAGCACATACCCTTGAACCGTTTGATGGGCAGCCCTAACTGATGAGTGACACGATCCCTAAATGATACTTGTGCAGTGCCTTGACAGGCTTCCTGTGAATCTCCAGGCATGTTGCACTGGACCTGCAAAACTGACAGTGGCCCATTCCCAGACTATAGAGTTGCAGAACCCCTGATCTTGACTCACCAAAGCAGCTGACTGATGGTGCTCTTGACTAATTGTCCTGATATCCCTGACTGAAAACGATATTCCTTGACTTGACTGAAGGTTACTCCTCTTAGACTTTGAGACGTGGCCATTTGGTTGAAGCAGTTGCAGTGTTATTGGCACATGTTACATGTTTACCATTGATGTCGCATGGTGCTTTATAGCAAACAGTACTTCCTAAATGCTGAATTGAGCAAGTTAATTTTATACTGTTGCTCTGAAAATAATTTGTTTGGCAACGTGAACGATACAGTTAGGCAGTCATTTTAAATGTAGGAGGCTGTGATTGTAAATATTTAAAAACAAGTAATGCCGTATTCAATGATATTTTAACTTTTAAAATAACACTTTTCCTATGTTGTACCATACTTGGCCTGTGTATGGAGAAGACATTTTGCCCCACTGTGCTTATGTTACTTTTCACCAAATACCTGTGGGTTTAGTCATCTCATTTTCTTAATCTGAGACTATTCATTGACAGCATATTGAGAATGACTGCAACAACTTGTTGAATTGCAATATAGGAATACAATTAAGGGATTAAATTATAACTCCGACCACACAGAATAATGCTTGAATTTATAAAGTGGTCTTGTCACAGTGTGAAGTTACTGTCAACTACATTACTGGAAAATTAATTTGCATAAAAGGGTGACATAGTGGCACAGTAGTCAGCACTGCTGCCTCATACAGTGCCAGGGACTCTTGTTCAATTCCAACTTTGGGCGAGATTCTGTGTGGAGATTACAAATTCTCCCTGTGTCTGTGTAGGTTTTTGGCAAGTGCTCCAGTTTCTGCCCACAGTCCAGTGATTTACAAGTGAGGTGGATTTGCCATGCTAGTTTACCCTTTGTATCCAAGGATATGGAGGCAAGGATATGGAGTGGGTCATGGGAAATTTGGGATTAAGGGGATAGAGGGTAGGTTTGGGTGAGATGGTCTTAAAGCAGGTCGGTATAGACTCAACGGGCAAAATGGTCTCTCTGTGCACTGCAGGGATTCTATGATTAATTATAATTGTTGCCACCGTGCAACAGTGCATTTGCCTACAGTATTTTATAATAGAAGTAATGGAAAGTTGTCATTAAAGGTTTAATGAGAAAACAAATTTCAACAAATGTATAGTTTAACATAAATAGGGAAGATGCTGTCCAAGTTTCAAGCTCCTGCAAAAGCTGCAAAACCAGATATGGGAATTCTGCTGAGAGCCTTGCCACTCATGATGGTGTCACATGATAGATACTTACTAGACATGTCAGAAAAGGTGGGACTTGTCCTTTCCATAAATCTTTAAGTGTGATAGAACTTAATTATTGCTAATAACCGTGCTGACCCTGAAAATGTACAATTCCTACTGTGAAGTTTAATTTCTTCTTCGGTTTTTAATAATTAATGGAGCATTTCGTTTTTCTCCTTCTGTCTCCATAATCATGCTCCCTTTATTACATCTTTCCTTCCCTCTTTCATTTTTTCTTTATGCATAGAACCCACTTTAAATCACATGTTCTTAATGTCACATTTTGGTTTAAACTTTGTTTAGCACAGTGTATCAGTCTGATTAGTTATGAAGATAATGCAAAAATTGTGTCTTTTTATTTTTGAGTTGTAAAATTGTGGGAGTGAAATGAGAGAGAAATGTTTTGGAACCAGTGTCTTGCAAAGAATGCTACATCTTGGGCAACTGAGCAGCTTTGGGCTGGAAACAAAATACAGAGAGAAGAGATTTGATCCCACCAGCTCAAGAGTTGTCTCTCTGTTCTTTGCAGACAAAAATCAGTTTATCTTTCCTTCACTTATCACAGTCAGTAACTTTTAATTGATATCAGCTCCCTAAAGTCTCTTGCAAACCAGTGGAAGTGTCCAGAGAAAGACAACTGAAAAGCAATCTTCTGATCAAAGTAAGAATCACCTCAGCAGCCCATAAACATTTCTTCAATCCATAACCTCTTCTTCCCTATTTGTTTTCCTGTGTGCATCTGTGTAAAGGGGAGTTTATTAAGCAATTAGAGTTTCAATTTGCAGTGTGTGTTTGCCGTTGGTTTGTGACAGCTTATCTGTCGCTAGAATCTAATTACTTGTAATAAATAGTAATTCTTGTTAAGCACAGAAACCTGCTCTGTGTTTTCTATCAACCTTGGTCTCAAAATTGTGTAAATTGGAGAATTTTGTGAACTTACTATAAAATGTTTAACTTATGTGTAGACTCCAGGAATAGTGAGCTGGATCTCAATCCAGTGAGTCAGGACAGTATGCAATTCCTTGACCTGTGTTCTCACATTCCAGATCCTCTGTAGATAAAGACACAGACATAAATTAGATATAGGTGAAGGTGCTATACCATTAGCTTATAATTTATTTTAGCCTCTGTGTTTCATAATTTCCGTCTTCCTCATTGTAGGGCTGTAGTTCCTTAGTTGATTTAATAGTTGAAGGTTGAAGTAAGGATCTTGTCAAGTGAAGGATTCTTGGCAGGCAATAGGTTTTCTTTAGTCACGTTTTAAGAGTTTCGCTCACAGGTCAACTTGAAGTTGACACAAATCTCTGTTGGATCTCTCACATTCAGTGTTTTGATGTGAATGACTTGTAGTAATTTGATAGATTTCTGGAAGATCTTTCTACAAACAGCTCCTCCTAGCTGGTTTTAAAAGCAGACAACTACATGACTCCCTCAAATGTGACAGTGCAAAGTTCAGAGTTTATAGTTCAGTCCTTTTTCCAAATAAGGAATTGGTGTTAGTTGATTCCAGAGTTTCTTGTTATCGTTCAGCACCATGAGAGCTTGAAGCAGTTAGGATCTTCACTTTTGAATCACCTATTCAGAAATATAAATATCCTTTTTGATTGGCTTAAGAAATTTGAAATGACCCTTTCATTCCCTCTTTGGAACAGGTTTCAAGCCAGAAAAGAGGGAAATCGGATAATATTTTTTGAGCTTTTCGTATCTAGATTTGAAAAATACTATTTTAATAGTCAGAATAAGACATGCTGCTACAGGGCACATTAGTTATGAAACTATAACACACTTTTAGCACATTATAACACAGCCAGAGAGAACACTTTTTGTTGCCTTCTGTGCTATCCCCATTTCAAACAAAATTTTGCTGTTTTGGAAAATGTAGGGGTGATGGATTCTCAGAGGAACGTAGCACAAAGTTTCTGTATTGAAACAGATTGTAATGTAATGAATTTATGTTAAGTTCCAAGTGATCGATTGTGATAGGAGACTCTCTAGCCTGAAGCACTGCTGTGGCCAGCAGTGAAAAATCAGAATAGTGTTTTGCCTCCCTGGTGCCAGGATCAAGGATGTCTCAGAGGGTGCAGAATGTTCTCACGGGGGAGAGGGACCAGCAGGAGGTCATTATACACATTGGAACCAACGACATAGGAAGAGAAAAGGAGGAGATTCCGAAGGGAGGATATAGAAAGTTAGGCAGGAATTTAAAAAGGAGGTCCTTGGGGATAGTAATATTTGGATTATTCCCAGTGGTGTGAATTAATGAGGGTAGGAGTAGGAGGTTAGAGCAGATGAATGCGTGGCTGAGGAGCTGATACATGGGAGAAGGATTCACATTTTTGGATCATTGGAATCTCTTCTGGGGTATAAGTGAACCTGTACAAGAAGGATGGATTGCACCTGATACCAAGGGGACTAATTTTCTAGTAGGGAGATTTGCGAGAGCTGCTCAGGAGGATTTAAACTATTAAGGTGGGGGATCGGACCCAGGAAGATAGTGAGGGAAGAGATAAATCTGAGACTGGTGCATTAGGGAAAAGGAGCAAGTCAAACAGTCAGGGCAGGCAGCGACAAAGCAGAGAACAAGGTAGGACTGATAAATTAAACTGCATTTACCTCAATGCAAGGGGCCTAATCGGGAAGGCAGATGAACTCGGGAGCATGGGACTGGGATATCATAGCAATTACAGAAATGTGGCTCAGGGATGGGCAGGACTGGCAGCTTAATGTTCCAGGATACAAATGCTACAGGAAGGATAGAAAGGGAGGCAAAAGAGGAGGGGAGTGGTGTTTTTGATAAGGGATAGCATTACAACTGTATTGAGTGAGGATATTTGTGGAAATACATCCAGGGAGGTTAGTTGGGTAGAACTGAGAAATAAAAAAGGGATGATCACCTTATTGGGATTGTATTTTCGACCTCCTAATAGTCAGAGGGAAATTGAGAAACAAATTTGTAAGGGGATCCGTTATCTCTAAGAATGGTAGGGGGTTTTAACTTTCCAAACATAGACTGGGACTGCCATAGTGTTAAGGGTTTAGATGGAGAGGAATTTGTTAACTGTGTACAAGACAATTTTCTGATTCAGTATGTGGATGTACCTCCTAGAGAAGGTGCAAAACCTGACCTACTCTTGGGAAATAAGGCAGGGCAGGTGACTGAGGTGTCAGTGGGGGAGCACTTTGGGGCCAGTGACCATAATTCTATTAGTTTTAAAACCGTGATGGAAAAGGATAGACCAGATGTAAAAGTTGAAGTAAATACATTAAGGACAAAAACCTAACTAGGGAGAGATTTAGGGCCCTTCAAAGATCAGCAAGGCAGCCTAGGTGTGGAGCTGTAGGGGATGAGGGGGATACTAAACGAGTATTTTGCATCAGTGTTTGCTGTGGAGGAGGACATGGGAAAATATAGAATGTGGGGAAAAAGATGGTGAAATCTTGAAAAATGTCCATATTACAGAGGAGGAGGTGTTGGATGTCTTGAAATGCATAAAAGTGGATAAATCCCATGACCTGATCAGGTGTACCCGAGAACTCTGTGGGAAGCTAAGGATATTTGTATCATCGATAGTCACGGGTGAGGTGCCATAAGACTAGAGGTTGGCTAACGTGGTGCCACTGTTTAAGAAAGGTGGTAAGGACAAGCCAGGGAACGATACACCAGTGAGCCTGATGGTGGTGGGCAAGTTGTTGGAGGGAATCCTGAGGGACAGGATTTACTTGTGTTTGGAAAGGCAAGTACTGATTAGGGATAGTCAGCATGGTTTTGTGCGTGGGAAATCATGTCTCACAAACTCGAGCTTTTTGAAAAAGCAACCAAGAGGATTGATGAGGTCAGAGCAGTGAATGGACTTCAGTAAGGCGTTCGACAAGGTTCCTCATGGGAGACTGGGTTAGCAAGATTAGATCTCATGGAATACAGGGAGAACTAGCCATTTGGATACAGAACTGACTCAAAGGGTGGTGGTGGAGGGTTGTTTTTCGGACTGGAGGCTTGTGACCAGTGGAGTGCCACAAGAATCAGTGCTGGGTCCACAACCTTTCATCATTTATATAAATGTTTTGGATATGAACATAGGAGGTATAGTTAGTAAGTTTGCAGATGACACCAAAATTGGAGGTGTGGTGGAAAGCAAAGAAGGTTACCTTAGATTACAACAGGATCTGGACCAGATGGGCAAATGGGCAGAGGAGTAGCAGATTGAGTTTAATTTAGATAAATGTGAAGTGCTGCATTTTGGGAAAGCAAATCTTAGCAGGACTTATACACTTAATGGTAAGGGCCTAGGGAGTGTTGCTGAACAAAGAGACCTTGAAAATGGTCTCCTTGAAAATGGAGTCACAGGTAGATAGGATAGTGAAGAAGGCATTTGGTATGCTTTCCTTTATTGGTCCTGGTATTGCGTACAGGGGTTGGGAGGTCATGCTGTGGCTGTACAGGACATTGGTTAGGCCATTTTTGGAATATTGTGTGCAATTCTGGTTTCCTTCTTATCCGAAGGATGTTGTGAAACTTGGAAAGGTTCAGAAAAGATTTACAGGGTTGGAGCATTTGAGCTATAAGGAGAGACTGAACAGGCCGGGACTGTTTTCCCTGGAGCGTTGGAGGCTGAGGGGTGACCTTATGGAGGTTTACAAAATTGAGGGGCATGGATAGGGTAAATAAAGTCTTTTTCCTGGGGTGGGGGAGTTCAGAACTAGAGGGCATAGGTTTAGGGTGAGAGGGGAAAAGTATAAGTGACCTAAGGGGCAACGTTTTCATGCAGTGGGTGGTACGTGTATGGAATGAGCTGCCAGAGGAAGTGGTGGAGGCTGGTACAATTACAACATTTAAAAGGCATCTGGATGGGTATATGAATAGGAAGGGTTTGGAGGGATACGGGCCATGCACTGGCAATGAGTCCAGATGAAGTTAGGATATCTGTTTAGGATGGACAAGCTGGACTGAAGGGTCTGTTTCCATACTGTATATCTGAGTTGATGGTTTTTAGTTTTGTTGTTAGTTGGTAGTTTTGGAAACCCCATGATCTGATTGTTATTCTCTGTTATCCTGAGATTATACAATAAAAAGCAGGCATTTTGTGTGTCTCGCAGTGTATCTCCTTCGCTTTGAAAGTGCCAGTCACTGTAAGGACCAACCATTTCTGCGTAGGGTGCTGAGAAAGTTTCACAGAAGACTTCCTTCCATACACACGATTATAAATATTATGTATTTCTTGTTTAGTGGAACTTCATCAGTTAATAAACCCATGATGTTTGCATGCTGTCTTAATTTGGCCATGACATTTTGAGTTTGCTATAATGTTTGCTTGAAGCAGGTGTATGTCTCATCACCAAATCAGCTCACTCTTCACATTGAGAGTGAAAGGAACAATGAGGTCTGGCCCACTCTGTTGGAACTAAGGAAAAGTTGGATGCTCCATAAAAACAGGAACTTCTGGAGAATTTTGCCAAGATTTGATATGCACACTTGTGTCAGTGGGAACTTTTAAGGCTGCTTCAGGTTCGATACTTCCCCCTGTTTTACTAATTCAAAGCGTTTATCACCTCCCCATTTACCCTTCCTACCAAGACACTGGCCGTTCCCCAATTTGATAGAGCCCCCCTCCCTTTGATACAACACCTTCCTTCCTGGAACTGGTGCAGCATCTCATGAAAAGGAACCCTTCTTTATCATGTATGAATTCTTCTCATCTGTCTACAGTTTGTATGCATCTCCAACAAAAGAATACTCATGGTCCAATTTTTAAATTTACATCCTAACTCCAGATATTACTTGACCAAAATTTCCCTGGAGCATTGGAGGCTGAGGGGTGACTTTATAGAGGGTTGTAAAATCATGAGGGGCATGGATAGGGTAAATAGACAAAGTCTTTTCCCTGGGGTGGGAGAGTCCAGAACTAGAGGCATAGGTTTAGGGTGAGAGGGGAAAGCTTTAAGAGACATAAGGCACAGCTTTTTAATGTAGAGGGTGGTGTGTGCCAGAGAAGGTGGTGGCATCTGGATGGGTATATGAATAGAAAGGGCTTAGAGGGAATTGGACCAGGTGCTGGCAAATGGCACTGACTTAATTTAGAATATCTGGTCAGCATGGACAAGTTGGACTGAAGGGTCTGTTTCTGTGCTGTACAGCTTTGTGACTCTCTGATGATCTCCTCCCTTTTTCTGTTCATTCGTGGGAAATGGCTGTTGCTGACTGGGCCATCCCTAGTTGACTTGTGATCTGAGTGGTTTGCTCAGGATATTTCAATGGGCAGTTCAGAGTCAATTGCATTGCTGTGGGTCTGGAGTCTCACGGGCCAATTGAAGTAAGAACGACAAATTTCCTTCCCTGGAGGCCATCAGAGAGCTTAGATGGATTTTTAAAATGACAACTGATGACAGTTACCTGATTTCCATTTGGCTTGCTTTTAATTCCAGATTTTAGTGAACTTTCATTTCACCATCTGCCACAGTGGAATTCAAACACAGCTCCTCCTGGGGTTACAAATTACTCGTCCAGTAACATTACCAGCAGGCCACTGCTTTCCTTTGAAAGCATTTCCTCAGTTGTCATGATATTCCTCTACAGTAGCACTCAGATAACATGCTGAGGAAATTTTATTCTGGGCTGAAGACAACGTTATCTAAACCCCTAATTCTGGAGACCCCATAACTACCATCATAATGTATAGGAGCAGAATTAGGCTGTTTGGCCCATTTGAGTCTCATTCAATCATAGCTGATACATTCCTCCACCCCATTGTCTTGCCTTCTCCCTGTCATCCCTGTTCTCCTTACTAATCAAGGATGCATCTCTCTCTGGGGTAAATGCATTCAATGACTTGGCCTCCACAACCCTCTATGGCAATGAGTTTCACAAGTCCACATTTTCTGGCTGAATAAATTTCCTCCTTATCTCAGTTCTGATGGGTTGTCCCTTCACTCTGAAGCTGTGCCCTCAGGCCCTGGTCTCTCCAATTAGTGGAAACATCTTCTGCACATCCACTGTGTATAGGCCTGTCAGTATTTTGTAAGTTTTCAATCAGATCCCCTCATCCTTTTAAACTCCATTGAGTACAGACTCAAAGTCCTCAACTGCTCATCATACAACATGCCCTTCATTTCTGGGATAATTCTTGTCACCTTCTTTGGATCCCCACCAAACCATCTGAGATACAGGGCCCAAAGCTGCTGTCAGTATTCTAAATGCAGTCTGACCAGAGCCAATTGCAGCCTCAGCAATATGTTTCTGCACTTGTAATCTCGCTCTGGACATGCATGCAAACATTGTATTTGCCGCCCTAACTGCCAACTGAATATGCATGTTAACATCAAGAGAATCCTGAGCCAGGACTCCCAAATCCATTTGTACTTCAGATTTCTGGAGCTTTTCTCCATTTAAAAAATAGTCTATACCTCTATTCTTCCTACCAAATGCATCACTTCACATTGTATTCCATCTGCCCAATTGTTGCCCGCTTTCCTAGCACTGTCCAAGTCCTTCTGCAACTTTCCCACTTCCTCAACACTACCTGTCCCTCCACTTCGTGTCATCTGAAAAATTATCAACAATGTCCTCTGTTTCTTTACACCATTAATGATGTAGACAATGTGAATAGTTATGATCCCAACACTGACCCCATGAACTCCACTCGTTGCCAGCTGCCATTCAGAAAAATACTTCTTTATTCTTAAATTTCTGTCTTCTGCCTTCAGTATCTTGTCCCCTAACACCATGGGCTCTTGTCTTATTCAGCACTTCCCTCTGCAGCACCTAGTCAAAGGCCTTCTGGAAATCCAAATAGATCACATCCACTAGCTGTCCTTTGTCTAACTTGCTCACTACTCCTCAAAGAATTCTCACAGATATGTCAGGCATGACCTCCCCTTGATGAAGTTGTGCTGATTCAGCCTTATTTTACCATATGCTTCCAAGTCCTTCAGAATAATGGACTCGAAAGTCTTATCAATAACTGAGGTCAGACTAACTGGCCTGTACTTTCCCGTTCTCTGCCTCCCTCCCTTCTTAAACAGTGGTGTAACAATAGCCAGTTGCAAATACTCTGGACTGTCTCTGACTCTAGTGATACCTGAAAGATCACCACCAATGCCTCCATAATCTCTTCAGCTATCTTCAGAACTCTGACATGTAGTCCATCTGGTCCAGGTCATTTATCAACATTCAGATCCCCAACACCTTCTCCTTCGTGATGGCTTTTAGATTCACCTCTGATGCCTTACTGTCTTGAAGTTCTGGTCTGCTGCTGGTGTCTTCCACTGTGAAAACTGATGCAGAGTACCTGCTCAATTCCTTGCCATTTCTTTGATCCTCATTACTACCTCTCCTACCTTTAATTTCCAGTGATCGAATGGCCATCCTTGCTTCTCTCACTTTTATATGTATATTTATTTATATCATTAGCTAGCTTACTTTCAAATTTCATTCTGCCACCCCATTTTACTTTAGTTATTTCCTGCTGGCCTTTAAAGTCTTCCAAATCCTCTGGCTTCCCATTAATCTTCAACACACTGTGTGCTTTTTTTTTTGCTTTTATGCTGTCCCTGGCTTCCCTTATCAGACATGGTTGCCTCATCCCCCTTTAATATGTTGCGTCTTCCATAGGATGAATTTCTGCTGTGCATGCCAAATAACCACACTTCTATTCTTACTGCCTAGAAAACCTTCTAAGCCATTGTGTTTTGGTCTGTGTAGTAGCTGTCCTTCCTGCAGTCTTTCCCTTCATCTTATCTGGTAGCAAGTACATTGGTCTTGTCCAACAAGTGCAATGTCTGTCATCGTCCTGGCAAACTCTTGCTAATGGGTATGATTATCCATCTCAGAAATTCATGGGTTCTGTGCATCCTTGCACAGCTGATGGCCCCAATTCTGGAGCTGCTGTCTGATCTCATGCTTTGGCAGGAGTTTCCAGGATCCCCTGGCCTTGGAATTGTGAGACAGGTTAGAAATAGAAAGGATGTTTCTGATGGTGGGAGAGTCAAGAACCCGGGAGGGGGGTCATAACTTAAGGATAAGGGTAAACCTTTTAGGAATGAGCTGAGGAGAAATTTCTTCCCTGTATTTTGGCCCATGTCATTTGTGTTGGTGATGATCCTACAACTAGCCAATCAAATTGCACCTTCCTGAAATTTCTGTTTATTCTCCTGTAAAGATTTCATTTTCAAATTGTCATTCAAGCCATTTTACGTGGTTCTGTGGTCTCTTGCCTCAAAAAATATTATTGTAGAAAAATGCTTTATTTCCTTTGTAACTTCCTTGTAGAAAACAGTGCTCTTCTGAAGCCGTCCCACCCCCAACCACCACCACTACCACCATGTTAGCAATTCCCCAACTAGTTGTAACCGTCATTTACCTTTAACCAGGCATGTTTTATAATTTCAAAGGCCTCCAATTCCTTTCAGTCTTTGTTTTTATGATGGGAATAATCCAAGGTATGAAGATTATTAGTATACATTTTGTTTCTTGAAATATATTTGAAAGCCTATTATGATAATTTTTAAATTATTGAAGACAGTAGCAAAATTAAATTTATCATTATTTAAGGTGTGTGAATAACACTTAGCAGCAAATGAGAGAGCTACAAGTTTGCTTTAAAATGCAGGTCATGCCTAAAAAGGAAGCAATTCCACAATCTCTGAACAGAATATAAATCCAACACACAATTGTATTTAATCTTACAATTTACTCTAGATATCTAAACTTTCAAAAAGAATGAAATAACTTGTGATTTGAAGGAAGTGAATTTTAGCATTAGTGTTTTCCTGTATTGGTCCAAAAGGAAATTATAAGCATCATTGTATTCTAATATTTCCAGAAATTGTTCTGTGTAGGAAGTGGTTTCCTGAATTAGATCTGAAAATGTGTTGCTGGAAAAGCGCAGCAGGTCAGGCAGCATCCAAGAAGCAGGAGAATCGACATTTCAGGCATGAGCCCTTCTTCAGGAATGAGGAAGGTGTGCCAAGCAGGCTAAGATAAAAGGTAGGGAGGAGGGACTTGGGGGAAGGGCGTTGGAAATGCGATAGGTGGAAGAAGGTTGAAGTGAGGGTGATAGGCCGGAGTGGGGGTGGGGCCGGAGAGGTCAGGAAGAAGATTGCAGGTTAGGAAGGTGGTGCTGAGTTCGAGGGTTGGGACTGAGAGAAGGTGGGGGAGGGGAAATGAGGAAACTGGAGAAATCTGAGTTCATTCTTGTGGTTGGAGGGTTCCTAGGCGGAAGATGAGGCACTTTTCCTCCAGCCATCGTGTTGGTATGGTCTGGCGATGGAGGAGTCCAAGGACCTGCATGTCCTTGGTGGAGTGGGAGGGGGAGTTGAAGTGTTGAGCGACGGGTGGTTGGGTTGGTTAGTCCGCGTGTCCCAGAGGTGTTCTCTGAATCATTCCGCAACTAGGCAGCCTGTCTCCCCAATATAGAGGAGGCCACATCGGGTGCAGCGGATGCAGTAAATGATGTGTGTGGGGGAGGTGCAGGTGAACTTGTGGCGGATATGGAAGGATCCCTTGGGGCCTTGGAGGGAAGTAAGGGGGGAGGTGTGGACGCAACTTTTGCATTTCTTGCGGTTGCAGGGGAAGGTGCCAGGAGTGGAGGTTGGGTTGGTGGGGGGTGTGGACCTGACGAGGGAGTCACGGAGGGAGTGGTCTTTTCGGAACGCTGATAGGGGAGGGAAATATATCTCTGGTGGCGGGGTCCGTTTGGAGGTGGCGGAAATGACGACGGATGATACGATGTATATGGAGGTTAGTGGGGTGGTAGGTGAGGACCAGTGGGGTTCTGTCCTGGTGGCGATTGGAGGGGCGGGGCTCAAGGGCGGAGGAGCGGGAAGTGGAGGAGATGTGGTGGAGAGCATCGTCGATCACGTCTGGGGGGAAATTGTGGTCTTTGAAGAAAGAGGCCATCTGGGTTGTTCGGTATTGCAACTGGCCCTCCTGGGAGCAGATGCAGCGGAGACGAAGGAATTGTCACCTTCACCTTAACCTCCTTCCACGTATCGCATTTCCAAAGCCCCTCCCCCATGTCCCTCCTCCCTACCTTTTATCTTAGCCTGCTTGGCACACTTTCCTCATTCCTGAAGAAGGGCACATGCCCGAAACCTCGATTCTCCTGCTCCTTGGATGCTGCCTGACCTGCTGCGCTTTTCCAGCGACACATTTTCAGCTCTAATCTCCAGCATCTGCAGTCCTCACTTTCTCCTGAATTAGATCTGCCTACCAGTCTTTCAAGCACAAAATATATGAAATATTATGGAAATATTGATTCAAATTATCTGTTGACCCCTCTCAACACTACCCATTGGCACCACAATAATGATGAGAAAGAAGAGGACACACTTTTTAAGCAAATATTACAAAAGAATATTCCTTAAATGTCAGGAATAAATGTAATTCCAGTTTGGAAGGCTATTGCAGCACTTGTGATGAATTGAAAAGTAACATACTTGTGCGCAAACCTGGGTGTGATGACCTTTTTCTTTCAAGGTTCATGAACTTGTGAAATGGAACTTGAGCTGCTTTGGGTGAACCATGTGAGTTGGTTGCCTGCCAGCTGTTATTGTTGTAATGATGATGGTATAGGGATGTCAGCGAAAATAGAAACATTAATGCATCTTGTGCATTTCTATCCTGTTTAAACCTATTTCCTTAACCCACTTCTTTATCTTCATGACCTGTAGGCATTCCTTTGATGCATTTGTGACACCTGTATTAAAACTAAAAGAGCTTAATTAATCTGACTAGTCTTAACTCTCACTTTTGGAAACTTGGTGCAAAAATGCTTGTTATTGCTATTCTTTGAGTTTGAGGGTCTCTGTTATTTGTAGATGCACTGAGGCAATATGTGAGCAAAGTTTCTTCGTAGATGACTTTTATTCTCCCATTCCCTTACAGTAAGCAAATGAGCTGATGGGCCAAGGAGTGGCAGATGGAGTTTACTTTAGATAAATGAGGTGTTGTATTTTGGTAAGGTAAATCAGAGCTGGACTTTTACACTTAATGGTTAGGTCTTGGGAAGTGTTTCTGAACAAAGACATCCTGGGGTGCAGATTCATAGTATCTTGAAGGTGGAGTCACAGGTAGACAGGGTAGTGAAGAAGGCATTTGGCACACTTGTCTTTATTGCTCAGTATAGGAGTTGGGATGTCATATTGTGGCTGTATAGCATGGCCAGTTCACCTAACCTGCACATCTTTGGACTGTGGGAGGAAACCAGAGCATCCGGAGGAAACCAGAGCATCCAGAGGAAACCCACGCAGACATGGGGAGGATGTACAAACTCCACATAGTGACCCGAGGCTGGAATCAAACCCAGGTCCCTGGCACTGTGAGGCAGCAGTGCTAGCCACTGTGCTGCCCAGTTACTCTTCGAAAAATTCCAGAAATTTACCAGGTGTGATTTCCTCTTTGTGAAGCTTTGTTAATTCTGCTTGATTAGATTATGTACATCTAAATGCTATGCTATTCTTTATAATAATCTAACATTTTCCCAGTAACAGACTCTGAGCTAACTGGCCTTCAGTGAATGAATTAGTTGAGCAAATACACATAAATGGTATGATATAGTTGGGATTAGAAAGTCATGGCTCCAAGGTGATTAGGAATGGGAACTGAATATCTGGAGGATTCTATTTTTAGGAATGGCAAGGGAAAGGTGAAGCTGCATTGCTGGTTATAGAGAAAATTAATGCAATTGTAAGGAAGGATTGTTGGCTTTCAAAATGAAATGTGAAGAGCTCAAACATCAAAGGGCAGAAGAAGGTGGTGGGTGTTGTATATCGACACCCAACTGTAATGTTGGGAAAGACATTAAACAGGCATTTAACTTTAATCTGCATATAGATTGGGCAAATGAAATCAGTAACCATACTGTATAGGTGCACTTCCTGGGATTTATACTGGATGGTTTTCAGGATCAGTATGTTGAACCAAATAGAGAACAGGCCTCCTAGATTGAATAATGTGGAATGCAAAGTAAATAATTGACAATCAGTGTGTGAGGCTTCTTGGGAAAGAGTTACCAGAGTACAAGGTTCCTCTTCAAGATGATGAGAGATGTAATTGATCTGAGACTAGGGACCTGAATCTAAAAGGAAACTATGATGGTGTGAGTCACAAGCTAACTATGATTAAATTTGTGTGTAACTTTAAAGGGATGACGGTGGATAGGCACCAGCAAACATATAATGATCATGTGGATGAACCGCAACAATTTTTCAAAAGATTTAAAAGATGTGGCCAGGATTGAAGAGTTTGAGCTCGAGCGAGAAGCTAAATAGGTTGTGGGGCTACTTTTCCTGGTGTGGAGGCTGAGGGGTGACCTTTATAGAGGCTTGTGAAATCATGAGGGGCATGGATAGGGTGAATAACCAACGTCTTTTCCCAGGGTGGGGAAGTCCAGAACTAGAGGGCATAGGTGAGAGGGGAAAGGTTCAAAAGGGGCAGCTTTTTCATGCAGAGGCTGTGTATGGCTTGAGCTGCCTAAGAATGTGGTGGTGGCTGGTATAATTACAACATTTAAATGGCATCTGGATGAGTGCATGAATAGAAAGGGTTTAGAGGGACATGGGCCGGGTGCTGGCACAGGGGACTAGATTAATTTAGGACATCTGGTCAGCTTGGATGAGTTCGACCAAAAGGTCTGATTCCGTGCTGTAAAACTCAAAGACTCTTTTATGTGCCAATATGTTATTTGTCTTCCTAATTGTTAGTCGTGTCTACATCTAACTTTGTCTGTATCTTGTATAAGTCTGCTCAGATTTCTCAACATTTAGAAGCTCATTGCTTATGTTTCTACTTTGGAAATCAAAATTAATAACTTCACATATCCTGACCTATACTCTGAGCCACCTTGTTGCCACACGCTAAATTTAGGTCAATTGATTTGCAACCTGTTAGTATCCACCTTCCAGCTTACAATTATATGTAGCTTAATAGCTACAACCAACTTTGATATATTATTCATGGTCTCATAGTCTAACTCAATGAGGTATATTGGAAGTAGTTAATGTCCCAGTGTTGATCCTTGCCATATTCCACGAATTACTACCTGTGAGCTTGAAAATGCCAGATCTGTCTTAATCCTTAGCTTTTTGTCTTTAATCAATTATGCATGCATGCTGATATTACCCCCAACTTCACAAGCCGTTCGCTTGTGTATTAATCTGCAAGCTCAAGTATACAATGCTTACTGGCTCCCCTTTATCTATCCTACTTACAATAACACTAACAAATTTGCCAACCTTGATTACTCATGCATGAAACCATGTTAAGTGTGTCTGATTATGTCATTATTTTCTGAGTGTACCTAAAAATTGCTTAATAATAGATTCTATAACTTTCCTCATAATGTCAGGCCATAGTGCTAGGAATGTTGTAGAGTCTACGGAATTTAGGAAAATCAGAGCCAGAATATCTGTCAGCTCTCTCAAGCTACCTTTTGTTTTAAATCCCTAGGATGGCATGGTGCCACAGTGGTTAGCACTGCTGCCTCACAGCGCCAGAGACCTGGGTTCAATTCCCGCTTCAGGCGACTGACTGTGTGGAGTTTGCACATTCTCCCAATGTCTACATGGGTTTCCTCCCACAGTCCAAAAATGTGCAGGTTAGGGGAATTGGCCATGCTAAATTGCCTGTGGTGTTAGGTGAAGGGGTTAATGTAGGGGAATGAGTCTGGGTGGGTTGCGCTTTGGCGGGTCGGTGTGGACTTGTTGGGCCAAAGGGCCTGTTTCCACACTAAGTAATCTAATTCTAATTTTTTAAAAAAAGTCGTCTATCATGTCCTCTGGATTTGTCAACTTATAGCCCCTTAAATTTCTCCAGTTTTTCATTTTTGCTGCTATTAATTATCTGTTCCACTACTAATTTGCCATTGTATATCTCTTCCTGTTACTTTATTTGTATTGTCTACATGAAGACAGACACAAAACATTTGTTAAACATCTTTGCCATTTCCTCATTTCCCATGATAATTTCTGTCTCTGCCACCAAGAGACCAATGTTTACTTTGGCTTTTCTCTTTTTTTTTGATCTGCTTGTTGTTGTGACTGATTACCTCGAAGTTGATTTTTTTTTGTGTAGCTAAAAGAATGACACAGTTACTGTAATAGACTAAAAGCATGATTGACAAAACACTATTATTGGAGGTGATACTTTGAGAAACAGATTGGAAATTACCCCACCTTCTCACATGTAAACACACAGCACATCTATAGGTTACAGTGTCCTTTACATGGACATTACATTCTCCCCGCAATAAATCCCAATTGATTCTTAGTCACTGAGAGTTTATTCTTCTTTTCTCACCCTGGAAACTTCCAATCTTAGAGTTGTCTTTCAACACGAGATTTTACTTTCTTGGAGAAGTATTTTTTCTGACCCAAGCTGTGTGACCAATCCAGCCTTGTTTTCACTCTTCATGAACCTGGTCTTTTCAATCAGTGTGTGCATCCATTTTGCAGCATCTGAGAGATTCAAAACAGTCGATGTATATCCTGTAAACTTATCTTTACAATGGCACCTTTTGTTTCCTTCCCATGACAATGGGATATCTGTATAGAAATACTAATGAATCCTTAAGACCCCAATTGTCTTTCACCTTGGACCTAAATAAATTTAAAAATTTCAAAATATACCTGTGTATAACATGACATTTTCAACTTTTTTTTGTGGGACTTTGATGATTTAAAGCATGGAAGCTGCTACTTTTGTCCCAGTAAAACAATTGAAGCCTTCCTTGATTTCAATAAACCAACCAAGCCATCCAGACTTGCTTTCAAGTAGACTTCAGTATAATTTATTTGACTTCCTTAGCTTTATCTTAAATTTTTAGATACAGTCAAAAAACATAATCCTCTAAACTTCACATCTGTAAAATTATAGAAACTCTATTATTTTTCACAATGTTAATCTATAGTAAATACAATTTTCTTGCGGAAATCAACTTTGAGTATAAAGAATTGCTTCCTTAAAAATAAGACAGAAAGGAAAAGTCACATTAGCAGTATGACAACCTGTGTTGCTATAAGGGAGCACCAATATCACAGCCAAAAGAGAATTAAGAGAAATGGAGGAAGAGGAAAGAGTTCTTTGTTTGCTCCTTCTGCAGCATACGCTTATCTGAAAGGTACATTTAAGTTTGTTAAATTGTGTTCTACAAACTTATCTTCCAGGCTATCTTTGGCAATTTGATCTGGCCAAAGTGCATGAAGATTACAGTCCCCAACAATCATTATAATAGTTAATGCTTGTTGTATGTGCTGCCATCCCAATGTTGTGCGTATGTGGGTTCCATCGGGGTTTTTGTGTGCAGAGGAAGCCACCTTCCAGCTTAACAAGAAGAGTTTCTTGCAGCGTCAATAACGTGTTGTCTGTTGCATCTCTCCAACTATTTACAGGTTCCCAAAATGGATCTCTACATTGCTACAAAGACTGTTGGGAAGACCTAGCCTTGCATCTGTTACTAACAAGTTCTCAAGCCATCTGCTTATTATTCAATCAAATAGTTGCTGTTTCAAACCCACATACAACATGCTTTGTCCAGTGGCATAGCTCCTGTCAGGGGCCGACAAATTAATTCCACCAGCATTCTCTGACCCTTGTTATTCTCAGTCTCCGTCCATATTGATTTGTCTTCTGAGTCAAACTTAGTTCTTATTAATGTTTCTAAGTCATCCTTTATTATGACAGCACAGTTCCTTTTCCATTTGGTTAGTCTTTTTGAAACTTGTTTATTTTAAAATTTTGTTCACCTTATGGCCATGTCTTTGTACTGGCAGTTAGATCTAAAGCGATTATTGCTATTGCAAAGATGGTTCGGATGGTTTATGAACAGGAAGAAGGTCAGACATTCTTTGCGAAAGCACACAACACCTCCAAACGCTTTATAAGTAGTTACACACTTCTGAAGTCTAATCATTTGTTGTAATGTAAGAATTGGAGTAAAACACATGCACATAGTCATGATTTGGAGATGCTAGTGTTGGACTTGGTTGGACAAAGTTAAAATTCACACAACACCAGCATAGAGTCCAACAGGTTTATTTGGAAGCACTAGCTTTTGGAGCACTGCTCCTGCATCAGGTGATTGTAGTTATTTTCCACAACCAACTGATGAAGGAGCAGCACTCCGAAAGCTAGTGCTTCCAAAGGTTGTGAGAAGATTTGTAGCTTAGGTGCTCGTTGTTGTGGTTCTGTTTGCCGAGCTGAGAATTTGTGTTGCAGTGGCTGGTATATTGGGTCCAGGTCGATGTGCTTGTTGATAGAAATCTATGGATGAGTGCCATGCCTCTAGGAATTCCCTGGCTGTTCTCTGTTTGGCTTGTCCTATAATAGTAGTGTTGTCCCAGTCGAATTCATGTTGCTTGTCATCTGCGTGTGTGGCTACTAAGGATAGCTGGTCGTGTCGTTTCGTGGCTAGTTGGTGTTCATGGATACGGATCGTTAGCTGTCTTCCTGTTTGTCCTATATAGTGTTTTGTGCAGTCCTTGCATGGGATTTTGTTAAATTTTATTAGAACAAACAGTCTTACTGCAAATTCAACCCAAACTCTGGGTCAGATATGTAGATGACACCTTTGTAATCATTAAAAACACAGAAATAGAGAACACACACCGGATCATCAACGCCACACTCACAGGAATCCGATTCACTAGAGAGGAAGAAAAGGACAACCAACTCCCATTCCTAGACGTGATGGTACAGACAACACCGAACGGAGAATTCACCACAAAGGTATACAGGAAAGCCACACACACACAGACCAAGTCCTGAACTATGAAAGCAACCACCCCAACACACACAAAAGAAGTTGCATCAAGACACTATTCAAAAGGGCCACAACACACTGCAGCACACCAGAACTGCAAAAAGAGGAAGAAGAATACCTCGACAATGTATTCACCAAAAATGGATACCTGTGTAATTTCATCAACAGATGCCTAAGGGAAAGACAACGGAATGAGGACATGCCACAACCCAAAGGACTAGCCACATTTCCATACATCAAAAACATTTCTGAACTGACAGCCAGACTACTACGACCACTAGGACTCATAACAACACACAAACCAACAGCCACTCTCAGTCAACTCACCAGGACAAAGGACCCGATACCCAGCATGAGCAAAACCAATGTAGTGTACAAAATCCCATGCAAGGATTGCACAAAACACTACATAGGACAAACAGGAAGACAGCTAATGATCCGTATCCATGAACACCAACTAGCCGTGAAACGACACGGTCAGCTGTCCTTGAGTAGCCACACACGCAGATGACAAGCAACATGAGTTCGACTGGGACAACACTACTATTATAGGACAAGCCAAACAGAGAACAGCCAGGGAATTCCTAGAGGCATGGCACTCATCCACAAACTCCATCAACAAACACATCGACCTGGACCCAATATACCGACCATTGCAGCGGACAGCTGGAACTGACAACCGGAAGCGGCAGAGACAAACCACTATAAATGCCGGAGGAAACATCACAGAAGCGCTTCACAGGAGGCTCCCAAGCACTGAGGATGTCACTTAGACAGGGGACAAAACGTCTGCAACACAAATTCCCAGCTCGGTGAACAGAACCATAACAGATTGTGCTTCCAAATAAACCTGTTGAATTATAACCTGGTGTTGTGATTTTTAACTATGTGCACATACTGAGAATTTACTATCAGTGATAGTAATGTAATCAGTGTTTTTGTGATGTTATCTGAATAATGAATATACTTGGGATATGTTCTAGCTTTTTGTCAAAGCAGCACCATGTGATCTCTAGATCCACCTGAGTAAAGATTTGAAGCTTCGATTTATTGTCTCATCGGAAAACACAGCAGTCCTTCAGTGCTGCATTGAATCATTGGCTTTGGCTTTTTTTCTACACCTCGACCTTGAACGCATCTTGAATCCAAGCAGTGTTAGTTGACAATAGATTGCTAATGCTAATGCAGATCCGTATCCAGTTTGAACCTGAGACCTTTGTAATGTTAGTGTTCTGCTATAACAATTTATGGTAATGAACCATGCTTTGCACATTTAAACAAAAAGCCTTTAGTTTTTCATTTTCACTATATTTAGTTTGACATTTAGGAGACTGTGGAAAAGAACAAGGTGCAATCCAGGCCAAGATTAGTTATCCAGGGTAAGCTGGCTTTACTGGGGTATGAATGGATTTGATTCCATGAATTGAAATCCAAAGTTTCAGTTTTTTTCTGCCAACCATCAATTGTCTGCCTTGAAAATGAGAGCACTTGAGCATAATCAAGGAATAAACCCACAAAGGGAAAAGGTAGGCAAACAAATCTACAGCTGTCTAGAATGTGAAAAAGATAAAGCTTAAGAAGAAAAAGTGTGCTGCTGATAGGTGTCAAGAGGATACTGGTTGAATATAAAAGGTTCAAAGCAACATTGAAAAAGCAAGACAGAAAAGCAACAGGGGTATGATAAAAGACTAGCTACCAACAAAAAAGAAAGTTTTAATGTCATCTCGAGGCATATAAATCATAAAAGGAGGAGTATAGGAACCAAAAAGGGGATTTACATAGAGGATTTGGGTGTAGCTGAGGTATTAAATAAATATTTTGCATTCATCTTTACTAAGAATGACAATACTTTGCAGGTCCTGAAAAAAGAGTCAGTAATTCATTCACCTGAGGAACTAAAATTGAAGAGATATTAGATAGGCTGCGTATACTTAAAGCTGCTAAGGCATCATAGAGTCATACAGATGTACAGCATGGAAACAGACCTTTCAGTCCAACCCGTCCATGCCAACCAGATATCCCGACCCAATCTAGCCCCACCTGCCAGCCCATATCCCTCCAAACCCTTCCCATTCATGTACCCATCCAAATGCCTTTTAAATGTTGCAATTGTACCAGCCTCCAGCACATCCTCTGGCAGCTCATTCCATACACGTACCACCCTCTGCGTGAAAACGTAGCCCCTTATCTTTCCCCTCTCACCTATGCCCTCTAGTTCTGGACTCCCCGACCATAGGGAAAAGACTTTGCCTACTTACCCTATCCATGCCCCTCAGAATTTTGTAAACCTCTATATGGTCACCCCTCAGCCTCCAACGCTCCAGGGAAAACAGCCCCTGCCTATTCAACCTCCCCCTATAGCACAAATTCTCTAATGCTGGTAACATCTTTGTAAATCTTTTCTGAACCCATTCAGGTTTCACAACATCTTTCTGATAGGAAGGAGACCAGAATTGCACACAATATTCCAACAGTGGCCTAATCAATGTCCTATACAGCCGCAACATGACCTCCCAACTCCTGTACTCAATACTCTTACCAATAAAAGAAAACATACCAAATGCTTTCTTCACTATCCTATCTACCTGTGACTCCACTTTCAAGGAGCTATGAACCTGCACTCCAAGGTCTCTTTGTTCAGCAACACTCCCTAGGACCTTACCATTAAGTGTATAAATCCTGCTAAGATTTGCTTTCCCAAAATGCAGCACCTCTCGTTTATCTGAATTAAACTCCATCTGCCACTTCTCAGCCCATTGGCCCATCGGGTCAAGCTCCTGTTGTAATCTGAGGTAACCCTCTTCGCTGTTCACTACACCTCCAATTTTGGTGCCATCTGCAAACTTACGAACTGTACTTCTTATGCTTGCATCCAAATAATTTATATAAATGAAAAAAGTAGAGGACCCAGCACTGATCCTTGTGGCACTGCACTGGTCACAGGCCTCCAGTCTGAAAAACAACCCTCCACCACCACCCTCTGTCTTCTACCTTTGAGCCAGTTCTATATCCAAATGGCTAGTTCTCTCTGAGATCTAACCTTGCTAATCAGTCTCCCATGGGGAACCTTGTCGAACGCCTTACTGAAGTCCATATAGATCACATCTACCGCTCTGGCCTCATGAATCGTCTTTGTTACTTCTTCAAAAAACTCAATCAAGTTTGTGAGACATGATTTCCCACGCACAAAGCCATGTTGACTATCCCTAATCAGTCCTTGCCTTTTCAAACATATGTATATCCTATCCCTCAGGACTCCCTCCAACAACTTGCCCACTACCAACATCTGGCTCACTGGTTGATAGTTCCCTGGCTTGTCCTTACCACCCTTCTTAAATAGTGGCACACGTTACCAACCTCCAGTCTTCTAGATCAGGACCCAATGAAATGCACCCAAGTTGACTGAGCAAAATGAGAATGGAATTGTAAAGACCCTGGCCATCACTTTTCAGTCATCTTTAGGCTCTGGCGGTTCTGAAGGAGTGAAGAATTGCAAATGTTATACTCCTGTTCAAAACAGGAAATAAAGATTATTGCAACATTACAGGCCAGTTAGTCTAGCTTCAGTGGTGGGACAAGTTTGATAAAAGATGAGTTGAGGAAAAAAATCATTTGGGTTTCTGGGTTAATTCAGGAAAGCTGACATAGTAAAAGTAATTAACTCAGATTATTTTTTAATGAGTTAAAAAAAGAGAGCTGATGAGGGTACTGCTGTTGTGATATACCTGGGCTTTCAAAAGGCATTATGTAATGTGCCACACAACAGAACAACTTCCTATTTCATGGAATAAATGGGACAGTAGTGATGTGAAATTGACTAAAAGGAAACCGAATGATGGGTGATGGATGTTTGCAGACCGGAGGAAGGTTTGTAGTGGGGTTCCCAAGTGTTTATTGTTAGGATCCTTGCCCCTTGACATAAAATATATGCCGACTTGGTTCTTTTAATCTTTGGAAAACAGCATCTTGAACAGCGGGAATAACATCAACTTCAAAACAACATTGACAGGTTGATGGACTGAGTGGACAAGTGGTAGAGCAGTGTCAGGATTAGTGGTGCTGGAAGAGCACAGCAGTTCAGGCAGCATCCAAGGAGCTTCGAAATCGACGTTTCGGGCAATAGCCCTTCATCAGGAATAAAGGCAGTGAGCCTGAAGCGTGGAGAGATAAGCTAGAGGAGGGTGGGGGTGGGGAGAAAGTAGCATAGAGTACAGTGGGTGAGTGGGGGAGGGGATGAAGGTGATAGGTCAGGGAGAAGAGGGTGGAGTGGATAAGTGGGAAATGAGATAGGCAGGTAGGACAAGTCCAGTCAAGTCATGGGGACAGTGCTGAGCTGGAAGTTTAGAACTAGGGTGAGGTGGGGGAAGGGGAAATGAGGAAACTGTTGAAGTCCACATTGATGCCCTGGGGTTGAAGTGTTCCGAGGCGGAAGATGAGGCGTTCTTCCTCCAGGCGTCTGGTGGTGAGGGAGCGGCGGTGAAGGAGGCCCAGGACCTCCATGTCCTCGGCAGAGTGGGAGGGGGAGTTGAAATGTTAGGCCACGGGGCGGTTTGGTTGATTGGTGCGAGTGTCTCAGAGATGTTCCCTAAAGCGCTCTGCTAGGAGGCGTCCAGTCTCCCCAATGTAGAGGAGACCGCATCGGGAGCAACGGATACAATAAATGATATTAGTGGATGTGCAAGTAAAACTTTGGATATGGAAGGCTCCTTTAGCGCCTTGGATAGAGGTGAGGGAGGAGGTGTGGGCGCAGGTTTTACAGTTCCTGCGGTGGCAGGGGAAAGTGCCAGGATGGGAGGGTGGGTTGTAGGGGGGGCGTGAACCTGACCAGGTAGTCACAGAGGGAACGGTCTTTGCGGAAGGCGGAGAGGGGTGGGGAGGGAAATATATCCCTGGTGGTGGGGTCTGTTTGGAGATGGCGGAAATGTCGGCGGATGATTTGGTTTATGCGAAGGTTGGTAGGGTGGAAGGTGAGCACCAGGGGCATTCTGTCCTTGTTACGGTTGGAGGGGTGGGGTCTGAGGGCGGAGGTGCGAGATGTGGATGAGATGCGTTGGAGGGCATCTTTAACCACATGGGAAGGGAAATTGCGGTCTCTCAAGAAGGAGGCCATCTGGTGTGTTCTGTGGTGGAACTGGTCCTCCTGGGAGCAGATACGGCAGAGGCAGAGGAATTGGGAATACGGGATGGCATTTTTGCAAGAGGTAGGGTGGGAAGAGGTGTAATCCAGGTAGCTGTGGGAGTCAGTGGGTTTGTAAAAAATGTCAGTGTCAAGTCGGTCGTCATTAATGGGGATGGAGAGGTCCAGGAAGGGGAGGGAGGTGTCAGAGATGGTCCAGGCAAATTTAAGGTCAGGGTGGAATGTGTTGGTGAAGTTGACGAATTGCTCAACCTCCTCGCGCGAGCACGAGGTGGCGCCAATGCAGTCATCAATGTAGCGGAGGAAGAGGTGGGGAGTGGTGCCGGTGTAAATACGGAAGATCAACTGCTCTACGTAGCCAACAAAGAGACAGGCATAGCTGGGGCCCATACGTGTGCCCATGGCTACCCCTTTGGCCTGGAGGAAGTGGGAGGATTCAAAGGAGAAATTGTTAAAGGTGAGGACCAGTTTGGCCAAACGAATGAGTGTCGGTGGAAGGGTACTGTTGGGAACGTCTGGAGAGGAAAAAACGGAGGGCTTGGAGGCCCTGGTCATGGCGGATGGAGGTGTAGAGGGATTGGATATCCATGGTGAAGATGAGGCGTTGGGGGCCGGGGAAACGGAAGTCTTGGAGGAAGTGGACCGCTGAAGCCAAAAGCCAACTCGAGGACACCTCTTCCTACTGCCCCCTCGACCATGACCCCACCCCCCATCACCAAACCATCATCTCCCAGACCATACAGAACCTCATCACCTCAGGAGATCTCCCACCCACAGCTTCCAACCTCATAGTCCGGGAAACCCGCACTGCCCGGTACTACCTCCTTCCCAAGAAAAACCGCAACAAGGACAGAACGCCCCTGGTGCTCACCTTCCACCCTACCAACCTTCGCATAAACCAAATCATCCGCCGACATTTCCGCCACCTCCAAACAGACCCCACCACCAGAAATATATTTCCATCCCCACCCCTCTCCGCCTTCCGCAAAGACCGTTCCCTCTGTGACTACCTGGTCAGGTTCAGGCCCCCCCCCCAACAACCCTCCCTCCCCAACAACCCTCCCTCCCATCCCATTGATATTTAGTTCCTGTCTAGTTAGCTGATCTTAATACTGATGTGGTGTGATCTACTTCTGTGTGAATTTAAGCCATGGAAAAATGAATGTCGTCAGGATCGGTGTTCCTGAGAGAACTATAGTCAATACTGGGAAGCAAGCAAATGTATCTGTGCCTGGATACTAGGAGAGGACAAAATGATGGGGGATGATTTGGTTTATGCGAAGGTTGGTAGGGTGGAAGGTGAGCACCAGGGGCGTTCTGTCCTTGTTACGGTTGGAGGGGTGGGGTCTGAGGATGGAGTTGCGGGATGTGGGCGAGATGCGTTGGAGGGTATCTTTAACCACGTGGGAAGGAAAACTGCGGTCTCTAAAGAAGGAGGCCATCTGGTGTGTTCTGTGGTGGAACTGGTCCTCCTGGGAGCAGATACGGCGGAGGCAGACATTTCCGCCACCTTCAAAAAGACCCCACCACCAGGGATATATTTCCCTCCGCCCCCCCCCTCCCCCCCCCCACTTTCCGCCTTGCACAAAGACCGTTCCCTCCGTAACTACCTGGTCAGGTCCACATCCCCTACAACCCACGCTGCCATCCTGGCACCTTCCCCTGTCACCGCAGGAATTGCAAAACCTGCGCCCACACCTCCTCCCTCACCTCTATCCAAGGCCCTAAAGGAGCCTTCCACATCTATCAAAGCTTTACCTGCACATCCACCAATATCATTTATTGTATCCGTTGCTCCCGATGCGGTCTCCTCTACATTGGGGAGACTGGACGCCTCCTAGCAGAGCGCTTTAGGGAACATCTCTGAGACACTCGCACCAATCAACCAAACCGCCCCGTGGCCTAACATTTCAACTACCCCTCCCACTCTGCCGAGGACATGGAGGTCCTGGGTCTCCTTCACTGCCGCTCCCTCACCACCAGACGCCTGGAGGAAGAATGCCTCATCTTCCGCCTCGGAACACTTCAACCCCAGGGCATCAATGTGGACTTCAACAGTTTCCTCATTTCCCCTTCCCCCACCTCACCCTAGTTCTAAACTTCCAGCTCAGCACTGTCCCCATGACTTGTCCGGACTTGTCCTACCTGCCTATCTCCTTTTCCACCTATCCACTCCACCCTCTCCTCCCTGACCTATCACCTTCATCTCCTCCCCCACTCACCCATTGTACTCTATGCTACTTTCTCCCCACCCCCACCCTCCTCTAGCTTATCTCTCCACGCTTCAGGCTCACTGCCTTTATTCCTGATGAAAGGCTTTTGCCCGTAACGTCGATTTCGAAGCTCCTTGGATGCTGCCTGAACTGCTGTGCTCTTCCAGCACCACTAATCCAGAATATGGTTTCCAGCATCTGCAGTCATTGTTTTTACCTTGTAGAGCAGTGTCAAAGGATTCACTTTGGTAGAAAGAATGCAAAGTGACAATATAAACACAGGTCCAGACTCATCTGTACAGTTCTAAGCATCACATTTCAGAGCAGACGAAAAGGCATTAAAGAAGGAGAGAAGATTCATGAGAACTATCCAAGAATGCTGAGCGTCATTGAAGTAGATAGGTTGTAGAGGCTTTCATAGAGAAGAGAAGGTTGAAGAGAGATTTAATAAAGATATCAAAATCCTGAGTCTGGATGGGGTAAATAAGGAGGAAGAAGTGTTCCCACTTGGTGGATGGATGAAGAATAAACAGGCACAGCTTCAGAGCAACTGATGGAAGAGCGATGGTGATGTGGAAAAGTGTTTTCATACAACAAGGCACTGGGATCTGGGGTGCACTTCCTCACAGTATGATAGAGGAGGTTCAGACAAGGCTTTCAAGAGCGATTGGATTATTATGTGAAAAGGAAGCATGTGTAGGGCTATGGGGAGATAGCCCAGACGTGTTACGAGGTGACTGGTGACCTTTGGAAAACCAGCAGCCAAGAAGGGCAGAATGACCCCCGAGTGAATGTTAACTATTCTGTTATTTTGTGATAATTTTGCATGGACTTTTTTTTTTCAATGATATATCTTTTAAACACTGCTCATTCCTGTTTTTCTCTGCTTCCCTTTACCAAATTATTAAACTACTTTATTACCTTGGCTTTTCTCTTTAGATTGTAAATTTTCCATCACATGACTGTCCGTAACTCCACCTGCTGTGGTTTACCTTTCAGGTTAGATTCCCTACGGTGTGCAAACAGGCCCTTTAGCCCAACCAGTCCACACTGACCCTCTGAAGAGTAACCCACCCAGACCCATTTCCCTCTGACTAATGCACCTAATACTATGGGCAATTTAGCATGGCCAATTCACCTGATCTGCACATTAGATTAGATTACATTACATTACAGTGTGGAAACAGGCCCTTCGGCCCAACAAGTCCACACCCCTACCCCTACATTTACATTTACCCCTTACCGAACACTACAGGCAATTTAGTATGGCCAATTCACCTGACCTGCACATCTTTGGATTGTGGGAGGAAACCGGAGCACCCGGAGGAAACCCACACAGACACGGGGAAAATGTGCAAACAGTCACCTGAGACTGGAATCTAACCCGGGTCCCTGGCACTGTGAGGCAGCAATGCTAACCACTGAGTCACCGTGCCACCCTTTAAAGCCCCATTCTGGGACCTAGTTGTACAGTTTGCTTGCCTATTGCTCCCATATTGGCTTCAGTAGAATCTGTACCAATGGATTAGTGCCCTCTTTCACATGTTTTTGTGTTCGTGCTGTAACAACTGAAGTTGTCTTCCCACACCACTCTTTGAGCCATGTGGTCAGTTCTCTTATTTGCTGTACTTCGCATCAATTGAAATGTGATCGAGGTTTCAAACCCGACATTATCTCTCAGGTTTTGCTTTTTAATTTGGACCCAAATTCCTCAAATGCTGTCAGCAGGAAATTATGCGTTGTATTACCCATGTAATTGGTTCCCATGTGGACCATGACAATTAAATCCTCCCCCTTTCACTTCAGAGTTCCCTTCCAGTGGCAAAGAGATGTCTTTAATCTTTGTACTTAGCAGGCAACACAACCCTTGTTAACCATGATTCATGGCTCCAGAGAACACATCTATCCCTTGAATTTTACTGTTCTCTGTCACTGTTTTTCCTTCACCTACTTGAATGGTTTTCTGCACCATGGTCAGTTTACCCATCCACACAGGCACCTACCTACTTCACACTTTTTTTGTCAAAGTTGAGGATTGACACTCCTTCATCACTATGTCATAAATCCCCAGGCCTGCTTGTCTTGCAGTAACATCATCTCTCCCTGACTATTGACCAAGTCTTGTATTCAACTTCACCAAGGGGACATTGCTATCTACTCCATCAAAGTCTACCAATAACTCTTTCCCCCTTCCTGATACCTCTCGTCTGTAATTTGGATTCAAAATCAACAGCTCTGAACTAAAATTGTTTGGGATGCAGATGCCTGAAATGCTGTCTGCAAACTTGCAAATATTGTGGTAACAGCACAGTGTCTGTCCTGCTGTATTTATCTGTGGACTCAATATTGATACTGTATATGCAGAGTCAGACAACGTAAATTGTGCTTGAGTTAACTGCAAGCGTGGCAATACATTACAGTTTTTGAACTCTGTGATATGTATCTGCTCATACAAAATTTTAAATGATCAATATGCCCTTAATTAGTAATGTACAATGCAATAATCTTGCCTTTTGTACCCCCTGTTTATTTTGCAGTTGGAACTCACTTTCAACTATCTGGAGATTCAAGGAATAAGTTGCTGTAAGCCTGGACAGGTGAGTTTTGTTCTCCTGAACACTTATCCGTAATCCTGAGAAATCAATCTTGACATTGTAATTGTAATGATGTTAATCCTGTAGGTATTTACTGGAATTACAAATGGAGGTCAAGCAATTTCCGACTGGGTAAAAACTGGTTGAATTGAGGAACAGAAAATAAACAAATCAAAGTGAAACTTGTTGTTTCTTGATGACAAATGAAATGCCAATATATAATTTATTGTTACCATTTGTAGGACAGCAGTGCTTGAATCCACAGTTGCTGCTTAATCATAACATTTTTGGCTTTTATAATGGAGTTTGGATTTCTACCATTTGTCGAACCTTGATATTTTTCAAACTTCTATCTTGCTAGCTTAGCTTCAATTTTCTAACCAAAGTTTTGTTCTGTTTCCTTTCTTTCATATAATTTAAAACAAAAATTATATTTCCTTGTTGGCTTCCATTTTTGTTAGTATTCCCCCTAATTTCTTCACCTTCATTTTCTATGTCATTGAGGGTCGTGCCACATTTTTCAACTGTAAATATGGCCCTACAACATGGGTTAAGTTCATGGAACTGTAAATTGAATACTAGACAGTGCCCAGGAATATCATGCCTGCTCTTCTTTTTCCATTTGTGAAAAACAGATCCAGTTCATTCTGCTATAACATTGCCTTCCTGTGAAACCCCATGCTATGGAAAATCGCATTATAGAAAATTGCACTGCATAAGATCATTATAGAAAGTTGCTATACCCGCTAAGTATATAGTTGGTTTTATCCAAACGGCATCCACAATTCATCAATCGCCTCTTAGCCAATTCATGTTAACAAAATGCATTGTACCAGAATGACCTGTAACTGCCTTGGGCATTCCTATGGCAAAAAATGGGAACCACTTATTTGGGGTATTTGCTGCTTTATATAGGAATATCTCCATCAGTGTTGTGACATCCCTTTTGTCAAATGTGAACTACAGTCCTCGTTCACTCAGTAAATAAGTAGCATCAGTATGTATTTCTGTATTTTCCTGCTTGCTTGTAAAATTATTGCAAATTAGGGTGTATCTATATTAGAGTAGTAATGTAGTTCTATAGTTATCCAGGTCAGATGATGTACCTCACATGGAATGATCTGTTCCTTTATAGTGGTTTAAAAAACATTTATGATTCATTCATTGACTTCCAAGTTATAATTGTCATAAAGTCGCCAAAGATATTTGACTGATGGACCAATAAAAATAAATGCTGTTTCCAGGAGAAGACCGAGGCTCTCTGCTGTAAATAAAATGACATAATGATGCTGCAGTAATTATGCAAATAACATGTTCTAATCTTTAATGGGAAGAAATGAATATTAATCCAGGAGCAGGCATACCATACCAAACCATAGCATGTAGATCCCCAAAGTGAACATTCTATTAAAGCACACTTTTATGTTTATGGTACAATTTAAATTTGTACCGACAGTGTAAATACATCATTAGTTTTATTTATTTCACTAATATCTATTGTATGTTCTTAACCGTAGGAAGTGTAAGAAATGTCAGTTATGCTCAGTATACTGTATCTTTGTCAGAAGGCTGTCATCCCAAGTCCAGCTAATGTAAGGGAGATGGAGATGTCCTGGCAATATTTCTGGACCAAAGATATTCTGCGGATACTGGTTCAAAACCCATCATGGCAGATGGCGAAATTTGAATTCAATAAAATTTGGAAGAAGCCGTTAGCCAATTTTGTAACCACTGTCAATTGTCATTAAAAGCTTGTTTGGTTTATTAATGTCCTTAAGGGAAGGAAATCTGCTATCCTTGCCTGATGTGTCCTAATATGTGATTTCAGGCCCACAGCAATGTGGCTGCCTCTTAAATGCCCTCTGGGCAATTAAGGATGATCAGTAAATGCTGATCAAGCCAATGCTGCTCTTAACCCAGGAATGAGCTAAAAATAAAGTTGCAACTCACATCAGCAGGAGAAGTAGCATGCAACAGGCTGTAAGGCAGTGCTGTCAGGAAGGAGGAGGAGAGAAAGTTGTTAAAAAGGACAGAAATACACTGAATGCACACATAAGCACAAAAACTCCTTCTGCTCATGTAAAACATATTAACTTGTCCTTTTAATCATTATAAGAGATTTGGATCATCAATATCATCATGAACAAGTGTTTTATTTGGTTTTCTAATTTCCCTCATGGCTACCCAATAGGATTTACTTTGAAATCTGGAGGTACAATATCTTTGCAGAATGAAAGTTTTGCTCACAGAATAATAATATAGTTTCTAAAAAAAGATTGTTAATGTTTCATAGCCTCGAAAATAAAAGGGGAAAAGCTGTGCATTGCATTTTAAATCATTTTTATAATCTCCAGGCAAATATGATGAGCAAAAATTGATTCAGCTGAAGTGGAAGTGTCTTGTTTCCACACTGTAATATAAGTACCCAGTTAATGTAGCATCTGAACTTAGTGAGATCAACATGAGTGCTCTTGCTGCTGTTTGTTGCTTCAGGGAAGCTGCCCAGCTAATATAATTAATTCATCTTGGTCATGCAAGATTACTTACTAATTTCAGTTTTTAATAATAAAAGGGGATGAAGGAATTTCCAGCCCTTCAATCTGACATCTTAAGATCATCCTGGTTGAGGAATCCCTGTTATAAGTTACATCTGGTCTAGCTTTGGATCAGTAATAGTATAGGTTGATTTGAATCTCTTTATTCCCCAGCTTCTATGCAAAAGTATGTCTGGTACATAGAGAAAGAGCAGACAAGTGATAGTAATCAGATAGCACTATCAAGCACTAACACAATTAGAAATTGCTGGAAAAGCTAACATTATTGAACTTGATATCGAATCTAGACGGTTGCAGGATTCCCAAGCAGAAAATGAGGTGGTGTTCTTGCAGTTTGCGCTGAGTTTTGCTTGAGCACTTCAGCAAACCTGAGATAGAGATATTGTCCAGAGAACACAATGGTGTGTTGAAATGGCAGGCAATCGGAAGCTCAGGGCCACTTTTGCGGGCAAAATGTAGGTGTTCTGCAAAGCTATCACTCAGTCTGCACTACGTCTCCCCAGTGTAGTGTAGAGCACACTGCGAGCTGTGAATAAAAAGATTATGTTTTGTGAAGTGCAAGTGAATCACTGCTTCAATTGGAAGGTGTGTCTGGGACCTTGGATACTTTTGAGGAGAGAAGACATAAATGGGCAGGTGTTACAAGTTGCAGATGGAGGGGAAGGTGCTGTGGGGAAATGTTGGGAGTGGACCAGGGCATTCTGGAGGGAATGGTCCGTGCAGAATGCTGACAAGGGAGGGGAGGGGATTTTGTGTCTGGTGATGAAATCCCATTAGAGGTGGCCAAAATGGCAGCCAATGATCTTTTGGATGTAAATGCTGGGGGGATGATTGGTAAGGACAGCAGGGACCATATCACTTTTGTGGGAGGGAAGAGAGGGGGTGTAGGCCAAAGTTTGGAAGATGGCTGAGGACAGTGATGGGGAATCCACGGTGGAGGATGAAGGTTGTCGCAGTTGTCATCATCAGGACAGATGAGATGGAGGAACTGGTAGATTGGAATAGAGTCTTTACAGGAAGCTGGTGTGAGGATGAATAGTTAAGGTAACTGTCAGATCTGGTGGGTTTGTAGTGGATATTGGTGACCAGCATATTCCCAGAAATGGAAACAGAGATATCGAGGAAGGGAAGGGAGAAGTGAGAGATGGACCAGGTGAAGGTGAGAGCGGAGTGGAACTTGCAAGCAAAATGGAATGTTTTCTAATTCCAGATGAAAGGGGGGGGGGGGGGTGAGTAGCGCCATGATATCTGATTAACTTCTGATTTTGTTTCGGATTTCCAGCATCCGCAGTTCTTTGAGTTTTTTTTTGATTAGTATGTACTGTTGAAACAGCTGGCAAAAAATCACAATGTGCTCAATACCCACCTTCTGCGCCCATAATTCTGAAAGTGTGGAAAGAGCCCAATTTAATTTTATTGTGTTGAAACCATTTGATGCCCCACTCAAGCTGTCTGAGGTGGGTTTTCCCATCTCCAAATGGTCACAATTTGGATATGGCACCACTAAAGAAAATGGACCCCAGCTGTTCCTGCCCTCCTCATGTTTCAAAATAAATTAAACTCCAACTGGCTTTAAATAACAATGATGTGGAGGTGCAGGTATTGGACTGGGGTGTACAAAGTTTAAAAATCACACAACATCAAGTTGTAGTCTGCCAGGTTTAATTGGAAGCACAAGCTTTCGGAATGTTGCTCCTTCATCAGGTGGTTATGAAGCAGGACCATAAGACACAGAATTTATAGCAAAAGATAAGTGTTGAACAAACCAAGATTGTTCAACTAGGTTTGTTCAATATATTATTGTATCACTGTGATCTTTTGCTGCAAATTCTGTGTCTTATGATCCTGCTTCACAACCACCTGAGGAAGGAGCAACATTCCAAAAGCTAGTGCTTCCAATTCAACCTGGTGGACTGTAACTTGGTGTTGTGTGATTTTTAACTTTAACCAACTAGTTAGGCATAAAACTACAAAACAATTATTCCTTAGCATTAATAGCTTAAGGGTAAACATGTAACATGGTTTTGGAGTGTCCCTAATCTAACATCAAATTGTCTCAGTTTGTAACACTCAACTCTGACAAATAATTGTTAATTAAATTAACATGTAAGCACATAATCTTGGCATTTTTGACCATCTTATTGCCAAATTCATTTTATGTGTGGCTTTTTGAGGGTGAAAAGCCCAGGATTCTGGAGTAATTCCTTATTGCTTAGACCAGCATTAGACATAGTGCACAAATAATGGTTTCACTAGACTGAGGGCACCTTGATTATGATTTCGCTTTGCCCTGCATTACACTGTTTGGGCTGTACAGTTCAACCATTGGGTTTGTTGATTGCTGCTCCACATGTGGCTGATGGGAATGCAAATGTGATTAATTAAATTAATGGCGATGAATAAATGTGTGTAATATCTCTGCCTTAACTCGTGTCAAGTCATATTCATCCACCACTCTTATGCTTGCTGGCTTAAGTAGATCAATCAATCCCTTCTGTGTCTGTCTGTCTGTCTGTTTATTTCTCTCTGTCTCCCTCTCCCTCCTATCTCTCTCTTCCATCCCCTACCCCCACCCCTCCACTTCTGGTTCCCCTCCTTTTCTCCTCCTCTTTCTTTGCCCCTTTTTTTTTTCTTTCGCGCTCTCTCTCTCACTCTCTCTGTGTCTGTCTCTTCCCCTCCCTGTCTCTCTATCTCTCTCTTTCTCTGTCCCATCTCTCCCCCACTTTTTCTCGCTCTCTTGCTCTCGCTCTCTCGCTCTGTCTCTCTCTCTCTCTCTTCCCCCCCCCTTTTCCTCGCTCTCGCGCTCTCTCTCGCGCTCTCTCTCGCGCTCTCTCTCGCGCTCTCTCTCGCGCTCTCTCTCGCGCTCTCTCTCGCGCTCTCTCTCTTCTCCCTTCCGCCCCCATCACCCTGCCTTTGCCCTTCACATGCACGTGTGCTCTCTCTCTCTCTGCCTGTCACTCAGCAATTTCATCTGCTTAAAGGTAGTAGCTCTCTCTCCTTGTTAAGCATATCCCTCTTCAGATAAACGGGTCTCACAAAGGCTCCATACAACTGCAACAAAACTCCTGTACTCATGTACTTGTATCATCTTGAATTGAAGGCCAATCTACTATCTGCCATTCTAATTGCTTGCTGAACCTGCCTAATAGCTTTTGGTGTGAACGAGAACAAGCGGGTCCCTTTTGGACAAGTGAATTACTCAGCAAAGGAAAACCGACCTTGATTCTGTGAGCTAACTGTAATAGGGAAATTAGATTAGATTAGATTACTTACAGTGTGGAAACAGGCCCTTCGACCCAACAAGTCCACACCGACCCGCCGAAGCGCAACCCACCCATACCCCTACATTTACCCCTTTTTTAACGTAACACTACGGGCAATTTAGCATGGCCAATTCACCTGACCTGCACATCTTTGTGACTGTGGGAGGAAACCGGAGCACCCGGAGGAAACCGACGCAGACACGGGGAGAATGTGCAAACTCCACACAGTCAGTCGCCTGAGTCGGGAATTGAACCCGGGTCTCTGGCGCTGTGAGGCAGCAGTGCTAACCACTGGGCCACCGTGCTGCCCTGAAATTGGAAATGTTGCTCAGAGTTGGACAAGTACAATGTATTGTTTTGTTTTCAGGATCAATGTATTTCTTGTGTTTGGAAATGGTCTCTTTTGGGGAATCTGGCCAGTGAAAGGACTGTGAAAATAAATTTTGGATTTCCTCTTGCATTCCTCACAGGTGTAATAGCACACAATTGTGTACGATTTCATCAAGATGTGAGCGCAATAAACTGCAGAATAGATTCTAGTTGGAGTGCAGTATTTAATGAACAAGTCCCGCCATTTTCACTTAGGATATAATGTTTCCATGTCATAAGCACATTCTAATTTCATGTTCTTTTAAAATGCCCTTGTCCTGCCCATCAAACGCCTGATGCTACACTTTTGAGCTGTTGCAGTCACCAGATGAAGAATCAAACCACATAAATGAATGAATATTTTAAAAGTATACAACATAATGTGATTCCACAATAGCACTACCTGTGCAGGCAATCGACTGAGGGAGGGGGATGTTGGGCCTTTCACAATCTTAGCTTTTTTTTTTACTTATTCACTTGTCTATATTCATGGAATCTATTTCATCTCTCTCTCTCTCTCTCTCTCTCACTCACACTCACTCACTCACTCACTCACTCACTCACTCACTCACTCACTCACTCACTCACTCACTCACTCACTCCACCAAAGTTTAGTCTATATTGTTGGCCTTGTCTTCCCTGTTACATTATATTTGTGTAAGTGAATCTCTGTTCTTTCAGAGACATGCAAGCAAGTGATAAATTACCCATACAGAAGGTTGTGTAAATATGGTTGATACTAAAGTAAACTTAACACAAATTTTGTTTTTAACGAATCCTTATATTGAATAATAAACATAGTTAAATGGTTGTCTACACCTCTGGGTATTTTAAATTCTCATACTTGTGGCCAGTTACAGAATGTACACCCATTGGCACACAAGCATAAAGGGAAGAAAAAGGGATAGGAAAGTATTTGTCTTGATTTAAAATGTGAAAACTAAAGATATGGATATTAATTCACAGATTGTCAGAGTCCAGTAAAATGGTGTCCAATGAAGTTTCTTTACCGTCAGAGCTTATATTCAGACAGGCTCAACTCGGCAAGGCAATAGATTAAAAGGCAGGATCTCAAAGGTTATAATCTTTGGATTACTGCCAGTACCGCGTACTACGGCTTCCAAAAATATGAGAATAAAGCAGATGAATACATAAATCAAGAGTTAATGCAGGAGGGAGAGCTTGAGATTCTGAGATCACTGGAAGCATTTCTGGGCAAGTACAAGTGGGATGGTGTGTATCTGAACCAGAATGGAGCCAAGATCCTTATGGCTGAGTTTACAAATGCTTTAATTTAAACTAGTTTGGCAGGTGGAGGCGACTCAGTATTCAATAGGAACACAACACACTTTAGTAAAGGAACCAAGGCAGAAGGTGTTCAACCATGTTGAATTTCAAGGGGAGTAAGATGAGGATAAATATCCTATGGTGCTAGAAGCATTCTAGGTAAGACAGATGAGTTAAGGGCATGGATTTACACATGGAATTGTGATGTTGCCATCACAATAATGTGTTAAGGGAGGGGCATGAATGAAAGTTCACAATTCCAGGACAGGACATGAAATTCTTGAGGCAGGTCAGGGAAGGATGTAAAATAGGAGATGGTGTCACACTATTAATTAAGGAGTCCATAAAGAGGGATGATGTTTGGAAAGGTTTTCAAAATGGCAGTCTTGGAATTAAAAGGGAGTAGTCAAACTGCTGGATGTGCATTGTACACTCCAAACAGTCAGGCAAGAGAGGAGCAGATAGGTAGACAATTCACTGAAATGTGGTGCAACAGAGTAATTATGTTCGGGGATTTCAACTTCCCCAATTTTAATTATTGACGGTCATACTGTAAAGTGTTTGAGGTACTCATTTCTTGAAATGTATTCAGGTGAGCTTTTCATATCAATGTGTAGAAGGTGAATCAAGGGACTGTGCAGTGATTGAACTAATTATGGGGAAGCAAGCCAGGCAGGTGATAGAGGTGGCAGTGGGAGTGTGCTTTAGTGATAGCGACCACAGCACTAAGTTTTAAGTTTGTTATGGAAAGGGAAAAAGATGGACTGCAAAAGAAAAAGTTATTGATTTGGGGAAGGTGGACTTTATTTAAATAGGGCAGACTCTGGCCAAAGTAGACTGGGAACAGTACTTGTGGATAAATCTGAAGCAGAAGAGTGAGAAGGTGTTAAAAATTAGAGTGTACAGGCTCAACCTATCCCCTTTAGGATGAAATGTGGGGACATTAAGCCTGGGGAATCTTAAATGTCGAGGATAAGAAGGAAAAGAGAGCCTTTGAACAAATACAAAAGGAGCAAGTCAATAGAGGCTCAGATGTAGTATAGCATGTGCAGGGGGGATAGTAAGAAAAGAATTAGATGAGCAAAAAGTGTACATGAAACAACACTGACAGGTAAAATTAAGGAGTCTCAAAATATTCCATAAGTATATCAAGGGAAGTGGATAACCAGGAAAAGGAGTAGGATCTTTTAGGGACCAAGGGGGCAATCTCTGTGGAGCTGGAAGACATTGGAAGATTGTCAAATGAGAACTTCATACCTGTCTCAAGTCAGGAATTGGAGGGTGTTGGTACAGAATGTGGCAAGAGGAACGGAGGCTCTTGAGCAGTTTTCTCATAGAGAGGGAGGAAATCGTGGAGGTCTTAGTGGGCTTATAATTGGACAGTTCCTGGTTCCAGATTTGTTGTATCCCAAATCGTTTGGGAAATGAGGATGGAAATTACAGGGGGTCTGACCTAAGTTTTTCATTCCTCTCTGGTCACAGGGGAGGTGCCAGAAGATAGGAAGACAACTAATGTGGTTTCACTTTTCAAGAAGGGCAGTAGAAATAAACCAGTAAGTTTCTAATCAGTGATAGAGAAACTCTATGGAGACGATTCTGAAGGAGAATATTAATCTTAATTTGGGGAGGCAAAGTTTGAACCGTGTTACTCAGTATGGCTTTCTAGGAGGGAGGTCATGCCCAATAAATTTAACTGAATTTTTTGTGGAGGTGACAAGCTGTGTAGATAAGGGTAGTACAATTGATGTAGTTTATACGGATTTCAGCAAAGCTTTCACATGGCCCCACTTGGGACATTGATAAAGAAGGTAAAAGCATATGCGTCCAGGGTAAGTTCGCTCCACAATTGGCTGAGTGGCAGGAGACCAAGTGTGGTGGTACAGGGCTGTTTTGTTTGTGTAACTGGAGGTCGGTGTCCAATGACATACCACAGCGATCAGTGCTGTGTCCTGTTATTTATTGTGATATGTATAAATGATATAGTAGGAACTAAGGGCGAATGATAAGTATGGTTCTGGATGATGAAGATTGGCCAAGTGGTTGACACTGCGGAAGAATGGCTTAAGTTCCAAGAAGATATAGACAGATGGGTAGATTAGTGGCAGATGGAATTTAACCTGGAAAAGTAAGAGTGATGCACCTTTGAAGAAGTAACAAGACAAGGGAATACTCGAATGGTAGTATACTAGGAAGCTCAGTGGGATCTTGAAATGCTTTTCACAGGTCACTGAAGATGGCAGGACAAGTTAATAGGGTAGTTAAGGAATAAGAATCATTTGCCTTTATCGATTATGCATAGATTAAAAGAGCAGGGATGGTTTGTTTGGAGCTGTAAAGGACTTTGGATATGTTTTAGCTGGAATACAGTATGCAATTCTGGTCAGCACACTGCAGGAAGGATGTGATTACACTGGAGGAGGTGCAGGAGAGATATACTGGATGGAGCAGTTTAGCTATGACCTGATTGAGGTGTATAAGATTGAGGAGTGTGAAAAGGTTGGATAGGAAGTAGTTGTTACCCGTAGTTAAGGGGTCAGTAACGAGGGGGCATATTTTTAAGGGGACAGGTAAAAAGTATAAAGGGGATTGGAAGAGATGTTTTCTTCACTCAGAGAGTGATGGGAATCAGGAATGCACTGCCTGGGAGGGTACTCGAGGTGAGAAACTTCGCTGCCTTTAACAAGTTCTTGGATGAGCACTTGAAATGTTATAATATTTGAGACTGTGGGTCTGGTGCTGGAAAATGGAGCCTGTGTAGATTTAGAGTAGGTTTTTCAGTGCAGGTTTGATGGGCCAAAGGGCCTCTTCTCTGCTTTATGATTCTGAGTTGCAAAGTATTTTAACATTGACAAAGGACACTGATATGAATAAGTTTATCTATTCTTCAACTTGAATACATTGGGATTTTTGGAGCCAGACTTTCCGAGAAGTGGCAGTCTCATGCCGATTTGTTTTTATGAAATGAAGGCTCTGCATGGCTCAGCAATGAGAGTCTGATCACAGCTCCTTCAGAAGTGCAAAGCCATACTTCTGTTTTGATTCGTTCATAGTGCAGAACTGTTTAATGGCGGATGTCAATCTATGCCCCTTTTTCATCACAGTCAGCTGCTGTAGTTTGAATCCTAAAGATCCAGAGTCACAGCCACTACTCTCACTGTGAAGTAAATGTGAGGTTAGGATGCCAAATAGGTCAGTGGGTAGAATTTCAAGTGCATAAGAGGCTGGTTGCCAGATGGATAAGATGCCAAGTGGAATGGGGAAATGTTGCTGGGGGAATAGGGTGCCAGGTGGGTTAGGGTGCAAGTTGCCAAAAGGTTGGGTAAGCGACTGATCGTTTAGGATAGGTCAGGGTGAATGGGAGATATTGGGTCTGGCAGAGGATAGTTGTCAGATTGAATTTCACGGAAAGGGGGGGTTGGGCGCAGAGGCAGATTGGGTTTGGACTGAGAGAGGGGTTCTCGAGGGGCAGACTAAGAGCGGGGACAGTTGTGGCAAGCCAGGTCCAGAGTGGGGAGGGATGGAGGATAAATTGGGTCTGCAGTGGAGCTGAGGTGTAGGTATCCAAGGAGATAGTGGGGTATCAGTTTGAGTCCAGGAGAGTTGTAATTGGGAATGTGAGAGATAAGTAGGGGAGTTCAGCTGAATCGACTTTTGGGAGTTAGGCTATGTTTTCTGATGGTCTTGTGTCTTTTGTTGATCATATGGACTCAACTCACTTGTATGGTTAAAAACTAACAGATTTTATGCCATCTGGTTAAAATATTAGCAACCTGAATGTTAACAACAAACCGATTCTTATCAGATTTAAGCAAGAGGATCCAGCAATCACAAATAAAACTTTCAGAGATCAGTGAAGTTTTTATTATGTGATAGGGTTTCTGGGTTAGTCATTTTAGTTACTGGGGCAGTTTCAGTCCCGGTCAAAACCACTCTTCAGTTTTGAAGAAGGGCCAGTGGAATTCAAATGTAAACACTGTTTTCCCGCCACAGGTGCCAGTACACCTGCCGAGTTTTCTGTTTTGTTTCAGATTTCCAGCATTCGCAGTTCTTTTGTTTTATTTATCAAAATTATTGTTCATCTTCTAAGCTAGATGGTGTGCTGTTGGTGCCTTTTTTTTGAGGTATAACATGTTTCAGTAGTGCTCGTTATGTACCTTACCCTGCTGGGGGGGGGGGTGGAACACATCATCTGCAGTGCTTTTTCATTTATTGACTGCGACGTTCCCATAGTACAAGGATGTGAGGTTCCAGGAGGATGGTGCCTAAACTCTGTCCTATTTTGAAAACGTCCAGAATTGTAGTCAACTTGCATCCTGTAATTGCACCCTGATTTTGCCCTGCAAAGTTTGTGTGTTTAAAATTAGTTTTAAACAGTTTATGATCTGCTTTCATGGCTCAATGACATGTAACCTGAGATTTTGCAAGGTATTAGATTGTCTCCTACTTCTGCTTTAGCATTTTGAAAACCAAAACTATTGTGCAAATGTACAGTATACAACTGGAAGATGTATATAGGCCCAACTAGCGAAGCTCCACTCAAAACTCACCTTTTTTTCATCTAACTCTACCAATATAATCATTTATTCCTACTCTGTCGTATGGTTGTCCCATTTTCCTTTAAATGCTTTTGAATTATTTGGTTCAATACCTCCTTTGGACAGTGTGTTCCATGTTCTCACCACTCATGGGGAAAAAAAAATCATCTTGTGAATTTTTAACGTGATTTTTTTTTAGTTGCTATCTAATGTTGGCACCTTCAGTGATATTCTACCCCTCAAGGGGTTATTGTATCCATTTTGCTAGAAGCTTTCCTCGTTTTGACAACCCTATTAGGTCACCCCTTAGCCTTCACTTTCCCAGAGTTCTGGAATGAACCTTGTTTATTTTCTCTGCCCTTTCTCCACTGTCTCAATATCCCTTTTTATAATAAGGGCTGGTTAGCTCAGTTGGTTAGATGACAGGTTTGTGATGCGGAGTGAATCCAACAGTTGGTGTTCAGTTCCTGCACTAAATTCCCATGAAGGACTTTCCTTCTCAATCTCTCCCCTTGCCCAGGGCCTGGTGCCCCTCTGGTTAAACCACCATCAGTCATGTTTCTCTGAGAGAGCAGTATTTCCTGGTAGGACTTTACCTTTATCTTTATATTATGACAACTGCAACAGCACATTGTTGCCTTAAGTATGATCCAGGTTTATCATCTCTCTTTTCTTCAATTCTGTCCCTTGAGAAATAAACCTTGGAGCTCGGCTTGCCTTTTTTTAATGGCCTTACTAAACTTTGGTGCAACTGATAGTGATTTGTGTAATGTTCTGAGACCTTTTATTCTGTTACACCAGCTAGCTTTGTACCTTACAAGTAAGATATTAATTTCCCATTTTTCCAAAGTACTCTCTCATTTATCTGTGCTGAACTTCATGCACCAGTTGTTTGCCTATTCTGCAAGTCTATTAATGCCCGGTAATTATTTGTATTCCTCCTCAGTATTTTCTATCTCCCCCTAACCCCTTCCAAAATTTTGTCATCCATAAATTCAGAAATTGTTTTTGTTTGTCTGCATCACTAACCTGTCCTCCTGCCAACTGAGCTAACCCACCCCTATAATAAGGATATCGAAGCACTGGGGAAACTGCAGAGAAAATAGACAAGGCTGGTTCCAGAAGGGTGTTATCAGGAAGGAATTGACAAGTGAGGTTATTTGCTCTGGAAAAATCCAAATACTTAGCATACATTATGGACAGCACTGGTACTTTCGGAGCATCACTTCTTGCCTTCTGGCAATTTAACTACCTTTCATTCCCATATTTGTCCTGAAGCCTGTTCAGTAATCCATTCTTCTTTCGTTTTGGCAATACACTGAAAGAACACACCCACTACATAGTTTATAGCTTCAGAATTGTTACACAAATACAACTGTTTGAATTATCCTGCAAGAAAGGGAAACTGCCACCACTCCTGCCTTGGGGTACACTTGATTCCAGCATCACACTGGGCAAGGCAAATTGGGATTGGCAAAAAAGATCAATATCAATAAATCCCATGAGAATATAAAAACAACACTACTGCAGTTTTGTAGCTTTATATCTGAGGTTTGAACTGTTCAAAACAACAATAGAATTCCCCACTCTGCTGGCTAGTTGTGACATGATTCACAATTTCTCCAGGGCCATATGGTGAATCATCATGTTTTTAATTATTAAACATTATTACTTTTTTTTAAATCTTGGGATCGAACTTCGAATCAGAGCACTATGCAATGTGAGAGCATGTTTTAGCTTCATGTGAAAAGTATTGTGATTTGTACTATTTACATGTATGAACAGATTCAGCTTTAGTTTGATTTATAGACTTTGATATTATGACAGTAAAATTTTAAAATCATTTATTTGTGAATATTTTCCTTGTAGTTCCACCATAGTTGAGGCCACCGGTTTGCATTTTGCATGGAGAAATAGAATAAGCGAGGAAATTACAACATTGCTAAAGCCTGGTGTCACAACGTAATTTAAAAAAAAGCAATTTTATTTATACAGTCATCCACCAGTAGGTGCAAATATGATTTAATCGAAATGACATTTAGATTTTGTCCAGGGGTTGGTGAAAGTGAATGTTGATGTAGAATACAGAACATAGAACATTACAACTCTCGGTCCTCAATGTTGCGCTGCCCTGTGAAACCAACCTGAAGCCCATCTAACCTACACTATTCCATTCTCGTCCATATGTCTATCCAATGACCATTTAAATGCTTGTAAAGTTGGCGAATTAAGAACTGTTGCAGGAAATGCGTTCCACACCCCTACTACTCTCTGCATGAAGAAACAACCTCTGACAGCTGTCCTATATCTATCACTGCTCAATTTGAAGCTATGCCCCTTTATGTTAGCCATCACCATCCGAGGAAAAAGTCTCATTGTCCACCCTATCTAACCCTCTGATTATCACGTCTCAATTAAGTTACCTCTCAAACTTCTTCTTCTCTAACAAAAGCAGCCTCAAGTCCCTCAACCTTTCCTCATATGACCTTCCCTCCAAACCAGGCAACTTCCTTGTAAATCTCCTGTGAATCCTTTCCAAAGCTTTCACATCCTTCCTATAATACGGTGACCAAAACTGTACGCAATACTCCCAAGTTTTGTACAGCTGCAGCATGACCTCTTTGTTCTGAAACTCGACCCCTCTATCAATAAAAGCTAACACACCGTATGCTTTCTTCACAACCCTATCACCCTGAGTGGCAACTTTCAGGGATCTAGAGATCTCTCTGCTCATCTAAACTATCAACAATATTACCATTTCCCCAGTACTCTGCATTCCTACTACTCCTTCCAAAGTGAATCACCTCACACTTTTCTGCATTAAACTCCATTTGCCATCTCTCAACCCAGCTCTGCAGCTTATCTATGTACGTCTGTAACCTACAATATCCTTGTCATTATCCACAACTCTGTCGACCTTCGTGTCGTCCGCAAATTTACTACTCCTCCTTCTATGCCCTTATCCAGGTCGTTTATAAAAATGATAAACAAACTGTGGACCCAAAACAGATCCTTGCATTACACCCCCAGTAACTGCACTCCAGGATGAACATTTCCCATCAGCCACCACCCTCTGTCTTCTTTCAGCTAGCCAATTTCTGATCCAAACTGCTAAATCACCCTCAATCCATGCCCCCGTATTTTGTGCAGTAGCCTACTGTGGGGAACCTTATCAAACACCTTACAGATATATACCACATCAACTGCTTTAACCTCATCCTCCTGTTTGGTTCTCAAAGAACTCAATAAGATTTGTGAGCCATAACCTACCCTTCACAAAACCGTGTTGACTATCCCTAATAAACTTAGTCCTCTCTAGATGATGATAAATCCTAACTCTTATAACCTTTTCCAACATTTTACCCACAACTGAAGTAAGGCTCACTGGCCTATAATCATAAGGGTTGTCTCTTGAACAAGGGAACAATATTTGCTATCCTCCAGTCTTCTGCTACTATTCTTGTATACAATGATGACATAAAGATCAAAGCCAAAGGTTTGGCGATCTCCCCCTTGGCTTCCCAGACAATCCTAGAATAAATCCCACCTGGCCCAGGGGTCTTATCTATTTTCACACTTTCCAGAATTGCTAACACCACCTCCTTGTGAACCTTAATCCGGATTAGTCTAGTAGCCTGTGTCTCAGTATTCTCATCAACCACATTGCCTTTTTCCAATGTGAGTATTGATGAAAAGTATTCATTTAGTGCTTCCCCTATCTCCTCTGACTCCACACACAACTTCCCATGACCATTCTTAATTGGCCCTGTTCTTAATTTTACTCTAGTCACGCTTGTACCCCTTATATACCTATAGAAATCTTTCGGGTTTTCCCTGATCCTATCCACCAACAACTTCTCATGTTCCCTCCTCTCTCGTCTTAGCTAAATCTTTCCTGGCTACCTTGTAACTCTCAATCACCCTAACTGAGCCTTCACATCTCATTCTAACATAAGCCTTCTTCTTCCTCTTGGCAAATGATTCAACTTCTTTAGTAAACCACAGCTCCTGCGCTTGACAACTTCCTCCCTGCCTGACAGGTACATACTTATCAAGGACTCGCAGTAGCTGTTCCTTGAATAAGCTCCACATTTCTATTGTGCCCATCCCCTGCAGTTTCTTTCCCCAACCTGTGTATCCTAAATCTTGTCTAATCATCGTAATTGCCTTTCCCCAGCTGTAGCTCTTGCCCTCTAGAGTATACCTATCCCTTTCCATCGCGAAAGTAAACATAACTGAATTGTGGTCACTATCGCCAAAGTGCTCTCCTACCTCCAAATCTAACACCTGGCCAGATTCATTACCAAATCTAATGTGGCCTCGCCCCTTGTTGGCCTGTCTACATACTGTGTCAGAAAACCCTCCTGCACACATTGGATAAAAACTGACCCATCTATACTACTTAAACTATGGTATTCCCAGTCAATATTTGGTAAGTTGAAGTCCCCCATTACAACTACCCTGTCATTCTCGCTCCTATCCACAATCGTCTTTGCTATCCTTTCCTCTACATCTCTGGAACTGTTTGGAGGCTTATAGAAAACTCCCAACAGAGTGATCTCTCCTTTCCTGTTTCTAATCTCAGCCCATACTACCTCAATTGACGAGTCTTCAAACATCCTTTCTGCCACCGTAATACTAACCTTGACTAACAATGCTACACCCCTCCGTCTTTTACCATCTTCACTGTTCTTACTGAAACATCCAAATCCTGGAACCCACAACAACCATTGCTGTCCTTGCTCTATCTATGTCTCTGAAGTGGCCATAACATCAAAATCCCAGGTATTGACCCATGCTGCAAGTTCACCCACCTTATTCTGGATGCTCCTGGCGTTGAAATAGACACGCTTCAAACCAATTTCAAGCTTGCCCGTGCCCTCTTGCGATCCTGAAACCTTATTTCAGATCTCCCTACTCAATCTCCTGTATCCTTGAATTACAGTTTGGGTTCCCATCCCCCTGCTGAATTAGTTTTAAACCCACCTGAAGAGCATTAGCAAATTTCCCCCACAGGTACCCCTCTGGTTCAGGTGAAGACCAGCCTGTTTGTAGAGGTCCCATGCACCCTAGAATGATCCCCAATTATCCAGGAATCCAAAACCTTCCCTCCTGCACCATTCCTGTAGCCACAGTTCAACTCCTCTGTCTCCTTATTCCTCACCTCACCATCATGTGGCATGGACAGCAAACCAGAGATAACAACTCTGTTTGTCCTTGTTCTATGCTTCCATCCTTGCTACCTGAATTTCTGCCTTAAATCCCCATCTCTCTTCCTACCTGTGTCATTGGTGCCTATCTGGACCACGACGTGGACCTGCTCCCTGTCCTGCTGAAGGATCCTGAAAACACAATCAGAAAACCCTGGCACCTGGGAGGCAACACACCAACCGTGACTCTGTCTTGTTCCCACAGATTCTCCTCTCTGTCCCCCTAACTGTGGAGTCCCCAATGAGTAATGCTCTGCTTCTCTTCCCCCTTCCCTTCTGTGCAACAGGGACAGACTGTGCTAGACACCTGTACCCTGTTGCTTATGCCTGGTGTCCTGGAGATGGCTGTTACAGTATAAGTTTTCTTATGTTTTTATTATTTGTCATTATCAAAAACTGTCTTTTTGAGTAATGTTAATGTGGATGTCATTATGTCCTTAGTTATTGGACCTTGTATTGGATGTCGAGACAGAATGATCCACCCTAGCTATTTTTGTTACTGATAACCAAGCTGCTTAGTGTTGTACTTTCCAAGCTTTGGTTTTGAAACAAATTGCTGGGAGTAAGGATGAAAGCTAACTTGTCTGGTGACTTTAACACACAGATTGCTTTCAAAATTAGAAGAGGAGATAAAACTAGGAATAAATTAGGAAAGGTGACCGCAGTTCAGTTGAAAATCTGGATTTTTGTAAGGCAAAGGCAAACTTTGGCAGGTTGTTTAGCACAGGTGCTGAGAACAGCTAGACTGAGGACTATCAGGTACAAGGAGGACAGGCTGTACAAAATATCAGAGTAGCAGGTGGTGTGGCAAGATATAAGAAGTCTGGAGGAAGCAAGTAAGGTAAAAGAGGTGATGAATAGCTCTTCAAGAATATTATTAAGCTAGTTCAAAATCCCACAACACCAGGTTATAGTCCAAAAGTCATCATTTGGAGATGCGGTGTACATGGTTAAAACTCACAACACCAGATTATAGTCCAACAGGTTTATTTGGAAGCACTAGCTTTCGGAGCGCCATTCCTTCGTCAGGTAGCTGTGGAGCAGGATCATAGACACAGAATTTATAACAAAAGATTACAGTGTCATGCAGCTGAAATGATGTTATAAGATTGCTGTTAAGTCCTTCATTTTTTAGAATGGAGTTGCAGGTTTTGGTTCATCAATATGTAAATCGCAGAACTTCTTTTAAGTCACATTCTCGAGATAACTTTAGATTTTATTTTAAAGTGACATCTTGGCTCAGATAATGCATGAAAGATGTGAGGTTCCAGTCTGAGTGTATCCCAGTCTTGATTCAGACTGGTTCTGTTTCCAAAGTAGAAATTTATAAAATATTACATGGATTGACTACCTGCAGATTGTGTGCTTTTTGAACAAAATAGAATGTATCTGCAAATATAATTCTGCAAATGCTAGTTCACTCCATAGACTTGTGTGTGTATGTGCATGAGAGAGAGATTGTGTGTGTGCATGTCTGATAGTCTGTATCTGCGTGTGTGCATGCTTGATAAAGTGTGTGTGTGTGAGTGTGATGGAGTATAAGCCTGTGAGAGGTTGTGTGGGGGTGTGTATGTGTGTGTGGATGAGAAAGGATCTGTGTGATTGTGTGTTGTGTTTGAGAGAGAGAGAGAGTGCATATAGTGCAGTGGGGTCACCTGTAGTGTGGCATGAACCCAAGGTCCCAGTTGAGGCCATCCTCATGAGTTTCGAACTTGGCTATCAGCCTCTGCTCAGCCACTCTGCATTGTTGCGTATGCTGAAATCCCCCTTGGAGGATGGTCACCTGAAGATCTGCGGTCAAACGTCCCTGACTGCTGAAGTGTTCCCCACTGGCAACGATTGTTGTGCAGTGTCTGTTCATGGGTGTTCCCTTCCAGTGGGGAACATTTCAACGGTCAGGGACGTTTGACCGCGAATCTTCAGGTGACCATCCTCCAAGGCAGACTTCAGCATATGCAACAATGCAGAGTGGCTGAGCAGAGGCTGATAGCCAAGTTCGGAACCCATGAGGATGGCCTCAACTGGGACCTTGAATTCATGTAACACTACAGGTGAGACCACCACTCCCACTCACTCAATACTCACACACACACACACACTCTTACATACTCACACATTTATGCAGACTCTCTCACATACACACGCGCTGTATCTCACCTACGAGCGTACACACACACTCTCTCGCAGTCTTACACTTCATCATATTCTCTCACCCACTTTACCAAGCATGCACATACACAACTGCATGCTCTCATATGCACTCACACTCACATTCTAAATCATTACAAAAAAAAAGTTTTCAATTTCACATATATGGACAGATTTTATTTTTAACATCTGAAACTGGCACTGCTGACATCTGCCTATTTGATATGCTGATCTCAAATAAAATTTGAAGCTGCAATTTTGTGTTTGAGGTTTGGGTGCCAGCAAGATGCTTCCTGTACAGTCATGCCCTGTGATAATGTGCTAAACCGTGGATGAAGAAGATTAAATACTCCATGGCATAGATCTGAAACCAGTGAGGGTGTTATCTACAGTGAATACTATGGTAATCATAGTTATACTTATATACTTATTATTACTTCATTAATTTGGCTAGTTTATTATCATCTTATCTAAATGGTGTTTATTCAAAAGGCTGCCACATTTTGCACTTGAAAGTAATTGATTATGACACCCGAGAAATGTCAAGGAGTTCAATAACTACCTATCATAACATAAAGGATAGGAGCAGGAATGGACCATTTTATCCACGACCTGCCGTGACCTTTTATAAGATTATAGCTGATTTGCCTCAAGCTTCAGCTTCTCTTCCATGATCGCTGTTTATGGCTCTCGATTCCCCAACATTGCAAAATTCTTTCTACCTCCTCTTCCAATTCTTTCAGCAGTCTAGTCTCTCCAGTTGTGAGGTATTGACTCCATTACCCTCTAGGAGAAAAAAAGTCCTTATTCAAGAGTATCTCCTTATTCTGTAACTGTGCTCATTAGTTCACGATGCCTCGAATGATAGAAACATCATTTCAAAATCGATCCTGTCAAAGCTCCTCAGAATCCCATGTGTTTCAATAAGATTCTTCCAGATTGTAGTGAATAAATGTCTAACCTATTTCACCATTCTTGATAAGATATCCCTTTTATCCCAGCAATCAGCCTAGTTGACTTCTTTGGAACTGCCTCCAATGACATTACATGCACCCTTAAATATGGAACCGCAACTGTACTCCAGATGCTATCTCATTTAATACCCTGCACCGTTTACAGCAGTGGGCTGTTCGGCCCCTCCAACCTGCTGCACCATTCAATAAGATCTCTGCTGATCTGCCGTCCTCACATCCTCTTTCCTGCCCATTCCCCATAGATTCTTGATCAGTAAGGGAATCAAGAGTTATCATTCTCAGCCTTAAATATACACAAGGACCCCCTAAGAAATGAAATTCCTCCTCATCTCACTCTTCAATTGGTGTCCCTTTATTGTGAGACTATGCCCTCTGGTTCTAAATGCCCCATGTTGGGAAATATCCATGCTGCATTTATCTGTCAAGCCCCTTAAAATCCATATGGGGGATGATAGTGGAAGTGGGACATATTGGGGGAAAACAGGTCTGAGACAGTGCAATTGGCTTCAGGGGAGGGAAACTCAGTGAGTATCACTGCTCATGTAAGTGCACCTTGTTAGATAGAAGGTGAGGACAGAACCCATGTCAATGGTGATGCCCACCCTGCAGTTGAGCAGTCTATTAAAGAAGTCCTGCACTTCAAAATGAAACTGTCCACTTCAGTGTGTTACCAGGGATGATGGTTATCTCTTCCAGTGGAAGTAATGCAGTTATAAGAGGAGACAAATAATTGGTGATAAAATTAGAAGATCATTTAGAGTAATAGAGATGTACAGCATGGAAACAGACCCTTCGGTCCAACCTGTCCATGCCGACCAGATATCCCAACCCAATCTAGTCCCACCTGCCAGCACCCAGCCCATATCGCTCCAAACCCTTCCTAATCATATACCCATCCAAATGCCTCTTAAATGTTGCAATTGTACCAGCCTCCACCACATCCTCTGGCAGCTCATTTCATACACGTACCACCCTCTGTGTGAAAAAGTTGCTCCTTAGGTCTCTTTTATATCTTTCCCCTCTCACCCTAAACCCTCTAGTTCTGGACTCCCTGACCCCAGGGAAAAGATTTTACCTATTTATCCTATCCATTCCCCTCATAATTTTGTAAACCTCTATAAGGTCACCCCTCAGCCTCTGACTCTCCAGGGAAAACAGCCCCAGCCTGTTCAACCTCTCCCTGTAGCTCAGATCCTCCAACATCCTTGTCAATCTTTTCTGAACCCTTTCAAGTTTCACAACACCTTTCTGATAGGAAGGAGACCAGAATTGCACGCAATATTCCAACAGTGGCCTAACCAATGTCCTGTACAGCCGCAACATGACCTCCCAACCCCTGTACTCAATACTCTGACCAATAAAGGAAAGCTGATGTCAATTACTATATGAAATATGCTGTAGATTAATATTCCATGTTGATTACATTTTTTTAAGAGTTAATTGAGGTTTCCTGTTTTGGTTGGAAACTGCCCAGTCATATATTTTTTTAAAAATTTCTTCTTGACATTCCCACTCAGCATTTACCCTGTTAAGCCCTTAGAATTCTGTATGCTTCAATAAGATCGACCCTTCCTTATTCTTTTCGACTCCAGTGAGTAGTGGCCTCATCAGTTTAACCTTTATTCAAAGGATAACCCTTTCCTACCAGGGATCTTCCTAGTGAATCTTCTCTGAACTACCTCCAATGAAATGACATCTTTCCTAAAATAAGGGTACCAAAACTGCTGTCAGTGCTCCAGATGTTGTCTTACCAGCAACCTGTACGGGTACTGTAAGATTACCATACTCTTATACTCCAATCCTCTTGAAATAAGGCAAACATTCCATTGGCCTTCCTGATTACCTGTTGAACCAGTGTGCTTGCTTTGTGTCACATGCACAAGTTACCTCCGAGTCCCTTTATGTTGAAGCTTTCTCCAATTTTTCTCCATTTAAATGTTCTCTCTTCCAAAATGAACAACTTTGCATTTTCCCACATCATTTCATTTGGCAACCCTTTGCCCACATGGCTAACTTATAAGTATCTATCTGTAAACTGTTTTATATCCCCCTCTCAATCTGTCTTTCCACACATTTTTATGTCATATGCAAACTTGGCTACAATACGTTGGCTATTGTGAACTGGTGAGGAGAAAGTGAGGTCTGCAGATGCTGGAGATCAGAGATGGAAATGGGTTGCTGGAAAAGCCTATCTGGTCAGGCAGCATCTAGGGAACAGGAGAATCGACGTTTCGGGCATTAGCCCTTCTTCAGGAACCGGTGCAGTCCCAGCACTGGTCCCTGTGGAATCCCACTGGTCATGGGTCACCAATCTGAGAAAGAATCTTGTATCCTTACTTGCTGTTGCCTACCCATTAGCCAATTCTTTATCCATGTCAATATCCTACTTCCAACACTCTCGGCTGTTAGCTTATGACTTAATCTTTTGTGAGGTAACTTGTCAAGCACCTTCTGGGAGACCTAAAACAGCTCATCCACTGGTTCCCCTCTGCATTCTGGTTGAGGCTTCCCAAAAAGCTCTAATAAATTAATCAGACATGCTTTCATTTTCTTGAAGTCATGCTGACTCTGCTTGATGAGTATATGATTTTCCATGTGTTCTGCTAATTACTTCCTTAATTATTGATTACAGTATTTTCCCAACAATAAATGTTAGGCTAATCGGCCTATAGTTATGTTTTGCCACCTGCCCTCTTGAAACAGCGTGTCACATTAGCAGTTTTTTAAATCATCTGGTCTCAGAGTCCACTTCTGTAGAATCCAAGGATTTTTGGAAACTCACAACTAATGCATCCATTATCTTTGTGTCTACCTCCTTTCAAGTTCTATGAGGCCCTCAAAGATCAGCAAGGCAGCCTTTGTGTCGAGCCACAGGAGATGGGGGGGAGATAATAAACAAATATTTTGCAAGCCATTAGGGCCAGGGGACCTATTTGCCTCTCGCCCCATTAGTTTGTCCAAAGCTACTATGTTAGTGATGGTGATTAATTTCTCCTCCTTATTCTTTAGTGTTAAAGGGGTATTCAAGGTATTTTCCACTGTAAAGACTGACACACATAGTTCTTCTATAATGTGATGTTTGCATTCTTGTGCAATGTCATCTTATAGAAAAATTGCACTTTTAGAAACGGCGCTTAAAGTGTTGGCAATATAATTGCATTACAGCCAATACATGTTTTAAACATTCGAGCTTTAGAAACTGTGTCCCCAGTTCGTCAATTGCATTATAGTGAATTCACATTAACAGAACATACATTATAACAGGATGACCAGGGATAGAATGGAGGCCCTCAAAGATCAGCAAGGCAGCCTTTGTGTAGAGCCACAGGAGATGGGGGGGGGAGATAATAAACAAATATTTTGCATCAATGTTTACTTTGGAGCAGGACATGGAATACATAGAATATGGGGAAATAGATGATGATATCTTGAAAAATTCCATATTACAGAGGAGGAGATGCTGGATGTCTTTAAACGGTTAAAAGTGGATAAATCCCCAGGACCAGATCAGGTGTCCTCGAGATCTCTGTGGGAAGCTAGGGAAGTGAATGCTGGACCCCTTGCTGGAATATTTGTATTATTGGTAGTCACAGGTGAGGTGCTGGAGATTGGCTAACATGGTGCCACTATTTAAGGAAGGTGGTAAGGTAAAGGCAGGGTACTACAGACCACTGAGCCTGACGTCGGTGGTGGGCGAGTTGGAGGGAATCCTGAGGGACAGGATTTACATGTGTTTGGAAAGGCAAGGACTGATTAGGGATAGTCAACATGGCTTTGTGCGAAGGAAATCCTGTTTCACATACTTGATTATGCTTTTTGGAGAAGTAACAAAGAGGATTGATGAGGGCAGAGTGATGGACATGATCTATATGGACCTCAGTAAGACATTCGGCAAGGTCCCCCATGGGAGACTGGTTAGCAAGGTTAGATCTCATGGAATACAGGGAGAACTAGCCATTTGGATACAGAACTGGCTCGATATTAGAAGACAGAGGGTGGTGGTGGAGGGTTGTTTTTCAGACTGGAGGTCTGTGACCAGTGGAGTGCCACAAGGATTGGTGCTGGGTCCTCTACTTTTTGCCATTTACATAAATGATTTGGATGTGAGCATAAGAGGTACAGTTAGTAAGTTTGCAGATGACACCAAAATTGGAGGTGTAGTGGACAGCGAAGAGAGTTACCTCAGATTACAACAGGATCTTGACCAGATAGGCCAATGGGCTGAGAAGTGGCAGATGGAGTTTAATTCAGATAAATGCGAGGTGCTGCATTTTGGGAAAGCAAATCTTAACAGGACTTATACACTTAATGGTAAGGTACTAGGGAGTGTTACTGAACAGAGAGACCTTGGAGTGCAGGTTCATAGCTCCTTGAAAGTGGAGTCACAGGTAGATAGGATAGTGAAGAAGGCGTTTGGTATGCTTTCTTTAATTGGTCAGAGTATTGAGTTCAGGAGTTGGGAGGTCATGTTGCAGCTGTACAGTACATTGGTTGGGCCACTATTGGAATATTGCATGCAATTCTGGTCTTCCTATCAGAAAGATGTTGCGAAACTTGAAAGGATTCAGAAACAATTAACAGGGGTGTTGCTAGGGTTGGAGGATTTGAGCTATAGGAAGAGGTTGAATAGGCAGGGGCTGTTTTCCCTGGAGTGTCGGAGGCTGAGGGGTGACCTCATAGAGGTTTATAAAGTTGAGAGACGCATAGATAAGGTAGACAGACAAAATCTTTTCCTTGGGGTGGGGGTTTCCAGAACTAGAGGGCATAGGTTTAGGGTGAGAGGGGAATGATATAAAAGGGACCTGAGGGGCAGTATTTTCATGCAGAGGGTGGTGTGTGTATGGAATGAGCTGCCAGAGGAAGTGGTGGAGTCTGGTACAATTGCAACATTTAAAAGGCATCTGGATGTGTATATGAATAGGAAGGGTTTACAGGGATATGGGCCGGGTGTTGCAAATGAGACTAGATTAGGTTAGGATATCTGGTCGCCCTGGATGAGTTGGACTGAAGGGTCTGCTTTGTTGGTGTACATCTCTATAACTTTATCACCTGTACAAAATATCTGTTTAACTATTCTGCCATTTCCTTGTTCCCCAAAATTGTCTCCCCAGATTCAGTTTCTAAAGGACCTATGTCTACCTTGACAACTTTTTTTTTAAACTACAACTACTTAGCAATAAAGACTAATATAAAATTTGCTGTCTTCATTACTTGCTACATCTATATGCTAATGTTATGTGCAGAAGTATATCCAGATCCTCCTTTGCTGCATCCTTTTCATCCGCTTTTTGATTCTTCCTACCAAAGTACACTTTACCAAGTTTTTGCCCAGTCTCTCAACCGATCTTTATCCTCTTGTGGATTACTTATTTCAAAGCACCGTCCTACCAATATTCTTTCATCTGCACATTTAGATGTGTGATACTCTGCCCCTGCCCCAATCCAAGTTGTTTATATCGATAGTAAATAATTCAGGCACTATAACTGATCATTGTCGCACTGCACTAATTACATCTTTCCAATCTAAAAAAGACAAAAGACTCTATCTTCTGTATGTTATTGTCATTACATGCTAGTACAATTCTCCCAATATTGTAAGCTTCTATCTTTAGTAATCTTTTATGTGGTATTTATCGAATGCCTTCTGAAAATCCAAATACATTACAGCTACCAGTTCTTTTTCATTAACTCTGTTATATCCTGAAAGAACTCCAGCACATTGTCAAATGAGATTGCCTTTTTCACTAAATCTCGTTGACTTGATTCTGGCTTTGTATGTCTTAGCTTTTTTTGGGTAATTTCCTTGGTCACCTTCGTTAATCATTGGTGGTTCATCCTTCTCATTCAGTCATTCTCTTTAACTCAAATATTTGCTGAACATTATGAAACATCTGCTTCAATGTCTGTCACTGCTCATCGACTGACTTTCTCCTGATTCTATTTTCACCCCCTGCTTTATACAATTCTTTCTTACATGTGTGATACCCCTTATTTAAGCTGAGACACACGGTCCCTCAAACTGAATTTGAAGTTCGACCATGTTGTGATCACTACCCCAGAAGAACCTTATCTAAGAGATCTCTGATCATTCCTACATCATCACACATTACTCAAATTAAAATAGTCTATTCCCAAGTAGGATGTGCAATGTACAGCTATAACAAACACTCTCTGATGTCATCTACAAATTCATTTTCAGTGTTGCCCTTGTCCATCTAGTTGCCCAGTCAATATGTAAATTAAAATCTCCCATGACAATTGTAGTGGCCTTCTTGCATACCTCTACTACTTCCTGGTTTATACTTTATCCGATAGTGAAGCAACTCTTTTAGGGGCCTAGAGACATTTGATTCTGTTTCCTTGCCATTACTTCTTTCCATCCAAATTGATGTCACATCATGATCTCATGCACCTATATTACTTCTTGCCACCCCACCAATATTATTCCTTATCAACAATGCTATCCCACCTCCTTTTCCGTTTTCATTATCTACTGAAACATTAAATATGCTCTAATATTATAGTCCCAGTCTATGTCACCCTGCAGTCAGATCTCTGTAATAGCTATCAAGTCACATTCATTTATTTTCATCATCTTTGTCTTTGTATTTCAAAAGGTTCTAAAATTATTGAATTAAATATCTTTATTTAAAGCTCTGGCAGGCATACTCGTGTTCTTCAAGTGGGCTTGCTGTTTACTCTACAGTATGTCAAAGTAAATTTAGAAAACTCTGCAATGAGATGCCAAACCTCACTTCTGCTAGTGGTGTGTTAAAGTAATAAAGTCATACAGCATGGAAACAGGCCCTTCATCCCTCCATATCTATGGCAATCAACAAACATCAACTGGACTAATCCCATTTACCTGGGATTAGTCTTGGTCCATAGCCTACTATGCCCTGGTTTTAAGTGGTCATTCAGATGCTTCTTAAATGTTGCGAGAGTTTCTGCCTTCACTACCCTTTTAGGAAGAAAGCTCCATATTTCTACCACTTCCTTGGTGAAAAAAAGATTTCTCAGATCTCTAAATTACTTACTTCTCACCCTAACCTTGTGCCCTCTGGGCAGTATGTGAAGCTGTTATCCATTTCACTAGAGCTGATTATTAAAGTCGTTTGATAATTGAAACTAATGGTGCTCATCAGTGGGCCAGATTTAAGTGTTTACATATCAACAAAAAACTGTGTTTGCTTTAGCAGTATGGAATGTAAGGTATCCATAACTGTGTGAGCAATATTAACTTTCAAAAACAGAAGGAAATTCTGGCACAGTGTCTACATGTTGAGTCCTGATGCTTTCAGAACAATACAGCAATCTTTACTTCAAAGTCCACGGCCAATTCTGCCAAAAAAGTGCAGCTTTGGCAGTTTCAGGAAGAGTTTTTGTGAATCTTTTGTTCAATGTTTTGCAACTGCTCTGTGAAATGAGCAGGTTTTTCACTGTAATGTGAATAGTTTTTTGGATTTGTAAAGAAAAAAAGCTCCTGCAATGGGAAGACCGTATCCTAGGCAATCCACAGCTTTTGTTATAGAACCCTATCTAATTTGCATATATCAATGTGGCCACTGCAGGAATGCTGTCCATGGCAACAACAATTTGTGTGCATGTGGAATCTTTAACCTTTAATATGGGATACCGTATTGATAATATCCCAGGGCTAGTAATAGAGACCCAGGCTGATGCCCTGGTGACATGGATTTAAATTCACTTAATAAAAATTAAATCAAAAACGAGTCTCGGTAATAGCAACCATGAAACTAAGTTGATTGATTGTCTATTCGGGAAGAAATTTGCCATCTTTCTCGAGTCTGGATTACATTTGAGTTCAGAACCTAACCCTAATCCTATTGGAGCAATGTGGTTAATTCTTAACTTTCCCATGAAGTGGCCTAGCAAACCATTCAGTTCAAAGGCATTTAGCAATGGCAACAAATGGTGGCCTTGCCAGTGACACCCCCATCCATGAAAAAATTTAAATATAAGAACTAACTAGTCCTCATGCAACCTTAATTGAACATTGCTAAACATATTATTGATGATAGCACTGTCAATGGCACCTTCCATTACTTTGCTTTTGAGTAGTTTGATGTACGTTAGTTAGGCAAATTGGATTTCTTCTCCCATTTGAGAGTATACATAACTGGGAAAATCTTCGGGTACATGCAAATTCAATGACTGGAACTGCTCGGCTGGGGACATAGCTTATCTAGAGCAAAAGTCTTCAGGTTGAGAGAGCTCATATCTTTTCTGGTATTCAGTGTCTTCAGTTGCAGTTTCCTGATATTACGTGGATTCAATTGATTTGGCTAAAAGCTGTCTTCATTGATGCAAGGTCCTCAGGAGAAGTTAAAGATGGAACACCCACTAGAACATTCTGGCTGAAGATGGTTGTAAATACTTCATTGTTGTCCTTTACCCTGATGATAATTTCTACCATTGTTAAGCATAGGAAGGTTTGTGGAGCTGCTGTTCCAGTAAATTGTTTGATTATCTACCACTATTCACAATTGTGTACAGGGCACTGGTGAGACCACATTAGAGTATTGTGCACAATAATGATCTCCTTATCTAAAAAAGGATATAAGTGCACTAGAAACAGTTCAGTAAAATTTACATGGTTGAAGAAGTTAAGGTTGAAGAAGTTAGCCTTGCATCTACTGAATTTTAGATGAGTGAAGGTAACTTGATTGAAACGTGAAAGATCCTGATGAGTCTTCACAGGGTCCTTGGAAGGATGTTTTCATTTGTTGGAGAATCTAGATTGGTTTCAAAATAAGGGAGTCATCTATTCAAGACCGAAGTGAGGCTCTTATTTTCCCCTGAGGGTGTTTTGTTTTTTTGGCATCCTTTCCTCAGTAATAGATGGAAGCAGAGCTTTTGAATATCTTTAAGGGTCTCTCTAACCCCACTTCCTTTTAGTAAAATATTTCCTGTTTGAGACAGAAATTATTTACAATCCAAATTTCGGATTTCCTAATCTTTCGATTTCCATTAATATTCGTACACAACTCTGTTTTTTTTTTCTTTAAACAAAAATCTTAATAAAGCCACCTTCTGAGGCCACAGAATATCCCAAATATTTTGTGAAGTGTAGCCACAGTTGTGACACAGATTATGCGGGAAGTCAGTTTGCATGCACAAATAACAATGCAATGACACACAGTCCATCTGTTTCCTGATGATGTTTGAGGTGTAAACATTGATTAGAACACCTGGGATAACTCCATTTGTAAATTTACACCATCACTTCCTTGCTTCTATCTTTGATTCACCCCAGGAAAATCATCATCATCTATCCTCCCACTGGAATGACATGCACAAGTAAACAGATTTGACAAACCGTTGATTACTTATCTATTATCTGTTTTGGCAGGCCCACATACAGGTTAACTAGGCTATGTTGACCTTTGCCAAAATTTCCTTCTCTCAACCCTACTTCATAGAATCATAGAATTCCTACAGTGAGGAAGCAGACCGTTCAGCTCATCAAGTTTACTCTGACCCTTTGAAGAGCATCTCACCCAGACCCACCCACCCAAACTATCCCTGTAATCCTGTATTTCCTATGGCTAATCCACCAAGCCTGCACTTCCCTGGATGCTATGGGGCAACTCAGCATGGCCAGTTCCCCTGACCTGCACACCTTTGGACTGTGGGAGGAAACCAGAGGAAACCCAGACACAGTGAGAATGTGCAAACTCCACTCAGACAGTTGCCCGAGGGTGGAATTGAACCTGGGTCCTTGGCACTGAGGTAGCAATGCTAACCACTGAGCCACTGTGCTGAGTACTTATTTATTTCTGATGCCTCACAAATTTGCATCAAGAAAGCTGCTTTTTGGAGTGCTCCGTTTGAGATTTCCTTGAGGATAGATTTCACATTTTTGGGGCCTGCTGTTTGGCTTTCAGAGTCTCCTTGAAGATAAGGCAACCTTAACGGTTAAAGATAGAAACCAAGCTGTTCTTGAAGCAGGAATTTGAAAACTCACTGTCCTCCTCCATTAAAGGATATTAACAAAACAAGAGACTGGCACGAGGCAGGCAGCCAAGAATTGAATAAGTAAACAATTTATCCTTTATTCATTCACATCAGCCCGCAATCCAATGTCCTTCAGTGGCTGAATTTAAGGTAAGTTGAAGGTCAAGAAGATTTTCAGCATTTAATGGTATCCCACACGTTCTCCACACACCAAAATGGTTTTCTTCAAAACAAAGACAGCCAAAAGAAAACCTGGCTACAGACCCCTGCTTCCATGAATCACGCAGAGAATAAACTAAGAAGAATTGCAAAAAACACAATTTCCCCTAAATTTCTTTCACACTCTACTCCAGAGCCACTTGAACCTGTACTTACATAATTTAATCGAAGTTTAAAATAGGAAGAAAATTGTTGGGAAGCATGTAACTACTTGTGTTCTTTGTTGTTTTGACAGTAATTTGTAATGTTGAGAAACCAGGTACAGGCAGAGCATTTTGGAAGGGTAATTCAAAACTTTTTTTGAAAAAAAGTTTGGGAACTCACATATTAAAATAAAATCAGTTGTAAATATGCAAGTAATCAATTACCTGTTGTCCACATCTTCTTCCTCTTCGCCCTGAGGTCTCCTCCTCACCCAGGCACCCCCCTCTTATGCATGCACAGACTAAACGATGGAGCGGCACAGTGGCTCAGTGGTTAGCACAGCTGCCTCACAGCGCCAGAGAACCGGGTTGATTCCAGCCTCGGGCGACTGTCCGTGTGGAGTTTGCACATTCTCCCCTTGTCTGCGTGATCCAAAGATATGTAGGTTAGGTGAATTGGCCATGCTAAATTACCCATAGTGTTCAGAGTTGTGTAGGTTAGGTGCATTAGTTAGGGTTAAATATGGAGGAATGGAGAATGGACTTGGGTGGGATATTCTTCAGAGGGTCGGTGTGGACTTGTGGGCCAAAGGGCCTGTTTCCACACTGTAGAGATTGTGTAGGCATTCTGTGATTTTTTTCCCCACCCTGGTTTTCCTTCTCCCTCTACTTAAAGTCATAGAGAGGTACAGAATGGAAAAACAGAGTCTTTGGTCCAACTCATCCATGCAGATCAGCTATCCTAAATTAATCTAGTTTCATTTGCCAGCACTTGGCCCGTATCCCTCTAAACCCTTCCTATGCATATACCCATCCAGATGCCTTTTAAATGTTGTAATCGTATCAGCTTCCATCACTACTTGGCAGCTCATTCCATACACACACCACACTCTGCGGGAAGAAGTTGCCCTTTTGGTTCCTTTTAAATCTTTCCCCTCACATCTTAAGCCTATGTCCTCTAGTTCTGAAATGAATATAGCACTGGAGAGGCAAAATCATTAAGTTCATTTCTGCCCCTAATGAAGCAAATCAAAAAATGGTGTTTTGGGCCATCGTGAAGATTATACGTGAAGAACCATTGCTAGCTAATTCAATCAGTGGTGTCTTATACATGCTTCCTGAAATTGTCCAGCTTTCCATGGTTACTGCAGGACACTGCAAATCCCAAGCCAACAAACCAAAGGCTCAACAGCCCGACAAGGCTCAGCCGGATGAATAGTTCTAGCTTTATTTTAAAAAAGAGGCAGCATACCAAATATCATAAAACAGAAATATACCACATGACATTGGATAACCAGGCAATTAGCAGTGAGCAGCCATTCCGTACATGGAGCACCACAGAAAATATTGACCCAGAACACCATACTAAGGCTTTGCCATTATACACATTGTGTGCCTTCTGCAGCCTAAAGATTCTTTGCTTTTCCATGGAGTCTAAAGGTGAAGCGGGAAGATGGGAAAGTAGAATTGAGGCCACAATCAAGTTAAACATGATAATATCAAATGGTGGAACAGACGTCGGGAGCCAGAAGGCTTACTCCTCCTTATTTTTATGCGTATATTTTGATGAAAATGAAAGATTTGCGTAAGAGTTTTGTTACTGTGTGCTGCAAGTTTCATTTATTGGAGTTCTGGGTTGGACATGTAGGTTTATTGTGTTCTTGCGGATGACACAAGGCTGGTGGGAGAGTGAGCTGTTCGGAGAGTGCAGCGATACTTCATTGTGATTTGGGCAAGCTGAGTGAGTAGGTAAATGCATGGTAGATGCAGCATAAAGCAGATTAACATGAGGTTATTAACTTGCGAAGAAAAAAGCAAGAAGGCAAATTATTATCTCAGTGGTGATAGATTGGAAAAGAGGGGGTTGTAACGAGACCCTGGCTGTTCTTATTCACCAATCGTGGTGAAGAAGGCAATTAGTATGTTGCCGTTCGTAGTGAGAGGATTCAAATACAAGAACAGCAATGTGTTACTGCAATTATATAAGCCTTGGTAAGACCACACCTGGAGTGTTGTGCGCAATTTTGACCTCATTATCTGAGTAATTGTGTTCGTGCTTTGAAAGGAATGCAATGGAGATATACCAGACTAATTCCTAAGATGGCAGGACCGACTTATGAAGAGAGATTGGATCATTTAAGACTAGTCACTGGAGTTTTGAAGAGTCAGGATGAGGATCTCATCAAAACCCAGAAGATTCTAACAGGACTAGATGGTAAATGCATGAAGAATGTTCCCAGTGAACAGTAAGTGCTGAACCAGGGGCCACAGTGTAAGGATATGGGTTAGACCGTTAGGACTAAGAAGCGAAATTTATTGACAGAGAACAGTGAGTCTGTAGAAATCTCTGCCAAATAAAACATTTGTGGCTAAGATATTGACTGTTTCAAGAATGTAATATCTGGATTACTTCTTGTGCTACAAGCTACTGAGGGAAAGATTGGGGGATAGAGCAGATGAATGCATGGCTGAGGAGCTGGTGTATGGGAGAAGGATTCACACTTTTGGATCATTGGAATCTTTTTTTGGGTAGAAATGACCTGTACAAGAAGGACAGAATGCCCCTAAATTAGAAGGGGACTAATATACTGGCAGGGAGATTTGAGAGAGCTGCTGGGAGGGTTTAAACTAGTAAGGTGGGGGGGGGTGGGGGGGTGGGACCCAGGGAGATAGTGAGGAAAGAGATCGCTCTGCGACGGGTATAGCTGAGAACAGAAGCGAGTCAAACAGTCAGGGCAGGTAGGGAAAAGGTAGGACTAATAAATTAAATTGCATTTATTTCAATGCAAGGGGCGTAACTGGGAAGGCAGATGAACTCAGGGCATGGTTAGGAACATGGGACTGGGATATCATAGCAATTACGGAAACATGGCTCAGGGATGGGCAGGACTGGCAGCTTAATGTTCCAGGATACAAATGCTACAGGAAGGATAGAAAGGGAGGCAAGAGAGGAGGGGGAGTGGCATTTTTGATAAGGGATAGCATTATAGCTGTGCTGAGGGAGGATATTCCCGGAAATACATCCAGGGAAGTTATTTGGGTGGAACTGAGAAATAAGAAAGGGATGATCACCTTATTGGGATTGTATTATAGACCCCCTAATAGTCAGTGGGAAATTGAGAAACAAACTTCTAAGGAGACCTCAGCTATCTATAAGAATAATAAGGTGGTTATGGTAGGGGATTTTAACTTTCCAAACATCGACTGGGACTGCCATAGTGTTAAGGGTTTGAATGGAGAGGAATTTGTTAAGTGTGTACAAGAAAATTTTCTGATTCAGTATATGGATGTACCTACTAGAGAAGTTGCAAAACTAGACCTACTCTTGGGAAATAAGGCAGGGCAGGTGACTGAGATGTCAGTGGGGGAGCACTTTGGAGCCAGCGACCATAATTCTATTAGATTTAAAATAAATGATGGAAAAAGATAGACTAGATCTAAAAGTTGAAGTTCTAAATTGGAGAAAAGCCAATTTTGACGGTATTAGGCAAGAACTTTCGAAAGCTGATTGGGGACAGATGTTTCCAGGTAAAGGGATGGTTGGAAAATGGGAAGCCTTCAGAAATGAGATAACAAGAATCCAGAGAAAGTATATTCCTGTCAGGGTGAAAAGAAAAGTTGGTAGGTATAGGGAATGCTGGATGACTAAAGAAATTGAAAATTTGGTTAAGAAGAAGAAGGAAGCATATGTCAGGTATAGACAGGATAGATCGAGTGAATCCTTAGAAGATTATGAAGAAAGTAGGAGTATACTCAAGAGGGAAATCAGGAGGGCAAAACGGGAACATGAGATAGCTTTGGCAAATAGAATTAAGGAGAATCCAAAGGGTTTTTACAAATACATTAAGGACAAAAGGGTAACTAGGGAGTGAGTAGATCCCCTCAAAGATCAGCAAGGCAGCCTTTGTGTGGAGCTGCAGAAAATGGGGGAGATACTAAATGAGTATTTTGCATCAGTATTTACTGTGGAAAAGGATATGGAAGATATAGACTGTAGGGAAGTAGATGGTGACAACTTGTAATATGGACATTTTGCAGAGGAGGAAGTGCTGGATGTCTTGAAAGCATGAAGATGGATAAATCCCCAGGACCTGATCAGGTGTACCCAAGAACTCTGTGGGAAGCTTGGGAAGTGATTGCTGGGTGTCTTGCTGAGATATTTGTATCATTGATAGTCACAGGTGAGGTGCTGGAAGACTGGAGGGTGGCATACGTGGTGCCACTGTTTAAGAAGGGCGGTAAAGACAAGCCAGGGAACTATAGACCAGTGAGCCTAATGTTGGTGGTGGGCAAGTTGTTGGAGGGAATCCTGAGGGACAGGATGTACATGTATTTGGAAAGGCAAGGACTGATTAGGGATAGCAAACATGGCTTTGTGTGTGGGAAATCATGTTTCACAAACTTGATTGAGTTTTTTGAGAAAGTAACAAAGAGGATTGATGCGGGCAGAGTGGTAGATGTGATCTATATGGACTTCAGTAAGGTGTTTGACAAGGTTCCCCATGGGAGATTGATTAGCAAGGTTAGATCTCATGGAATACGGGGAGAACTAACCATTTGGATACAGAACTGGCTCAAAGGTAGAAGACAGAGGGTGGTGGTGGAGGGTTGTTTTTCAGACTGGAGGCCTGTGACCAGTGGAGTGCCACAAGGATCGGTGCTGGGCCCTCTACATTTTCCCATATACATAAATGATTTGGATGTGAGTATAAGAGGTACAATTAGTAAGTTTGTAGATGACACCAAAATTGGAAGTGTAGTGCACAGCGAAAAGAGTTACCTCAGATTACAACATGATCTGGACCAGATGGACCAATGGCCTGGGAAGTGGCAGATTGAGTTTAATTTAGATAAATGTGAGATGCTGCATTTTGGGAAAGCAAATCTTAGTAGGTCTTATACACTTAATGGTAAGGTCCTTGGGAGTGTTGCTGAACAAAGAGACCTTGGAGTGCAGGTTCATAGCTCCTTGAAAGTGGAGTCACAGGTAGATAGGATAGTGAAGAAGGCGTTGGGTATGCTTTCCTTTATTGGTCAGAGTATTGAGTACAGGAGTTGGGAGATCATGTTGTGGCTGTCCAGGACATTGGTTAGGCCAGTTTTGGAATATTGCGTGCAATTCTGGTCTCCTTCCTATTGGAAAAATGTTGTGAAACCTGAAAGGGTTCAGAAAAAATTTACAAAGATGTTGCCAGGGTTGGAGGATTTGAGCTATAAGGAGAGGCTGAACAGGCTGGGGCTGTTTTCCCTGGAGCATCGGAGGCTGAGGGGAGACCTTATAGAGGTTTACAAAATTATGAGGGGCATGGATAGGATAAATAGACAAAGTCTTTTCCCTGGTGTCGGGGAGTCAGAACTAGAGGGCATAGGATTAGGGTGGGAGGGGAAAGATATAAAAGAGACCTAAGGGGCAATGTTTTCATGCAGAGGATGGTATTTGTGTGGAATGAGCTGCCAGAGGATGTGGTGGAGGCTGATACAATTGCAATGTTTAAGAGGCATTTGGATGGGTATATGAATGGGAAGCATTTGGAGGGATATGGGCCGGGTGCTGGCAGATGGGACTAGATTGGGTTGGGATATCTGGTCGGCATGGACAGAAGGGTCTGTTTCCATGCTGTACATCTCTATGACTCTATAGTTCTTAGAACTGAAGAGATCAAAGGGTATGGGGACAAAGTGAGAACAGGTTACTAAATTAGATGGGAGAAAGTGAGGTCTGCAGATGCTGGAGATCAGAGCTGAAAATGTGTTGCTGGAACAGCGCAGCAGGTCAGGCAGCATCCAGGGAACAGGAGAATCGACGTTTCGGGCATAAGCCCTTCTTCAGGAAGCCATTCCTGAAGAAGGGCTTGTGCCCGAAACGTCGATTCTCCTGTTCCCTGGATGCTGTCTGACTTGCTGTGCTGTTCCAGCAACACATTTTCAGTACTAAATTAGATGATCAACTCTGATTATATTAAATGGCAGAGAAGTCTCAAAGGGCCGAATGGCCTGTCTTCCTCTTTTACATGCTTGGAGTTGACTATTGACTTTTGAGGAAAAAAGTATAATACCAGTATTTTCAAGCGAAATGTTATCCAGAGTTGCTGGGAATTCATGCAGAGGGCGATAGGGAGAGAGCATTCCACATTCAGTTTGTCGTGTGAAGCCTTTTGAGAGTGATGGATATACCAAGTTCTGAACCAATGAGAAATCTTTAGATAGATTCAGGTGTGTTCCGAATAAAAGGAGTTTAAAATTTAAAAAAATAATCTTGGAATATGAAGTGATTATTAAACCTCAGCCAAAATGTTGTAATGGAAAATAAGCGGAGGTTAGATTAGATTCCCAACAGTGTGGAAAAAGGCCCTTCAGCCCAACAAATCCACACCGACCCTCCAAAGAGTAACCCACCCAGACCCATTTCCCTCTGACTAATGCACCTAACACTGTAGGCAATTTAGCATGGCCAATTCACCTGACCTGCACATCTTTGGATTGTGGGAGGAAACCGGGAGCACCCGTAGGAAACCCACGCAGTCAGTCGCCCGAGGCTGAAATCGAACCTCGGTCCCTGGCGATGTGAGGCAGCAGTGCTAACCACTGAGTCACCGTGCCACCCCTTTCTGGGGTTTAAAAATAGAGAAAAGAAGAATGGATTTGAAGTTGCGACAGGGATAATACAGCACTTGGGAAAGAACATAAGAACAGTTAAGAAAGAGTTACTTAGGTTTCACTTCAAAATTTTAATTACTTAAAACCCATTAAATTATTAATAAGAAAGTATCTTTCGTTCACCTGTACAAATTGTCTGGGCTGGGTCATGCTGACAGGACAACTCTAGATATTCTTAAAATGGAAACGTTTGGGGTGGCATGGTGGCTCAGTGGATAGCTTTGCTACCTCATAGCGCCAGGGTCCTATGTTTAATTCGACTCTCAGGTGACTGGCTGTGTGAAGTTTGCACATTCTCCCCATGTCATTGTGGGTTTCCTCTGGGTGCTCTGGTTTCCTCCCACAATCTGAAGATGTGCGGGTTAGGTGGATTGGCAATGCTAAATTGCCTGTAGTGTCCAGGGATGTGTAGGCTAGGTGGGTTAGCCATGGGAAATGCAGAGTTACGGGGAAAGGGATGGATCTGGGTGGGGTGCTGTTTCGACGGTTGGTGTGGACTCAATGGGCCTGCTTCCACACTGTTGGGATTCTATGAATATAGTCAGCTACCAAAGCATACTGATTCAGAGACACAGCTGTTACTTCAGCTAAATTTATAAAGTGTGGATAGATTGTTTCTAATGTGTTTTTAAAAATCTTTGAATTTGTGTTATAAAAAAAAGTGATATTTTCCCTTGGCTATCTTCATACCTGTTCACAAACATTTTTGTTCCTTTATTTAAAAACAAAACTTCAACATGTCTGCTTATATTTTCATAAAAGATTACTTTGCTACAAAACCAAAAAGTAATTATGATCTATCCAGCCAGGTTCCTGTTGCAAGTCTGGCTTGTCTAGTATCATCGGCTGACATTTCCCCTGTAACTGTTATGAGACCAAAATAGTATACACTGTGGACAAAATTCAATTATAGATGTAAGTGCTATCATTCTGCCACTTTGCATGCAGAGAAGCGTGTGTGGAAGATGATAGCTCAACCAGCCACTGCTAAGTTCATACCTAATAACTTGGGGATTCCATTCCTGATATCCATTACATTTGAATGTTGCTACGTTAACATAACACAGTCATCCTGACTATTCTACACTGAGGTGACCACAGGTTCAATAATTGTAAGCCTCCTGAGATATAGAAATCCCGCCCCACCCGTCGTTAACAATTTTCTGTGTTGACAAGATAATGGTAAGGACAACAGACCACAATGAACACTATCATCTCTGTAGCTGATGTAACAAGTGAAGCATCTATCTAGATTAAACTGAAAGTACTACTTGATTTGATGGAAAGAGATGTCATAATCTATAAGGGGCAGATTTAGTGGCGGCACAGTGGCTCAGTGGTTAGCATTGCTGTCTCACAGCACCAGGGTCCCAGTTCGATTCCAGCCTCAGATGAGTGTCTGTGTGGAGTTTGCACATTCTCCCCGTATCTGTGTGGGTTTCCTCCGGGTGCTCCAGTTTCCTCCCACAGTCCAAAGATGTGCAAGTCAGGTGAATTGGCCATGCTAAATTGCCCATAGTATTAGGTGCATTAGTCAGAGGGAAATGGTCTGGGTGGATTACTCTTCGGAGGGTCAGTGTGGACTGGTTGGGCTAAAGGGCCTGTTTCCATACTATAGGGAATCTAATCTATACTTGTGTAGCTCCATCACATCTTTAAAAAATGGTTTGCTATATACAAATTGGTTTAGTTTCCAGAAATGTAGCCCTGAAATTATGCCCATATAAAGTTTCCATATTTAAGGAACTAAACATAAAAGGTAAAGTCTCCGTAGTCTTACCTGACCTCATTCGGGAGAGATGACTGGTGGTGGCTTAACCTGACAGTCCACCATGCTTCAGGTGAGAGGAGAGGTTGAGAAGGATGATCATTCATAGTAACGTTAAGGAACTAAACCCAATGCGAATATCAAATTTTTCACAAATTGTTGTGATGAACGGATATTGTTTAGTACAATTTAGAAGAGATCACTCGGGAGTTATCATTGTTTCATACTTAATTTGAGACATACAGTTTCCAGCAACAACAATTTCTACTTTCAATCTGAGAAGCTATTTTCCAACGTGTGGGCCGTATCGCTTGTGAAATACCCAAACAACACGAGAGCATGATTCAAACTTGCACCTCCTGTTGGAAACTGTGGGACTGGTGTCCCATTGCAGCAAGTGCAACTTTGATGTCGAATGGAAAACCTTTTTGTGTCGATATTTCAGACACTAACCTTCATTCTGAACCTGACAAATTAGATGGCATTAGTATAATGCTTAACCCATGAGATAAAGGTGATTGGCAGTGTTGCCTGGACTTGTTCAGTCGTCTTTAGCCGTACATACTAAACCTTGCATAGAAAGCTTCATCTCTGTGAGAAATTCTGAAGAAATATCATCATTTACATGGCCGGATGATCGTCAGAGGAATCTGCAGTAGAGGCTCATGCCTCCCCAGAAGTTCTTGGACAGGCAACATATAAAAAGAGAAGCCTATGCTTTTTTTTGCAATCTACCTATAGCCCAGTTATTTGAATTTTGTTGGCGAAATATTAACTTTGGATTTTGGGTCCAAAAGCTTTCACTTGTTTAGATAAAATTTTACCATAAAAAATGACTACAAACTGTTCACAATAACCTTGGATAAACTGATAACTAGTGCATCACTGAGATTACAGCATTTGTGCATAAAATTACAAGGCTATGACTGTGACACATGCTACAAGCTATTCCAAGTAGTTCCAAGGTCACATCTGATTTTTCACATTCTTTACTCAACTCATCCAAAGCTACACACATTTCTTTGGAAATGCAAATAGATCTCATCAGTATTGAAATAGAAGATGGTTCACATACTGGCCTCATGGGTTTTGACAGTATACAGTAATTGTTAGCAAATGCAACAAGTAACATTTGAAAGATCATGTATTGCAACAATTATGAAAACATGGTGATTAATAGGTGGCCAGACCCCTTCCAGAGGTTTGAAAAACATTTTGTCGTTCCAGAGATGAGTGTTCTCAGAGATGTTATCTTCAGGGGCAAGCACGTCATAGAATCATAGATTCATACAGCGCAGAAATAGATTCTTCGGTCAAACCAGTCCATGTCAAACATAATCCCAAACTAAACTAGTCCCACCGCCCTGCTCCTAGCCCATACCTCTCCAAACCTCTCCTATTCATGTACTTATCTAAGTATATTTTAGATGTTGCAACTCTGCCCATATCCACTACTTTCCTCAGAAAGTTCATTCCACATGCAAACCATACTCTTTCAAAAATATTGCCCCATATGTCTCTTTTAAATCTCTCTCCTCTCACCTTAAAAAGACAACCGGAAGCGGCAGGGACAGACCACTATAAACACCGGAGGAAACATCAAAGAAGCGCTTCGCAGGAGGCTCCCAAGCACTGATGATGTCGCCTAGCCAGGGGACGAAACGTTTGCAACAAAAACTTCCAGCTCGGCGAACAGAACCACAATAACGAGCACCCGAGCTACAAATCTTCGCACAAACTTTAAAAATATACCCCCTAGTCTTGAAATCCTGCATCCTAGGGGAAAGACACCTACCATTAACCCTCTCTGTACACCTCATGATATTATAAATCTCTATAAAGTTACACCTCAACCCCCCATGCTCCAGTGAAAATAAAAGTCCCAGCCTATCCAGCCTTTCTTTATAACGCAAACCTTCCATACCCGGCAACATCCTGGTAGACTTGATGTCTAACTGTATCTGCCTGAAACACGTACGGAGATAGCTCAAGCCAAAGACTGGCTACAGAAACCATACATTGACCAGATGTAAATAGCTGGAAGAAATATGAGGCATGCCGAGCTTCTTGGTCCAATTAGCACCAAGTATCTGCATATCCATGGAGCAGGACTGCAACTCATCTGTTCACTTTCTGTCAATTATGCCAATATTGGCCAGTTATATAGAACCTTCAGCCCAGTCTTTGAAGATTTATAGAGATCCAATCAATGCTGACTAGGGCAAGATTTTGAACGTGAAGTCCAGTGAGATCTACCTCTATGTCAGGAGTAATTCGCTGCATCCTTTAACTATTTGTAGGCCATGAAGCAAGTTCCTCATTAGACAGCCATGAATTGCCAACTAAGTGGTATTACAGCTTGTTAAATACCTTTTTAAAGGCACAATGACAGGCACAAACAGCATTTGTCAGCAGAGTGTTGCCTGCATGGCAACATGCTCCATGTTTATTCACTTAAATGGCCATGTCAGAAAGTGGGTGGGAGCTAGTCTTTGATCCAGTCAAGTGGGGAGTCTGTCAGCGATGGGCACAGTCTGCCCGCAGTCTAAGGACTTGGCCTTGGTCATTCTTCTGCCTCTCTAAATCATCCCCAATGCCCACCCATAGTTTGTTATTGCCCAGTAGGGGTTCACCACACACTGGTCAGCAACTGAACAATTTTAAACATGTGCTTTCATTTATATCCACTGAAAATGAACACAAACAAAATGGAGAGAGGCTGCAGTTTGCCCCAACAAAGCAAACCAAATGTTGTCATGACCAACAACTGTTCCATAGTCCATGATGATCTGCTGTACTCAGCTCTCATCTTCTGGAACCAGATAACATTCAGGTCCTCCCCGACTTGTAACACCTGATACGACTGAGCTCCGTTCTTGCACAAGTTGAGTTCCCTCCAGCTCAATGTATCCTCCTCTTTCAAGGACTGCTCCTGTTCTCTCAGTTTCTCAAGATCCAGTACCTCTCCTTGCTGCCTTCTCCAATTGTGCAGAGCACATCACACCCAGGCTGTGGTGGCACACACATGGTCCAGACTGAACCGGACTAAACTTTCAGTAGAGTCCATTGTCTTACTTACATCACACTTGATGAACTTAGTATTTCCTTCCCCCTCAACTGGAACATCCTTGGTTTCTCCAACTTACCTAAACATATCAAATTCTTTCGAACTGCTCTGAATTTTCTTTGCATCAAAAACAACAACGCATCTTCACAGGCAATCTCACTTGTGGCTTGGTTGAAATCACAGTAACCTGTGAATCACAGGGTGCTGGCTTTAATTCCCACCTGGGCTTGAGCACAAAAAAAAATCAAAGCTAACACTTAAGTGCAGTGCTGAGGTAGCATTGTCCCATTGGAGGGTACTGTCTTTTGGATCAATAGTTACCCAAAGCCCCATTCACCTGCTCAGGCGGATATAAAGGATGCTTTGGCACTATTTTGGAGAAGAACAAGATAGTTATCCCTGATCTGTTCATCAGTATTTATCCCTCCATCATCACTGTCATCAAAACAAAACTCTGTTCAATATCACATTGCTGTTTGGCAGCTTGCTGAATGGAGATTAGTGACCCATGTTTCCTGCTCGACAAGTGTCTACAATTTTCTGTATTTGGGGTCTAACTCTGTGACTCTGACGTAATTTTAGAATTATGTATGGTCATTGTACATTGTGATGCTAATTTTATTACTCCGACTTCATTTCAAGATGTACACATTGGCCACATCATTGATCTGCTGGCCAACCCTCCGTAGCCAACACACCACAACAACCAGTCTGGAAAATCTGTGACATAATCGAAAGATAACCTGATAGTCTGATGCTCAATTAGGTCATGATACAAGTTACTTTGATGTATCCAAACCGCAAAAGCAGAGAATGTTGCTGCAATGTATGTTAATAAAGACAATTAATTAAAGACTTCTGTTTTACAAGTGCTACTTCACAAAGTCCATTAAAATTATTCACTCTGGATTACTCAAGACGAGGTCTGATGAATCGTTAGCTGAATGACTCCCTCAGCATTCTAATTTAAAGCTTTTACAGTTTTTTGAAGCTTATTTCAACTTTCATTGCTGACTTCAGTATAATATTTCTTCATTATATATCCTCAGAGGGTATCTAAATCTATTCTGAAGAATAGATCTTGGAGGATACTTGTCTGTGCTTTGCATACTCAAAGCAGAAGGACTTCTGATTCAAAGCATATGGTTTGCTTATGGTACTTGTCTGTATTGAACCAATTAACATGTCTACCCACAATATTTCTTTACAAATTTATGACGTTGGGGACTGCTCGCTGCAGTTTTGATTGCTCATTGGTTGTTGTAATTTATCTATTTACCACAAGAAAATGTAATGAGGCCTCAGGCAAATGTGGCTGAACAGACTTATCACATGTTTCATTGATAAAATGTTTGTGAGGAGATTTTGCAAAACTCTCTTAAAAACAGGGTAAGCTGCAATGGGAATTTTAAAACGTAATTTCACAGTAGCAGTGTTCCAAAGTTATAACTTGAGCAACAGATGCTATAATTGTAAAACATTTCATTGTTTTCACTTATTATAAATTAGGTGTAATGCCATTTCAAGTTCACTAGAAAATGGTTTGCTTTCTTGAGTTGCCCATTCTGTTTGAGCACTATCCAGATTATTATAATAATTTTGGGGAAATTGCTTGCGTAAAATGCATTTTATTTTTGTGAAGCAACTGATGGCCTTTACTCCAGTTCCCAGACTAGAGAAGCTGAGGTCACCTTCACTTTGAATTTGGAAAAACGATCAGAGTATCTTTTTGTAAACAGTGTAATTTGGTCACCATTCTTATTTCATCCATATTTGATCAATTTTTCATGGGTAAAGTTAGTACATCTCAGAGTCAGTTCCAGTTTTCAAAGCTTTTATCATTATGCAAGTATCCTGTTACATGTCCCATGCCCAGTAATGCATGAAGGTGTCATCATTATTAAAACTCATTTTTAGAAAATGGACATTAATGAACCATTAAGGTGGCTGCCAATGTGGGGAGTGGTCAGGTGATCTTTGAAATTACGACCAAGACTATCAAACTTGCAGAGAGTTTTGATTAGGATCATAATGAATCAGGTCTTGCCCTTGAACGAATGTCCCTACACTACTCTCATACATGGAAGTCATGCCAGCCATTGTTGAAGCTTAGCTCAAAACACAGAGCGAATGGATTCCCTGACTCTATCTCCAGTTTAATGAAGGAAATGAGATCAGTTAACTGTTCTATTTGAACAGAGTATCAGTGGCAGTGGGCCATCTGACAGAAACTAGTTCTCTAATAGTGAAATGTTTTTAGTCTAACACTCAGAAGGAAGTTCCCACAACGTGTCATCTCACATCTCTGAAGGCCTGATTGGTATCTCCAGGCTCCAGAATTGATTCACTTTTGTAGCAGTTGAAGAGAAAGAGGAATCAATTACATGTTTTACTCCCTCCCTAGAGCAGGTGCTGCTAATAATTCACATTGCTTTTTAAGCATTTAGTTATTACAATAAACACTATGGATTTCTTTATGCTGCTATAAATCCAGAATCAGCAAAATGCAAAAGAATGTCACCAACTTCAAAACAAAAATTGCTGGATAAATTCAGCAGGTCTGGCAGCATCTGTGGAATGAAAACAGGATTAATGTTTTGGATGGAGTGGCCTTTCTTCAGAACTTACTGTAACTCTTACTTGCTTTCTGGGCAGTTCGGGATGGGCTATAACTGCTGGCCTAGAAGTGACGCCCTTATCATGTCAATGCATTTAAAAAAAAACTTGTTAGCCTGTTGAACAATATTACTGTGAGGCTGACCCAGCAAGCTTGTAATTTCATACATAGAAATGAATAAGATCGCAGAAAACCAAAGTTTAAGGTACATTGGTCCATAGTTTCCTTTGTAGGTTTGTCTACTTTATGCATTATTTACTTGACTGGGGCTGAAATGCTTATACATTGTTTTGGTGTTTTTCAGTTGATTGTAGAAACGGATCGATGCACTTTTCCTTTGAAACTAACTTCATCAGAAGAGGTGAATGAAGTAGTGGGGAACCTGGGATCGTGCCTCAAGAAGATGCTTCCTGGTGTCTCTCCAATGTAGGTACCCTCTTTAATGTCATGGCCTTTGTATCATTGATGGCAAAACCACCTCTACCCAGTTGTTGAAAATCTTTGTTTTGAAATCTCAAGTTGCGAAGGGCTTCTTGAGCTTGCTACTTTTTCATACTTTCTTCCATCTAATGGTACAGAGAATCAGAAATTGGCTGCTTACCCCTCCAACCTTTGTTGTTATTCAGTGCGATTATAGTTGATCTGCGATTTAACACAGTAAATATGTTTTAGTTCCGCATACCTTAGATGTTTGTTAACCAACTGTATTAACCAAACCAGTGTTAACCACGGTGGCACAGTGGTTAGCACTGCTGCCTCACAGCGCCAGAGACCAGAGTTCAATTCCCGCCTCAGGCGACTCTCTGTGTGGAGTTTGCACATTCTCCCCGTGTCTGCGTGGGTTTCCTCCGAGTGCTCCGGTTTCCTCCCACAGTCCAAAAATGTGCAGGTTAGGTGAATTGGCCATGCTAAATTGCCCATAGTGTTGGGTGAAGGGTAAATGTAGGGGAATGGGTCTGGGTGGGTTGCTCTTCGGCGGGTCGGTGTGGACTTGTTGGGCCGAAGGGCCTGCTTCCACACTGTAAGTAATCTAATCTAATCTAATTCGACAGACATTTACCTGTACTTTCACGCACATCTGCTGTATCCATTGCTCTCGATGTGGTCTCCTCTACGTTAGGGAGACAAGACACCAATTTACAGAACATTTCAGAGAACATCTCTGGGATACCCACACAAAACAACCCCACCGCCCTGTGGCCAAACACTTAACTCCCCCTCCCCCTCCACCAAGGACATGCAAGTCCTGGGCCGCCTCCATCGTCAAACTCTACCACCCAATGCCTGGAGGAAGAACGCCTCATCTTCCGCCTTGGGACCCTCCAACTACACGGGATCAATGTGGATTTTGCCAGTTTCTCATGTCCCCTCCCCCCACCTTATCTCAGATCCAACCCTCCAACTTGGCACCGACCTCTTGAACTGTCCGACCTGTCCATCTTCCTTCCCACCTATCCACTCCACCGTCCTCTACAACTTATCACCTTCGCCCTCACCTTCATCTACCAATCATGTTCCCAGATACCTTCCCCCCACATCATTTATCTTTCAGCCTCCTTGGGCCAACCCCTAATTCCTGATGAAGGGCTTATGCTGGAAATGTCAATCCCCTACTCCTCGGATGCTGCCTGACTGCTGTACTTTTCCAGCATCACGCTCTTTGACACTGATCCCCAGTATCTGCAGTCCTCATTTTCTCCCAACCAAAGGTGTTGTCAATCTCTGGTTTAAAATTAATAATGGATCTACCATCAGTTGCTGCTTATGAAAGAATTACAAACATCTACCAACCTTTGAAATGAAAGTGTTTCCTAATTTCACTGCTGAAAGGTCTGGCATAGAGAGCCCATTGTGCCGGTGCCAGATCTTTGAAAGATAAATCTCAATAAATCTCAGTCCCAACTTTCATCTGACACCTTCCAGTTTTCTCCCTTCAAGCATGCATCTGATTGCCTTTTTGCTGACTACAATTTAATTTGCTTTTATCACCCTTTCAGGAAATACATTCCACGATCTTCAAAACTCATGCTTCTCAGCTTGTCTCTACTTCTTTAGCCAAATACCTTAAAATCCATGAAGTTTGGTTACTGATCCGTCTGTCATTAATAAGTGTCTGCTTATTCACCTACATCAAAATCATTCATCATTAGGAACAACACTATTTAAACCTCTCTTTAATATCCTTTCCTCTAAGGACAATATTGCTAACATCTGAAAAGTAACAATTTGCTGGTCCATGGGGACGGTGGTGGCTGTAGGCGAATTGCTGGTGCAGGACATTGATGCAGTGGGCCAAATGGCTTTCTGTGTTGTAGAATTTAGGATTCTATGCTTCACTCAACTGCAAGTAACAAAGACCCACATTCCTATAATCATTTTGAGAAGTTTTCTTTGCAGTTTGTCTAACCTTGTCACAACCTTTTGTGATGTGTAGAATTGAAGACAATGCTCCAACTGAGGCCTAAACAACAATTTACAAAAGATAGCTATTATATCTTCTTTGTACTGCTACCTTCAAACATTGTCATTTGTTATACTTTCCATAACTTGTACCTGAATACATCACTTGATGCTACTTTGTGTTAAATATACATTCCATGCGTCCATCTATTTTATCAATCTGTTTCCTTCTGAATTGTCTTACTATTCTTTTTGTTGTTTATTGCATCTCGGAGTTTCGTATCATCTGCACACTTTTAAATTATGCCGTGGAAAACCAAATCTATATCATGAATGACAAATCAAAAGAGGAGTGGTGCAAATGCTAACTCCTGGGAACCATAGTGATTACTTTCCACCAGCCTAAAAAGCAACCATGCAAAACCACACTCTGCATTCTCTCTCTTAGCTAATTTCTTATTCACACTTTTACAATCCTATATATCAATGAACTTCAAGTTTGCTAACCAGTCTATTTCACACTAAATAAACTTGTACTGTGAATGGTAGGGTCCTGGAGAGAGACCTCTGGGTCCAGGTACGTAATTCTTTGAAATTTGCATCACAGGTAGACAGGATGGTTAAGAAGATGTCTAACATACTCAGACCTTTTGAGTATGGGAGTTAGGACATGTTGAGATTTTACAGAACAATAGTGAGATACTGTATGCAGTTCTGATCATTCTGTTATAGGAATGACATTATTTAAGCTGGAGAGGGTTCAGAAAAGATTTGCCAGGATGTTGCTGGGAATGGAGGATTTCAGTCATAAAAGTAGGCTCTGACTTGATTCCCTGGAGTGTGGGAGTTTGAGGGATGACGTTATAGAGGTTTATAAAATCAGGAGAGGCATAGATACGGTGAATAGCAAAGGTCTTTTCCCAAAGATAGGGCAGTTCAAAGCTAGGGGGCTTAGTTTTAAGTTGAGAGGAGAAAGATTTAAAAAGGACATGAGGGGTAACCTTTTTTACATGGTGGTTAGTGTGTGGAATGAACTGCCAGAGGAAATGGTGGATGTAGGTACATTTCCAACATTCAAAAGACATTTGGATAGGTACATGAATAGGAAAGGTTTGGAGGGGCATGGGCCAGGGACAGACTAGGTGGGACTAGTTTCATTTGGGAACTTAGTCAGCATGGACTAGTTGGACCGAACGGTCTGTTTCCATACTGTGTGACTGTATCTGGTGATAATTTTCAATTAAGCTAATCAAGTTTGAATTACCTTTAATAATCTGTGCTAGCTGATTGACCTGTATTTCTCCAAGTTACAATTAAATTAATCTTGAATTAATGTCTCTCAAAGCTTTCCCTGTACAGTCATTGGATTAAACGATCTGTAGTTGTCAGGTTCATCTCTCTCCATTTTGGGATCAGAGTGGTAACATTTCTCATTCTGCAGTCATCACTGATATTTCAAGGAGGATTAGAAGATTATGGGAGAACCTCTGCTATCTCCATTTTATGTGCAATAATTTAAGAAGCATCCCATGTGAATTGGATGACTTTTCTACTTTGCCAATTTTTTTTAAGTACCTCTGCTTCAACTATTTATGTGCTATCCAATTTCATTTTTACCTCTTGCTTTACTGTTTGTCACTGTTAGGTTCTTTGACTATTTTACTCAAATCAGTGTCCTCTGGTTTCGAACCCTTCTCTTGTTGAGACGAATTTTCTGTACTGTGTCTTGATCCCTCATGACCTTGAACACCTTTACCATATCTCCTATCAATCTTCTCTCAGGAGAGAAAATACTGTATTGATTTAATTAAATTCTCTCCTCCCTGGAGCCACTTTCTTAATCTTAGAAAGTATAGAAAAGATCTTTTCCTACTGCTAAAATGCCGTGTCCAGGTTAGGCACAGTATGTCACTTGAGGCTGAGCCCATGTTTTGTCAACATTCTTCGAAACTTCGTTGCTTTTGTACTCCATACCTGATATAAAGTTTACTTTATAATCTTTTAAACAGTTCCTCAACCTGTCTTCCCATCTTCAAAGTTTTCTGTGATAAATTTAATTTGCGGTGTGTCTGTGGGTTTCCACCTGACTGTCAGAATCCTTTTGAAGACTAATACTGTCCTCCTCGTGGTTCACAGTAATTTGAAATATTTCATCACATGAAACTTTTGAAAGTTTGTCTTGCTCATCAAAATGTGTATTTGAGATCTTTTGGAAGCCTTGATATATCTATCATTATTGCCTTCAGACAGTTTCAACACTTCATTGAAAACTCGGTCAAGTTGGTTAAAACAATTTGCCCTTAACAAATCTGCGCTACAGGCCTTATTTAATTCGCCTGTACATGTATTGTGTCCAGGTTATTACTTCAAAACGTTTTACCACCAGTAAATTGATCGGTATGTATTTAATTTGCAACCTCTTCTGAACAATGGTTTGGAATTCTCTTGTCCTTTGGCACCATCTCTGTATACAAGAAAGACTAGAAGATTATCGTCAGTATCTCCTCAATTTCTAGCCTGCTTTACCCTAGCGTCTTCATCTCACCTTGTTTGTTGACTTAGCAACCTTAAAGATCAGCCAGCTTGTTCAGTATCTTTTTTTTTTGTTTTACCAATTTATGTACAATCCAGTCTCCCAACAATCTATTTTCTCGCTATAAATTTGGGGTGGCACTTGGTTAAGAGGATTGCAGTGCACTCATTGAGAATTTAAGCCATGGTCTCTGTCTTCAGGTAGAAATCCCCTTTTTGATCCAAATTAATCCCAATCTTTCTCTTGCCACTCTTTGGCTATTTAGATCTTCGAAGAAGACTTCTGAATTCTCTTTCATACTATCTGTCAGTCTCAAACCTAATTTGCTGTTTTTATTTTTCCATTGCTAATCTACAGTTTACAATACTATATTCAAAGGTCACCAATTGATACTTGATCCACTTGCCATGCCTCATTTCCTAGAAAGAAAGTTGAGGGCTGCAGATGCTGGAGATCAGAGCTGAAAATATGTTGCTGGAAAAGCGCCGCAGGTCAGGCAGCATCCAAGAAACGGGAGAATCGACGTTTCGGGCATCCAAGAAACGGGAGAATCGACGTTTCGGGTTTTTACAAATGTCGTGTTGCTGATCGAGTAACTCAGCGGCTTGTTGGCCACTGTTGTATGTGATGTACATAAATGATCTGGAAGAGGGCTCTGTTGGTATGATCAGCAAGTTTGCAGATGACACGAAGATTGGTGGAGTAGCAGAAAGCATAGGGAACTGTCAAAGAATACAGGAGGATATAGATAGACTGGAGAGTTGGGTGGGAAAGTGGCAGATGGAGTTCAACCCAGACAAATGTGAGGTAATGCATTTTGGGAAGTCTAGTTCTAGAGCGAATCATACAGTAAACAGAAGAGCCTTAGGAAAGTTTGATAAGCAGAGATCTGGGTGTTCAGGTCCATTGTACCCTAAAGGTTGCTGCACAAGTGGATAGAGTTGTCAAGAAGGCATATAGTATGCTTGCCTTCATCAGATGGAGTATTGAGTATAAGAGCTGGCAAGTCATGTTAAAATTGTACAAGACATTGGTTCGGCCGCATTTAGAATACTGTGTACAGTTCTGGTTACCACATTACCAAAAGGATGTGGATGCTTTGGAGAGGGTGCAGAGAAGGTTTATGAGGATGTTGCCTGGTATGGAAGGTGCTAGCTATGAAGAGAGGTTGAGTAGGTTAGGATTGTTTTCATTAGAAAAAAGAAGATTGAGGGGGGACCTGATTGAGGTTTACAAAATCATGAAGGATATAGACAGGGTAGATAGAGACAAGCTTTTTCCCAGGGTGAGGGATTCAGTAATGAGAGATCATGCTTTCAAGATGAGAGGTAAAAAGTTTAAGGGGGATACACGCGGCAAGTACTTTACACAGAGGGTGGTAGGTACCTGGAACACGTTGCCAGCAGAGGTAGTAGAGGCAGACACAGTAGGTTAATTTAAGGTGCATCTGGACAGATGCATGAGTAGGTTGGGAGCAGAGGATATAGTGGTTGGGATCGGCTCAGGCTTGGAGGACCAAAGGACCTGTTCCTGGGCTGTAAATTTTCTTTGTTCTTCTTTGTGTTTTTTTAAAGGTTAGGTGGTTTGGCCATGCTAAATTGCCCATGGTGTCCAAAGATGTGTAGGCAAGGTGGATTAGCTACAGGAAATGCAGGGTTATAGGGATACAGTAGGGGTTGGGTCTAGGTGGGATGCTCTTCGGAGTGTTGGTGTGGACTCGGTGAGTGGAATGGCCTGCTTCCGCACTGTAGGGGTTCTGTGTATGTATCCAGCGAAGCCTGTTTCCACATTGTGCTAGAAATGTGTAGGTCAAGAAAATTTTCTTGATTACATCTCAGAAATTCTTCCCTTCTCAGTTCTTTACAATATTGCTTACAATGGAAAATATTTCCTCTGTCATTTTTTTTTCTCTCTCTTTCGCCCTCTCTCACTCTCGCTCTTTTTGCTGATCACAGACTTGATTTCTCCAGATAATGAATTCAAAGCCTTACTTCTGACTTCTGTATAATGTGTTGGCAGTACGTCTTCCTCTCCCTCAGGATCACCCGCAACACCATAGCTGTCCTCAATGTTTTTTGTGCTAATTCAAGGGACCCCTCTCTGTCATGAGTAATGTCCTCAAACTGTTGATCATAATGCATATTTGAACAATTTTACACTGCAGTTTTGTTCGTAGTCTGCAGGAACTCAGTTGTACTTTCACTGTGTGTCTTTTTTGATATACCTCATAAAAATGCAGCCTAATATTTGCCTTTATGAGTCTCTGCATAATTTGAGGCTTTTGACAATGTATGCAGCTTAAATAAATCACAATCAAATTGCACTTTTCATGGCACTGACCTGTGCTGTCACAGTAAAACAATGTTGCACACCCAGAAGAACTAAACACCACAATCTACTCTGCTCTTCATCAAGAATCTTTCACAATCCACTGAAAATGATTTTATTTATAATGCATTTAACACCTAATTAAACAATCTGTAGCCAGTCTGCTCCACCCGTGTCCTTTTGAATTGTAAAGGAATGATAAGTTTCAAATTTTGTTCTCTTACCTTTTAACTACTCTATTTTTATTCTGTCCATTTTCTCCATTATCTCCTGACTGACTGTGATATTAGCAAATTCCTCTGCTTTACAGAAACTGGTTTCAAAGTACTCATTTTATGTATCAACCATGTCACTTCTTCCATAAGGAGAGCTATTTTTGGTTCCTAATCAGCTCCATCATTCATTTGACTTCCCTTTTACTATTTACTCTTCAATGACTGATGGGTTCCTTTTAATGCGAGTTGTTGATGTGCACATGCACCTTGCTTGTCTTATCTCCTTTCTCCGTTAATCCCTCTGCTTCCTATCTTCAATATTGCTTCTACTGTTGTGGAATTACTAGTCTCATAATATTAATGAGTATGTGTTTTAAAAACAAATTCTAGCATACCTACTGTTTGCTAGATGTTTTGAAAATTGTATTGGTGCCATATGCTCAAATTAATGCTTGGGGACAAAGGAACAGTGCAACTTTCCTAAATTGACTTAATCTTCTGGGTTCCTACAGATCTTCTATTAAAAACCAAAGCTGCAAATTTCCCCATAAACTTGAGTTTACTGAAACTTACTAGGAGATGTGCAAGAACATCAAATAATGCCTTGCCAGTACACTTTGACCGAATTGGCGTTCAGCACAAAATGTTTTTTTGTTACAATACAACAACGTATTTCTCTGGTTGTCAGCTCCTTGATTTTCATTGGAAGTTTTTTGCTCTGATGCTTTAGTATCATATTTTAGGCTAGAAAAGAGGCTTGTCACCTAGTCTGCTCATTCCATTACCATTATCATCTACTCTTAATTACATTGTTCTGCTTTCCTTCAATTTGAATAATTGCATGAAAATAAATCATATAACTTACTTGCCCTCTGACTCACCTGTGTATTTGCACAGCCATACCTCAGTATACATGATTTGGAGATGCCGGTGTTGGACTGGGATGTACAAAGTTAAAACCACCTGATGAAGGAGCGACGCTCCAAAAGCTAGTGTGCTTCCAATTAAACCTGTTGGACTATAACCCAGTGTTGTGATTTTTAACTTTGTACACCCCAGTATACATTTTCTTCAAAAATCTGATTCCTTGTAGATTATTATTCTCTGACAAGATGATTAGAGTTGGACAGCATGGGAACAAACCTTTCGGTCTAACTTGTCCATGCTGACCAGATATCCTAATTAATCTGATTCCATTTGGCAGCACTAGGCACATATCCCTCTTAAACACTTCCAATTCCTGTACCTATCCGGATGCCTTTTCAATGTTGTAATTGTACCAGCCTCCACCACTTCCTCTGGTAGCTCATTCTATGCACGCATCACCCTCTGTGAAAATGTTGCCCCTCAGGTCCTTTTTAAATCTTTCCCCTCTCACCTTAAACCTATGCCCTCTAATTTTGGACTCCCCCACCCTGGGGAAAAGACTTTGGCTATTCACCCTATACATTCTCTTCATGAGTTTATAATTATCTATAAGGTTATCTGTCAGCCTCTGATGCCGTAGGGAAAAGACCCCCAGGCAACTCAGCCTTTCCCTCTAGCTCAAACTATCGAACACCAGCAACATTCTTTTAAATCTTTTCTGAACCCTTTCAATTTTAACAACATCTTTCCTAAAGCAGGGAGACCAGAACTGAATGTAGCATTGAAAAAGTGGCCTTACTAATCTCTTGTACAGCCACAACATGACATCCCAACTCCTATACTGAATGCTCTGACCAGTAAAGGAAAGCATACCAAACACCGCCTTCACTACCCTGTCTACCTGTGACTCCACCTTCAAGGAACTATGAATCTGCACCTACAGACTCTTTGTTGAGCACTGATCCCCAGGACACTTCCATTAAATGTTTAAGTCCTGCTCTGATTTGCCTTCCCAAAATGCAACACCTCATGTTTATCTGAATTAAATTCCATTTATCAACTTTTGGCCCTTCAACCCATCTGGTCAAGGTCCTGTTGTAATCTGAGATAATCTTCTTTGCTGTCCACTCCACCTCCAATTTTGATGTCATCTGCAAACTTACTAACTATACCTCCTATTTATAGTGGTCTGTCCCTGCCGCTTCCGGTTGTCAGTTTCAGCTGTCCGCTGTAGTGGCCGGTATATTGGGTCCAGGTCGATGTGTTTGTTGATGGAGTTTGTGGATGAGTGCCATGCTTCTAGGAATTCCCTGGCTGTTCTTTGTTTGGCTTGCCCTATAATGGTAGTGTTGTCCCAGTCAAATTCATGTTGCTTGTCGTCTGCGTGTGTGGCTACTAGGGATAGCTGGTCGTGTCGTTTCGTGGCTAGTTGATGTTCATGTATGTGGATCGTTAGCTGTCTTCCTGTTTGTCCTATGTAGTGTTTTGTGCAATCCTTACATGGGATTTTGTACACTACATTAGTTTTGCTCATGCTGGGTATCGGTTCCTTCGTTTTGGTGAGTTGTTGTCTGAGAGTGGCTGTTGGTTTGTGTGCTGTTATAAGTCCTAGTGGTCGCAGTAGTCTGGCTGTCATTTCAGAGATGTTCTTGATGTATGGTAGTGTGGCTAGTCCTTTGGGTTGCGGCATGTCCTCGTTCTGTTGTCTCTCCCTTAGGCATCTGTTGATGAAATTGCAAGGATATCCGTTTTTTGCGAATACCTTGTATAGGTGTTCCTCTTCCTCTTTTTGCAGTTCTGGTGTGCAGCAGTGTGTTGTGGCCCTTTTGAATAGTGTCTTGATGCAACTTCGTTTGTGTGTATTGGGATGGTTGCTTTCATAGTTCAGGACTTGGTCTGTGTGTGTGGCTTTCTTGTGTACCTTAGTGGTGAATTCTCCGTTTGGTGTTCTTTGTACCCTCACGTCTAGGAATGGGAGTTGGTTGTCCTTTTCTTCCTCTCTCGTGAATCGGATTCCTGTGAGTGTGGAGTTGATGATCCGGTGTGTTTTCTCTATGTCCGTATTTTTAATGATTACAAAGGTGTCATCAACGTATCTGACCCAGAGTTTGGGTTGAATTTGTGGTAAGACTGTTTGTTCTAACCTTTGCATTACTGCTTCTGCTATGAGTCCCGAGATCGTTGAGCCCATGGGTGTTCCGTTGATTTGTTCGTATATCTGGTTGTTGAATGTGAAGTGTGTTGTGAGGCACAAGTCCAGTAGTTTAAGTATGCCGTCTTTGTTGATGGGTTCAACGTCCTGTTGTCTGTTATGTCTGTTCAGCAGGTTAGCTATTGTTTCTCTGGCTAGGGCTTTGTCAATAGCGGCAGGGACAGGTCACTATAAATGCCGGAGGAAACACCACAGAAGCATTTCACAGGAAGCTCCCAAGCACTGAGGATGTCACCTAGACAGGGGACGAAACGTTTGCAACAAAAACTTCCAGCTCGGCGAACAGAACCACAGCAACGAGCACTTTGAATTAGCTGTAAAGTACTTAGACTCTTGAAGACTTGAAAAAAAAATCAATCTCTCTCTCTTGTCCTCTTGCTTTCTTACTTACTCTGTTTAGTATGGCAGCTGATCTGTGTGTAACTCCATTACCAAAATGGAGTATCCAAACCACGGAGAGGCCCACATGATAGAGTTGTGGTTCACTTGAGCTGGGGGCTATGCATTACCTTGTAGTCATGCACTTTGCTAGTTTTGTTTTCTCTAAGAAGACACAGACATCTGAGTTTGAAAGAGGATAATGCTCAAGCAGAGCATTATGGAAAGCATGGTATTGCGCATACATCTGGAAATAAGTGGGAAAGATTGCTGTTACTAAGTTACAGCAGATGGTCAATCTCTACGGGATCTTAAAGGTACCAAATTCATGGCCAGTGAAGATGCTGGAAACCTGAAAGCAAAACAGGAAATGCTGGGAATCCTCAAAAGGTCTGGCAGCAGCTATGGAACAAAGAAACAATGCTAATATTTGAGAACAGTGACCTTTTATCAGAACTGGGGAAGTAATATTTGAGTAGGTGAAAAGGATTAGAATGGAAAAAGCACAAAGGCTGTGATAAAATGAAAAACTGGAGAGGTTAAATGGCAAAAGAGCTGGTGAGTGGCTGCCATTCATAGCTTCTCAAGACTCAGTTCTTTAATTCTGTACTCGTCCCCTTTGATACCGCACCACCAAATCTTTGCCTTTTAGTCGCTTGCATCTCCCTATTTATCTCACACCTTTCCCCATCCCTGATTCTCCTCTTGTTTAAAGCTGATAAAATTTCTAACTTTTCCCAGCTCTGATGAAAGGTCATTGGCCTGAAGTATTCACTCTGTGTTTCTTTCTAGCATTACTGTGAGACCTGAGGGTTACTGTCAGATCTGCTAAGTATTCTCCTGCATTTTATTTCATCCTTATTTTAGATGTCTGATTAAATTTGCCATGGAGAATGACTTCATTCAAATCATGTATAGCTATCTATTTTGCCCAGAAATAGATTAATTTTAAAGAAATCCATCTCAAGATTTGTCACTTTGTAATTAGATACCAGGTATATGTGGGTTTTCATCTTCATTAAATGAACAGTGGATACCAGCAGCACGATGAGCATATAATTTATGACTCAGTGCATCTTCCTAATCTGCTAGCTGCAATTATTCATGGGACGGGTAGATTTTGTGCAAGTGGAGAAATCCTGGGGCAAGAATGAACATGATGAACTGAATGGCATCACGTGAAGCGGGGAAGCGATGGTCTAGTTGTATTATCTCTGGACTGTTAATCCAGAGACCGAGGGAGTGTTCTGGGGTTCAAATCTTGCCATAGAAGATGGTGGCATTTGAATTCACTATAAAATAAATCTGGAATTAAGACTCTAATGATGACGTGTATCCATTGTCTATTCTCAGTAAAAAAACTCATCTGGTTCACTGATGCTGTTTAGGGAAGGAAACTGACATCCACACCTGATCTGGCCTAAATATGACTCCAGACTCTCACCAACGTGGTTGACTCTTAACTGTCCTCTGGGTATTTAGGGGATGGGCAATAAATGCTGACCCAGCCAGAGACATCCTCATCCCATGGATGTATTTTTTTTTTTAAAAAACCTTATAAAGTATCACATAATGACTGCTTCGCGGTATGTATTATTTTTAACAGGATTTGCCTGCATCTGATCTTGATCTCATGAGGATAAAGTTAAATATTATGGTTCTGCGTTTGGGTTTTCCTCGAACACCTTTATGTCTTACTCTAAAGAGAGCTGTCTTCTGGTTTTTTTAAACAATTCAAGCTTCTGTTTTTGTATCTATAAATCAGTTGCTTCCACAGCATTCTGCTTCATATTCTGAAGAATGAGTGGCTAATATGTGAATTATTTAAACCACAGGTGCAATAAAGTGGGCAGCATTATTTCATTTATTTTGTAGAGGTGTTGATTTCTAAAAATAAGTGGACTGTGGTCTGAAAAGAGGTTAAAGTGCCAGAAATGTGAACCTGGAATCACTTCTGCTTTTTATTGGAGCAGAATGAGGGGTAGGCAACTAATTTGCTCACAATAGGTAAGTTGGTGATTTAAATGTTGCAACAAGGCAGCCTGCCTTAATTTTAAACACTTATTCAATTTTAATTCAATTTAACTATGCGGGAAATCCATCAGCTGTAATGAGGTAAGATCGCCTTTCGAGCATTGCTTGAGGAACAAGAGAAGCAGATGGATTTCTTGAAGTTACCACAAGCTACTCAGTAAAACCCCTCCCACTCATCTCTGCTCGACATCCCTTCAACTTGAGTTTGTCAATCTGTTTACCCCACACATTTTCAGGGATTTTCCTGCTCCCCTCAAGCATTCTGAATTATCTGTTTCTTTTATATATATGTCACAGGAGGGTATTGAAAAAAGTGACAATGGAACCTTCAGATCGACTGTCGTCTCTGCAGACCTTGTGGGATAGTCAGAATATTGCTGAACCAGGGCCTTGTGGTAAGTAAACTAACTGTGGATTTTAGGGGTCACTGCTTTGAAACTTAAAGTAGTAGAAAAACAACACTACAAGATGTTTGGTAATTATCGCCTTGTCACAAATAAAAATGGCTGTTCTTTGACCAAAAAGTCAAAAATACAATTGCTGAAATAATATGCATTTCATAAGATGAAGTCACATCTTCTGGAAAATACATTAAAATCCACCAATTTCAACTACTTTCAGATCTCAAGCCATGTTCTTCAAGTGCTGACTGTCATTCAAATCCTTACATAAAATGTGTGCAAGAGCTTTATTTTTATTTTTATTGTTTTTTCTACTACGTTGCCTTTTTGATTTGTTCTCCATATTAAATTGCTGTTTTGATTTTACTCCACTTGAAGTGCTTCAAGTTTGTCTGCTACAATTTTATTTTGAAGGGGGAAATAAGCATTTGATGCTTGATGAGGTTTAAGAGAATTTGTGAAGTTTTTACTTCCACATTTTTCTTTCAGAAATATTAGCGTACTTTGTAATGATGTCTACAGATTTGATGAACTTTTGATTACAATCAGATTTTTTCAGTTTGCATCTTCGCTATGTATGTTAGCTGAAGGAGCTTTTGATTGGGCTTCTTCAGAATATCTGGTAACCTTCTGGAGTGAACTGTCATTCTTAATTGGAGCAACTTCCAACTTATTGAAATTTGTCTACTAAAATTAAAACTGCCCATGAAAATAAGGGCTAACTATTAGTAATATCTAACTAGGTGTCTTAGATCTTTAGTCAACCTTTAGTCAGGTGTATTATAACACAGTCTTGAGCAGATGGAACTTGAACGAAAGCCTTCTGGCTCGGAGGTAGGGACATTACCACTGTGCCATAAGAGACTCAGACCTCTTATTTGTAAATATGCAATGGCCTTGCAACTTCAATCAGGAATATTATGCTGACGTTAATAGAAGTAGAGTAGAACTGAATATTACCCTTCTTGTATCTATCCGTGGACCCATATAAGGCATGGCTCAGTATGTGCTCCTAAATAGAAATTCCTAATATAGAACATACACTCCGAAGTGGCAAGAATTAAATTAGTAACAATCCTTAAATTATGTTACAATGCTTTTTTAAAACATTGTTCTCTCATGAGATGTCAATGTCAGTATTTATTGCCCATTCCTGAAGCCAGTAGTAAAATTTACTGACAACAGTTTATTGTTTTTAAACCTGCTAGCACATAGGAGCATTTGATTTAGCACAACAACAATGAGGAAGAATTTTTTGCTGCTACATTTTATTGTACCATGCCTTTTGGAGGTCAGTTAGTTCAGTTGGTTGGACAACTGGTTTGCAATGCAGTTCCAGTGCTGTTTGAGGTTACCATGAGGAGCTCTACTTCTGTACCTCTTCCCTTCCCTGAGGTGTGGTGATACTCAGGTTAGATCACTGCAACTTGTCTCTCTCTAATGAGAGAGAGAATCCCAATGCTCTGGTAGGTTTATGGTGACTCACCATGTCTTTACATTGGTTCTTGTTGGTTCATGTTAATTTTGCATGATCTGAGCATTTTGTTTTGCTACCAGAATGGAGTTTGTGGATGAGTGCCATGCTTCTAGGAATTCCCTGGCTGTTCTTTGTTTGGCTTGCCCTATAATGGTAGTGTTGTCCCAGTCAAATTCATGTTGCTTGTCGTCTGCATGTGTGGCTACTAGGGATAGCTGGTCGTGTCGTTTCGTGGCTAGTTGATGTTCGTGGATGCGGATCGTGGATGTGGATGCGGATGCTCATCCACAAACTCCATCAACAAACACATCGACCTGGACCCAATATACCGGCCACTACAGTGGACAGCTGAAACTAACAACCGGAAGCGGCAGGGACAGGCCACTATAAATGCCGGAGGAAACACCACAGAAGCGCTTCACAGGAGGCCCCCAAGCACTGAGGATGTCACCTAGACAGGGGACGAAACGTTTGCAACAAAAACTTCCAGCTCGGCGAACAGAACCACAGCAACGAGCACCTGAGCTACAAATCTTCTCGCAAACTTTGAATTATAAGCAGCTATTAAGACACTTGTCCATTACCTTCCAGTAGGGGATTGTTTTCAAATTTAACCAGTGCAGTATAATTCATTTATCAAATGCATACTTGCAATTAAAATTAACTGACAAGAACAAGGAACTGTATACCATGAGTACATACAAAATGGTGTACCATCAGAAAGTTAACATTTAGCACTTGTCCTGCTCCTGTGTTCTACAGCATCATGGGTCAGGTGCGAAGCAGATGAAAGGAGTGTGCTGCTTCTGAGATGACATTCTAATTAGAGTAAGATAGAGAAAGAGCTCATTAATTTACACAGAATTGGAGGATTGCTTTCAATGTGGCATTGAAATTAAAAGTCACAAGTGTTGCTTCATGATATTGTGTGATACATACTCAGGTCACTGAATAGGTGATGAAGGCATCACCAAATGCAGGACAAAGTTAAGGGGATTTTGAAGCTGAGAGATGAGAGGCAAAAGAAACAAATTTGCTATATACTTTTTGAGGATCATCTCTGATTTAGGTCACACTTTTGCTTCCCCGTCACCTGCTCAAAATTGGCCTAGTCTGTGAAATCTCAAAACATTTGAAGTGAAGGAAGTACCGAATAGTGATGCTGTTTTGTCCCATTATGACCCAAAGAAACAATTAGTTTCAGCATGTGATATCTTGCCATGGGGGGGATAGGGATGGTATTATTTCACATTTTGTGGTTAGTGCTTCGCGTGGTTTAATGAGTCACAGGTTGAGAAAGAGGCTTTAGTAGTCACAGGGTGTTACAAAGTTCCACAAATACTTCTAAATAGCAAGTTCTCTTGGTTAACTGATCATCAAACTCTTACATTTGTTTTAAAGAAGTGGGTAGCACGGCAGCACCTTAGCAGAGACAGGTGTTGATTTTTGATAGTTCGTTAATGCACTATCGATTTCACAAAGCCAGCAGGTCACATTAAAGTGGGCATTCTTTCAAGATTTGATGACTGATTCATTTCTAGCACTGACTTAACTGTGAATTACTTTAAGTACAAATTACATGTTGGTATCTGCGAGAGAAGACGATGAAGAAACTTCCAAAAAATGTGGTGCGCCATAAAATGCTCAAGTATGTAATGTATGGTCACGAGAAATTGCAGGAGCATTTCATGTGTCTTCTAATGTGTTTAAGAATCAAAGTTCTGGCTAGGTTCAGAGAGAGATTCGAGGAGAAACTTCATCAGGGAACTTGTTATGACATCTTTTTAAGCCAACTAATGTTAAGGAAAAACAAATTTAACAAATTATTCCAGCATTTTTGTTTTGGAATTTAATTACAATATTTATGAGGGCAGAGCGGTAGATCTGATCGATATGGACTTCAGTTCGACAAGGTTCCTCATGGCAGACTGGTTACGAAGGTTAGATACATGGAATACAGAGAGAGCTAGCTATTTGGATTCAGAACTGGCTCAAACATAGAAGACAAAGGGTGGTGGTGGTGAGTTGTTTTTCAGACTGGAGGCCTGTGACCAGTGGTGTGCCACAAGGATCGGTGTTGGGTCACTGCTTTTTGTCATTGATGTAAATGATTTGGATGTGAACATCAGAGGTATGGTTAATAAGTTTGCAAATTAGACCAAAATTGGTGGTTTAGTAGACCGCAAAGAAGGTTACCTCAGAGTACAGCGAGATTTTGATCAGATGGACCAATGGGCTGAGAAATGGCAGATGGAGTTTAATTCAGATAAATGCGAGGTGCTGCATTTCGAAAATGCAAATCAAGGCAGGACTTATACACCTTAATGGGAAGGGCTTGGGGAGTGTTGTTGAACAAGGAGGCCTTGGAGTGCAGGTTCATAGTTCCTTGAAAGTGGAGTCACAAGTAGATAGGATAGTGAGGAAGGCGTGAGGAAGACCTATATTGGTCAGTGCATTGAGTATAGGAGTTGGAAGGTCATGTTGAAGCTGTACAGGACATTGGTTAGGCCACTTTTGGAATATTGAATGCAATTCCGGTCTCCCTCCCATAGAAAGTATATTGTGAAACTTGAAACGGTTCAGAAAAGATTTACAAGGATATTGCCAGGGCTGGAGGGTTTGAGCTGGATTGGCTGAGGCTGGATTGGCTGAGGCTGGATAGGGTAAATAGACAAGGTCTTTTCCCTGGGGTGGGGGAGTCCAAATCTAGAGGGTGTAGGTTTAAGGTAAGAGGGAAGAGATTTAAAAGGGATCTCAGCGGCAACTTTTCCACACAGAGAGTGGTGCGTGTATGGAATGAGCTGCTAGAGGAAGTGGTGGAGGCTGATACAATTAAAACATTTAAAAGGCATCTGGATGGGTATATGGATAGAAAGAGTTTAGGGAGATATGAGGCAAATGGGACGAGATTTATGTGGGATATCTGGTTGGCATGGACGAGTTGGACCGAAGTGTCTGTTTCCATGCTATACATCTCTAACTCTAAAAGAAACAAGTGAAACTCTGTTAAATTTCAAGCACTGATGTTTGTTTAGTCATGTGGTGTATAATTTTGAAGCAAGTGACCCATTTTTTATTTTAGCGTAGAAATTGTTCTTTCAGTACAGAAATGTTTAGTATATTGCAAGACTTGTGTGTTTTCCTTTATTGCCCCTCTTGCCTGTCCCACCTATTGTGAAGATGTCAATAAAGTTCTGGTGCGGCACAGTGACTCAGTGGTTAGCACTGCTGCCTCACAGCACCAGGGACCTGGGTTCGATTCCCGCCTGTCTGTGTGGAGTTTGCACATTCTCCCCATGTCTGTGTGGGTTTCCTCCGGGTGCTCTGGTTTCCTCCCATAATCCAAAGATTATGCAGGTTAGGTAAATTGGCCATGCTAAATTGCCAATAGTGTTAGGTGCATTAGTCAGGGGTAAATATAGGTTCGGGGAATGGGTTTGGGTGGGTTACTCTTCGGAGGGGCGGTGTGGACTTGTTAGACCGAAGGGCCTGTTTCCACTGTAGAGAATTGAATCTAATCGAATCTAATCTAATAGTTTCTGTGGGTCTGCATGTTAATGTTACTCCATACATAAACAACTTATGAATGCATACAAGCTGTCATATATATGTAAAGCCAGGACATTTCTCACCTGGTTAGTCCAATTTTGTCCTTCATTATTTAATCTTCATTTCTGTGTTTTTCTATTTAGTTCATGTTTAGAAATATGTGCAGTTCTCTTGTCACATGTGAAACCTTTTGATTCTAGGTGGTTTCTCTCAGATGTATGCATGTGTTTGTGACTGGCTTGGATTACCATATAGGGAGGAAGTACAATGGGTAAGAACACTCAACAAAATGCTTTGAAAGCTTGCAATTATATTATTATGGGAAATACACCTGGTGTAAATGGATCAAATGGTTTTATGAATCAGTTTTTCTGTAATTTGTGATTTTGCTAGTAACTGGAAACTTTATACCGGTTTATTTATTTTCTATTGTGCCTTGAAATTGCTAGCAAAATGAAGATCAACTTTAAACTGAAAATATTTTCCCTGAATCTTAAATTTTTCTTTGAGGCATTTAGACAATAGACAATAGGTGCAGGAGTAGGCCATTCTGCCCTTCGAGCCAGCACCACCGTTCATTATGATCATGGCTGATCATCCTCAATCAGTATCCTGTTCCTGCCTTATCCCCATAACCCTTGATTCGACTATCCTTAAGAGCTCTATTTAAGCTTCATACAGATCTGGTGATAACTCTAGTTTCCCTCTAATAGAAATGCTTTCTGTTTTCAAGGATGTGGATACCATTTATCTTACGCAGGACACTAGGGAACTGAACTTACAAGATTTCAGCCATCTTGACCACAGGTAAATTTAATCTTTATACTTAATGAAATTGGTCTGTTCACTGAGCTTTCTAAATTCATTCTCAAAAGTAAATTAAAAGCTGTACTAAAGTTGTTAACCCAATGTTGCTGTAACTGCCAGACCATCAGTTTAACAGTCTGGATTACCAATTTATTTGTATTACAAATGCAAACAAAATGTTTCCAAAATTTACGTAAAGGTAAGTTGTTTAATTCTGTTGATGGGCCTGGTTTATTTCATGGATTTTGTTCTAATATAAATCATTCCACAGCAATATTCAAACCAAATTAAGTTACAGAGCAATATTTAATGCCTACTTCATGGCAAGTTTGTGGCGGTGGGACACTTTCTCAGGCAAGATGGTGGCAGATGGAGATCTTGACACCTTCCCATCTTTGCCCCAGTTAAGTCCATGACCAGTAGGCTTGTGGACAGCCTTGCTTACTGCTGCCACTAGTCTTTGCTTTGTGGTGGGGGGGTACACATATCATGTGGAAAACCAGAAAAGCAAATAATTTTTGGTCTGGGGCAAAGCAAGTGGAAACCTCCCCCCTACCTTTTTGTTTGGAAGCCCCTCCTGCCATTACCCACTTGTGGCCAAGCGGTCTTGGTGATCCTTGGTGAATATCTGGCAGAAGGAGCCACTTCCCCAATGATGCTAATGTGGAACAATGCTGCTAACATATTTTTCAGCTGGCACAACTCATGCCCTGGAGTCCTTGATTCCAGGGAAGGGTTCGCTGCTGTCCAGTTAATTGTCTGTTTGGCAGACTAGACTCTCGTCACCAAAACTAAATTTCACCCATAGCACAGTGACTTTGTTGTATAGTTGGGGTAAACACCTGCATCTGCTTTGGTGATAGCATTTAATTAGCTGTTGAATCAGAAATACATTGAAGCCAACATTTGTGTGGGTTGTACATTTGCTCAATCTGCAATTGAAATCTGTAACTGCTGATTCTGTATGTACATTTATAATGTTGTTGAAGATGTGCTTTCGCAGCCAAGAGTTTGAAATGAATTTCCCAATGAATTTGAATGTCTTCCATACGAGATTATTTATGGAAAGACACCTCTTCTGCATTGAAATTCATTGAATTTTCTGTGTAGAAGCTGAGTGCTTCTAATGTTGAATGTATAGTTATGTTTGCCAGCCACCCCACTGGATGGAAATCTGCACTCTTAAGTTCACTGGCTTATGCCTACTTTGACGTCAAGTGAGAAAAATTTTGCTCTGTTATACAGGAACATTTTGAACTCTATTTTAAGGTTCCAAATGTATTGAGGTGGCCAATATGTTGCATTAGTTGTTGAACATAGTCTGTTTATTGTATATTTAACAGCATCCTGTTTACGTTAACGAAGAGTGATATTCAAATAAATGCTGGATTTGAGTGTAGGTCAGGGATTTGTCTATAAAAATTTGAAACTTGCACAAATTCATTCAATCAAAAGCATCAATGTTGGTATAATGAAAACCTGTGTTAATTAACATTTTTAACATACTGAGATATCTCCAAGTGCTTCATCAGAGCATCATCTCAACAATATATAACAACAGGCCAGAACATAGTTTAGACTAATTACTTAAATGCTTGATCAAAGTCATAGATTTCGAGGAGTCTCCGAAAGAAGGAAATGGTGGATTGTGAAGCGGAGATGTGTAGCGAGGTTATTCCAGAGGTTAAAGCTGAAGTAATAGGAGGTCAAATCAACAAATTGGAGTAATTATCATTAGAGGTACCAGAGTTGTGGTAGTGGTCAATTATGTCTGATGATGTTGCTGAAGGAGATTAGAGTTGAGGGGACATAGACATGAAAGATTTAAAAATAATAAAATGATATTACGTGCTAGGGAGCAGTATATATGGATAAGTCCACCCAGGTGATCAATGAAATCGGATTTGATGCAAATTAAGACATGAGCCACAGAATTTTGGAAGACCTCCGATATGTCGAGAATAGAATGTGAGACACCAGCTGGAATTGTGTTGGATTGGTCAGGTCTAAATGTAACACAGGCATGAATGAGGATTTCAGCAGCTATTGAGCTAAGTTCAGTAATGTTATGGAGTTAGAATAAAAGCAATCTTAGTAATGACATGAAAATGAGGTCAGAAGCTCATTTTGGAATCGATATATGATCCTGAGATAGACTAACTTTATCTCTTCAGCTGGGGAGAGAGAAAGGGAGTGCTGCTGAAGATTGTACTAGGTAACAGCACCATGCAACCACCAGATTACAACTGGACTGTCATAGCAGCCACCATATCCTCCTGGACACAACAGAACTGCTCCTGCCAGTTTGTTTCCCCCCGCCCCCCCCCCACCACCACCATGCCTCAGCTGGTAGAGTTCCAGTCATGACTGTGTTCAGTAACAAACCCTGTCCAAATGCCCAGCTGCCAGGGTTTTGGCCATGATTAATCCCAGCACCCTCTACCCCTCCGAGATGATAGCCAGTATTGTAAAACTCCCTTAGCAGACCTGGCCCATGTCAAAAAGTGTGTCGCTGGAAAAGTGCAGCCGGTCAGGAAGCATCCGAGGTGCAGGAGAATCAACGTTTCAGTAATGCCTTTTCCAGCGCCACACTTCTTGACTCTGATCACCAGAATTTGTAGTCCTCACTTTCTTCTAAACGATGGCCCATGCTCAATTGAACTAGTGGCCAAGAGGAAGGGAAGAGATCGGACTGGACAGTTGTGAAGGTAGAGGACCATGGAAATTTGAAGCAAAAGGTTGATGAAAGGTTTGAGTTTAGGGTGAGAGCTGGAAAATGTGAAGATGTAATCTAAAATATGTTGGTACAGGTGAAGGACTAGTTCTGAGTAGAATTATAACAAGCACTGCCTCACAAAGTCAGGTGTAGGTACAACATATATCGATACCCATAGCAGTACCTTCCATTCTGACAAAGTAAGTTGTGTTAAAGGAAAAATTGTTCAATGAGGTTGAATATTTATGGCAAGAAAGAGATGGTTTGAGTCAGGAAATTTGAAGCTGTTAAAATGCTGGAGGGCATCAGAAGAGTAAAGAGTTAGTGGGCGGCACGGTGGCACAGTGGTTAGCACTGCTGCCTCGCAGCGCCAGAGACCTGGGTTCAATTCCCAACTCAGGCGACTGACTGTGTGGAGTTTGCACGTTCTCCCCGTGTCTGCGTGGGTTTCCTCCGGGTGCTCCGGTTTCCTCCCACAGTCCAAAGATGTGCAGGTCAGGTGAATTGGCCATGCTAAATTGCCCCTAGTGTTAGGTATAGGCGTAAATGTAGGGGTATGGGTGGGTTGCACTTCGGCGGGTCGGTGTGGACTTGTTGGGCTGAAGGGCCTGTTTCCATACTGTAATGTAATCTAATCTAAAAAAACATGTGACCAGGAGAGAAAAGAATTGAGTTGAAATAAGGTGATTGTAAATCCTAATTGATGCCCTGTTTTATAAGCTTTATCTTTGCATGTTTTTCTCTTGTCCTTCCTTTCTTAGGGTGACTGTTCATCATTCTGACATTCACACTTCTCTGGACTTTACATGTCCCATTACCATTGCCTTTAGCCTAATCTTTTTGTTATTTCATCTCTTCTGCGTACCATCCTTTCATACCCTTCGTTCTTTTGCCATGTTCTCTATTTCACTTAGATCTGTTAGCTTGCAGACTGGTCCGTTGTAGCTAGGCCAGTATTTATTGTCATCTCTAGTTAACTTTGAGAAGTTGTTGGTAAGCTGCCTTTTTGAACTGCTGTACTTCATGTGCTGTTGTTAGATCCACAGTGGCATGAGGGAGGGAATTCTTGACCCAACAACACTGAAGGAAGGGTGGTATATTCCCAAATCTGGATGGTGAGTGGCTTGGAGGGGATGTTGCAGGTTTCCTTGTATCTGCTGCCCTTCTCCTTCATGATGGTAGTGGTCATGGGTTTGGAGGATGCAATCTTAAAGACCTTTGGTGAATTTCTTACTTCTTTACTAAAATACTTACTTCAATTATTACATTTCTAACTTTGCCCTCTTTCTGACCAAGGGTCATTGCTGCACACATGTTGCCTGGCCCTAATGTTCTAGCATTATTTATTTTGATAATTTGGGGTTGATTGTGCACTCCTTTATTGCCTTTAAGGAAAGGTAAAACAAGGTGCATACCCCAGTTTCAGGAGAGTCTACTGCAAATTGTTTAATATCTCTCTTTGATTTCTCCAGAGCAGGCTGGTCGTATAAGAATTTTGTTACTCGTTCGAATTTGAAGTTTTATCATCAGTTTCAGTAAAATGCTTTTTCTGCACATGTAATGCTAATGCTAGGCATGTCAAAAATTGCTCGACTTTAAATGAAAATCCTTCTTAAATATGGCTTTATTTGTAACAGATACAAAAGAACTTTAGCGTGGGTTAATGCATCACCTGATATGAAACTCATGTTTCAGAAGTTACTCATTTCAGTTCCTCCTTGTACTGAGGTAGTGGATGATAGCCATGACAGAAATTTGGGTAGTAAAATTGGTCTTAGTGTTTCTGGGCGAGGAAAAACCCTTGACTGTATAAATGATTGCTATTCAAATCTTAATATTAATGTGGACTTTGAGTGAGAAGAGAATTGAGCTCTGCTCTGACAGTTCCATAACCAGATGGCATTCTCTATCTAACCTCACATATAATTCCTTGAATGAATATTCAGCCTCTCTAAATTTGAGTAAGAGCAGGGAAGCACGTGGAACAGGAAACTTTTCAAATGTATGCTTAGTGTGACCTTCACTGATATCCTAGCTTGTCTGCTTAGGTAAATTATGTTGAAAGAAATAAACCTAACAGAGACAAGTATACTACTGGCATGACTTAAATGTGTTCAGTTTTACTGGCATTTTAACTCTGGTGTAAGATAATGAGAACTTTATGTAGACACACATGAATATGTCTCAGAACAATTTACAAAATTGTGTTATGTAAACAAAAATCAAATGCCGCGTGGGGGGAATCATCAGTATGATTAATAGCCAAGTATGGCGAATTTGGATGCATGAAGAGGCCCTGAACAAGTGATGAACTGTGAATGAAAGTTATTTGCCAGCATTGTTACATTATAAATCAAAAAGATAAATGTTTCTGTAAATAATCAAACTTCATTCACTTTTTATTAGAGACTTGATACCAATTGTTGCTGCGCTGGAGTACAACCAATGGTTCACAAAGCTCTCTTCTAAGGATCTTAAACTGGTGAGTATATATTGGACACTGAGTGAGCAGAAGGCAGCAGCATGCTCTAAGTATTTTAGTTTATTTCTAATGTTATGTTACCAGTTGATGGTATTACTGAGCAGGTCAGATCCCAAACATAAATCTGTCATTGCAGATTTTTTTGTTGAATTTAATGACTTCCTCTTTCATTGGAACACAAGCTTGCATTGGGCGGCACGGTGGCACAGTGGTTAGCACTGCTGCCTCACAGCACCAGAGACCCGGGTTCAATTCCCGACTCAGGCGACTGACTGTGTGGAGTTTGCACATCCTCCCTGTGTCTGCGTGGGTTTCCTCCGGGTGCTCCGGCTTCCTCCCACAGTCTCCCCTCTCCCCTCTCCCCCCTCCCTCTCCCTTTCCCCCCTCCCTCTCCCCCCCTCCCTCTCCCTTCTCCCCCCTCCCCCTCTCCCTTCTCCCCCCCTCCCCTCCCCCCCACTCATCCTCCCCTCCCCCTCCCTCCCCTCTCTCCCCCCCTCCCCTCCCCCTCCCCCTCCCTCTCCCTCCCTCCCTCTCCCTTCCCCCCCACTTCCCTCCCTCTCCCTTCCCCCCCTCCCTCCAGCACAAGTTGTATAGCAAACATTATTCTATGAGATGATGTTTTAAGTCATGACTTGTAAAATAAGCATTTGTAATGCTATAATTTATTCACCTCACTCTAAAAACAATTGCAATTTATATACTTATGTCACATTTTGGCTTTTTTTTTCATCTAAAATATTTATAGCCATCAGTAACACATTTATTGAACAAATTCCATTATTGATAATTATTAATGTACAAGAAGTACAAGAACGATTTTTTATTGATATTTAGCACAAAAAAGTTGTTGAACGTTAATGAAATATCTGCATTCTTGAATAGATGTTAAACGAAACTGAGCAACAATAAAGTAAAAATGTGATTAGAAAATTACGCTATATTGAACCATAGTATAAGTTTGCATTGTGAAGTTCATAGCACAAAGTATTATGCACTGGCTATACTGAAGAATGTTTGCATGAAGCTCAGCAAGCCAGATTCATGAGGCTCCCAATTTTCTCTTACCAGTATGACTTTGGTTAAATTTCTTGATTTTATGATATTGTTGAAATTATTTCATCAGTGATATTCTGTGATGTTTTTAATGCTGCTCATATGAAATCTATTGAGATTTATGATTTGCTAGTAATCACAAAGAAATAAGTAATAGGGGTGATGGATTAAAGACACCATTTGCTTTTGATTTTTCTAACACATTCAAGTTTTTGCAGTTTACCTTCTTCCACTTCTGCAGAAAAGTTCCCCTACCTGTTAATCCTTCTGTGGTTAGTCAGATGGGTTAAGCAATAGATTTGTCTATGACTGTCAATACATCTACATTGTTAGGCAATGGAAAGTATGGCCTGTTTGATTTACTGCAATCTTCTCCATGGACCTGGAATTATCATACATTAATAAAACCATCCAAACCAGAACTGACCCAATTGTGTTGCCTGGGTTGGAGGATTTAAGCTACGGAGAGAGGCTGAACAGGCTAGGGCTGTTTTCCCTGGAGCGTCAGAGGCTGGGGGTGACCTTGTAGAGGTTTATAAAATCATGAGGGGCATGGATAGGGTAAATAGACAAAGTCTTTTCCTTGGGGTTGGGGAGTCCAGAACTAGAGGGCATAGGTTTAGGGTGAGAGGGGAAAGATGTAAAAGAGACCTAAGGACCAACCTTTTTTCACTCAGAGGGTGGTACGTGTATGGAATGAGCTTCCAGAGGAAGTGGTGGAGGCTGGTACAATTGCAACATTTAAGAGGCATTTGGATGGCTATATGAATAGGAAGGGTTTGGAGGGATATGGGCAGATGGGACTAGATTGGATTAGGATATCTGGTCGGCATGGACGAGTTGGACCGAAGGGTCTGTTTCTGCGCTGTGCATCGCTATAACTCTATGACAATGAAAAAAATGAATTTAAAAAAATCAAGATCTCACTTCTTCAGAGTTGAGGATCTTATACACTTGGGGGAAATACTTTGTGGCTTTTTTTTCTTTCTGTATTTAATTTAGGCAGATTTCATTTTCTAATTCTTCAGTCCACAGATGTTTGTGAGCAAATTCTACGAGTTGTTGGTAGATCGACACGTTTAGAGGAGCTAGTGCTGGAAAATGGAGGACTCCGAACGTGAGTATATTCAAGTATTGATTGTTTCAAATGAATTCTGTAGGTCAGGGCTCTTGAAACATTATCTTTTAAGTATTGTTTAAAGAACACCTTTTGATATTCTGTGTGCCACCTCGCATGTTCATACAATTACAACTGCAACCTAATGTTTCTATTTATCTTTGGAATATCTATGCATTATTAACAAACTGTTTGCTGCAAAGTCATGCACTCTCCAATTCTAGCATTGAGCTGAACAGCAAATATTGCAGAGCCATATTGGTTTCTGAATGGGATTGTAGGTGATGTACACAATGACATGAAAGAAAAACTGTTAATGGAATGGAGGTAGCAATTCAATGAGGACACTTCGAAGAAATGCAGGACTTCTGTTTACGATTTCGATTTAGATTAGATTACATTACAGTGTGGAAACAGGCCCTTCAGCCCAACAAGTCCACACCAACCCACCAAAGCGCAACCCACCCATACCCCTACATTTACCCCTTCACCTAACACTACGGGCAATTTAGCATGGCCAATTCACCTGATCTGCACATCTTTGGACTGTGGGAGGAAACCGGAGCACCCGGAGGAAACCCACGCAGACACGGGGAGAATGTGCAAACTCCACACAGTCAGACGCTTGAGTCGGGAATTGAACCCGGGTCTCTGGCGTTGTGAGGCAGCAATGCTAACCACCGTGCTGCCCCTGTGCCACCGTGCCTTAAAAGATGGCACTGCTAGAAGTGATCTCTGCACAATCCCTTTGAAAGTGAAATATTTTCTTCACATAAAGACATCTCTGTCCGATAGCATAATACATAAATGAAATTGGATTGAGTGCTAATGAGGCATCCAAAATGATCGCCATCAGATTGTGTAATGCAACTATATTTACTCAGTACAATGTGCCTTCCACTTTTCCACCTCCATAGAGCCAAGACTTATGGCTCGGTTAATGAAAAGGATGGACAGATATTCTTGCAACAGCAACAGACTCACTTGGATGCGAACACCAAATGCTTAGGTTATAGAACACAACAGCTCTAGAATGTTTAATTAGGCAAGCTTTTTTAATGCTCTCCACACCCAACCAAGAATTCTTCTGGATATCATGATTGCCCCATCCATTGAACTACTTCATTATGTCCTTCTGCCATAATGAGTGAGTCTTTTCATGTATCACTTTTTACAGCATCCAAATAATTCTCAGCTGCAAGTCTGTCACATCTCCGATAATATCCCTGAGCTTCCTTACCAATTGCGGGTTACGTTTTCACGACAAATATGCTTCGCTGTGACTTAAGTTGAAGCAAATGCCAACCACTTTTAACTGACTGTCATCAACAACATCTGTCAATATTAATGGGAATTATTGGCAGCCTAACCATTTTCATGAGTGGTCCAGGTACTTGCACAATGAAGGTCATGCTTTGTGTTTCATCACTATTTGCAAGTCTCAAATCAGAAGGGAGATGAAATATTACTGATCTAGAGATGGATGCAGCTAAAATAGCATGAACACCAGCACAAAGCCTAGTTATTTAATTGGCCTCAGTACCACTAGACTCTAAATTCAGTTCAGAACTGCCACTGCACAAATGCTGTTTTATGTAGTATCTTTAAAATGGAACACATTCTATCAAATTTGCAATGTTGTGAGAACGTCATCTGTACTGAAGTGCCAGGCAAGTCACACCTTCATTCTGATTTTGACATGAACTTTTGCACTTTCATAGTCACTGTGAAAAACTTCTAGCATTATTGGAATTCTATCAGAATACAGAGGGAAGTGTTGGAAAGGAAAGGCTCACTTGGTAGCCTTTATTATTACTAGTTACTTTATTCTTGAAAATTGATATTATGTGATTGAACACATGGATTTCCTTAATACTGTCCCCAGGCTATTTCTAGTTAAATCCACATAATGTGGCAGTTTTGAGCAGTGTTCAAAGTGATTCTAATAGAGAGGTATTCTCAGAATAAATAATAACATATATTTGCACATGTACTGTTGTATTGTATTGGCACTTAACTTGACTAACAACAACAACATTCATTCATCTGCAGAGAGACGCAGAGCTAATGTAAAGTGTCATTAACCTGAAATGTTAACTTTTGTTTTTTTCCACAGATGCTGACTAACCTTATGAGTATTTCCATTACTTCCAGGTTTTATTTCCGATTTCCAGCATCTGCGACATTTTGTCTTTGCATTTTTATATTACCTTTAATCATAGTAAAATATTTCAAGGGGAAAAATAACAAACTGACTTGATACGATAAAAGCACTCAATCCATGCCTGTATCGGCAGTGTTGAAACAGATATGTGCCTGTGAATAAGCAGTGACATTCCCTTGTAATGTATATTTAGATCCTGGCCTCTGGCTCATTTGATCCTTATGTATATTTCAACCAGTTCTGGATCACAGTTCAAGTGCATCTCTTCACACAATTTCTTTTCTTTCTCCCTAGGGATTTTGCACAGAAGTTGGCCAGTGCGCTTGCTCACAATCCGAACTCAGGACTTCACACAATCAATCTTGCCAACAATGCACTGGAGGACAGAGGTAGATGATCTTCCATCACTTATAATTTAGCTGCAAATCTTTTTTTATTGGACACGGTATACTTCAGATATTTTTGCTGTGGCATTCGGATTTATCCGTCAGCAATGTAAAATTTCATTCCTTCAGAGTTTAATTGCTGGAAATTTTAAAAAATGTATATTTAAAGTTTTCCTTTTTTCCTCCTCTCAAAGAATCTAACTATTCTTTGTATAAATGCACTCTCTTTCTATCATTGATATTAATAATGAATTTACCCAACCTAACTTGCAATTTGTGTGGTACATGTGTTGTGTCAGTTATAAGAAAGGTAATTACTTGTCCCGTTCACTTGAGTCTCAAGTGACCTTGTCCCACACTGCATTGATATCAACTCACTTTCAGCAACTTGCATACAAACATTTACAAAATCTTAACCTGTAAGGCCAAGACTAAATAATGGCAGATGAAATCCTCGGATTGTTTACTTTGGAATTTATCGTCCAATATATTCATTCAACTTGTTGAAATATGAACTCAATTTCTTCAGATTTAACACTGCTTTTTTATCGTGGCTAATTTTCTATAAATTAAGTTTCTATTTTAGAATAGTTTTGGCTTCTTCAAACACTGCTATGTCAGATGCCATAAAAGACCATCAATGGTTCTGACCTTGAGTTTTGGTCCAGATACTATGGCAAAAATAAATAAGCTTTTGAGTACATGTTTGTAACAACAGAAGAATAAAATGTAAAAGCTTCATTTTTTTTTCATTGTATACGATTCTATTATGATCCTTTAGAATATCCTTCAAACTCGAGGATTAGAGTTTGCTGACAACACTGGGTGAATTCTCCAAATTGTGTGTGCTTTGTAGTGTCAGCCATGACTTAGTTGGTAGCACTCTCTGCTACAAGTCAAAAGGCAAAGAATTCAGATTCATTGTGGAGACTTGAGCACAAGGGTTTAGGCTGATGGTCCACAGTAGGAATGTGAGAGTTCTGTACACTTGGAGTTACCATCTTTCAGATGTTAAACCAAGGGCCCACGTTAGTCTATTGTAGTAACAGAAAAAGGTACCATGTCAAGTCTTTTTTGGTGCAGCTTGAGGTGGAACCAACTAGGGAACAATGAACTAGGAGAAACTGAGGACTCCAGATGCTGGAGATCAGAGTCAAGAGTGTGGTGCTGGAAAAGCACAGCCAGTCAGGCAGCATCCGAGGAGCAGGAGAATCTACGTTTTAAGCTCTTCATCAGGAATGTGTGTGGGGGTGGGGAAGGTGGATGCCAAAGGAGCTGAGAGATAAATGAGAGGGAGGAATTTCCTACTCCTCAGATGCTGCCTAATCAGCTGTGCTTTTCTTGCACCACACTTTTTGACTGTGATCTCAATATTGTTCTTTAGTGGCCCCACCACAAACTGCTCCAAAACTCCATCTAGTAGGCATTCCACAAATTCCTTTTCTTGCAATCCACTACCAACCTGATTTTCCTAGTCCACCTGCATTTGAAATCCCCCAAGATCATTCTAACTTTGCCGTTCCTACATATCTTTTCTGACTCTTGGTGTATCTTACACCCCAGCTCCTGATTACTATTTGGAGGCCTGTACATAACTCCAACTATGGTTGATTTGCCTTTGCGGTTCTTCAATTCCTCAATTAACTTTATTTAGAAAATTTCATCAGCATAAAATATTAATCAATATTTCATAAGCTAATTGGCTTCAACATGCTCAATGATCTTTTCATTTTGTCACTAATTACTTGTCTCCTCTTACAACTGCATTACCTCCACTGGAAGAGAAGCTATCCTCTTTCATAACACAGTGAAGTGAACAGTTTCCTTTTGAAGTGCAGGACTACTTTAGACTCCTTTAGCAGACTGGTCAACCCAGGACGGACATCACTGACATGGGTTTTTCCTCATCTTCTATCTAACAAGGTGTACCTGCATGAGTAGTAATACTGACTGAGTTTGTCTCCCCAAAGCCAATTGCACTGTCTCATACCTGTGTTCCCTCACTGCGTCCCTCTTGCACTATCATCCTCTACCCCTAAAATGAAAGGAAACAATTCAGCAGAAAGATGGGTCATTTTAGCTGTACCACTCAGTTGTTCAGTGAATAAATGTGTTGATGCAGTCGTGCACTTTTTAAATATCTGAACTTAATGTTCTTGTCTGTGAGTTAAATCAACAACAGAAGAGCATAATATTATTTTGTGTACTCTCTTTTGGTCATGTTTCCATGTCTTAAAGTTTTTTTCATTGCTTTGATCAAAATTAACACTTTGGTTGAGTATGAGTAGCATTATCTGCCTAGTTTTGGCCAATTTAAAAGGTTATCCTGAATGGTAAAAATTAAGCACATCCGTACTAAGGAAGGGTCACTCGACCTGAAATGTTAACTCTGATTTCTGACCACAGATGTTGCCAGACCTGCTAAGCTTTTCCAACAATTTCTATTTTTGTCTCTGAGATATCTTAGTCTAGATTAGAGGAGGTGCTGGAAAAGCACAGCAGTTCAGGCAGCTTCCAAGGAGCAGTAAAATCGATGTTTCGGGCAAAAGCCCTTCATCAGAATACCACTCCTTGGATGCTGCCTGAACTGCTGTGCTTTCCCAGCACCCCTCTAATCTAGATTCTGGTTTCCAGCATCTGCAGGCATTGTTTTTACCACTCTGAGATATCTTAGTTTAGCCGTGGGTTTATGGACATTACATAAGCATGGTACGAGAATAAATAGCTCACTAAGATGATGCAAGTTATGGAAGGATTGTGTTATGAGTTAAGGCTAAACAGGTGGACCTGCTATTCATTGGAGTCCACAAGAATGAAAGGTGCTCTCGCTAAAACTTATAGTATTCTTAGGAAGCTTGGCAGGGTAAATGCTGTCCCTCATGGCAAAGCCTCAGATCAGAGGGCAAAATCTCAGAATAAAGGGGAGCCAATTTAAGACAGTGATGAGGAGGAATTTCTTCTTTAAGGTTTAAAATCTTTGGAGTTCGTTGCCACAGGAAGCAGTGGGGGCAGAGTCCTTCTTGTGGGATCATGGTCAATAATGACTGAGATTGAAATAACCTCTTTGTTGAGAATCTGCGGTAACACAGTTGGAGACCATGATGGAATCTAATGTACAGTTTTACAGTAGCCTCTTTTATACACACTTTTTGCATACATTAAAATTTTAGCACTATGGTTTCACATAGTTGTAAGTATTATATGCATGTTTGTGTGACATCTGTCCTGGGGAAGCAGGTGATAGGTTAAACACTTGCCAAATGCTCGCTGTTACTGCTGATGGCATTAGAATGTCTGAGCTTGCATAATTAAGAGGTATTAGTCATTTTTGTTTTTCAAATTAGATTGTACTATAAACCCTCCAATAGTCAGCAGGAAATTAAGAAATAAATTTGGAAGGAGATCTCCATTAACTGCAGGAATAATAGGGTGGTTATGGTAGGGGTTTTAACTTTCCAAACATAGACTGGAACTGCCATAGTGTTAAGGGTTTAGATGGAGAGGAATTTAAGTGTGTACAAGAAAATTCTCTGATTCAGTATGTGGATGTACCTACTAGAGAAGGTGCAAAACTTGACCTGCTCTTGGGAAATAAAGCAGGGCAGGTGACTGAGGTGTCAGTGGGGGAGCACTTTGGAGCCAGTGACCATAATTCTATTAGTTTTAAAATCATGATGGAAAAGGATAGACCGTATCTAAAAGTTGAAGTTCTAAATTGGAGGAAAGCTAATATTGACTGTATTGGGCAAGAACGTTCAAAAGTTGATTGATGATCGCAGGTAAAGGGATGGCTGGAAAATGGGAAGCCTTCAAAAATGAGATAACGAGAGTCCAGAGAAAGTATATTCCTGTTCGGGTAAAAGGAAAGGCTGGTAGGTGTAGGGAATGCTGGATGACTAGAGAAATTGAGTGTTTGGTCAAGAAAAAGAAAGCAGTATATGTCAGGTATAGATAGCAAAGATAGAGTGAATCCTTCGAAGAGTATAAAGAAAGTAGGGATATGTTTAAGAGAGAAATCAGGAGGGCAAAAAGGGGACATGAGATAGCTGTGGCAAATAGAGTTAAGGAGAATCCAAAGAGTTTTTACAAATACATTAAGGACAAAAGAGTAACTAGGGAGAGAATAGGGTCCCTTAAAGATCAGCAAGGCAGCCTTTGTGTGGAACCACAGGGAAATGATTGTTGGACCCCTTGCTGAGATATTTATATCATCGATAGTCACAGGTGAGATGCAGAAAGACTGGAAGTTGGCTAACGTGCTGCCACTTTTTAAGAAGGGTGGTAAGGAAAATCCAGGGAACTATAGGCCAGTGAGCCTGACATTGGTGGTGGGCAAGTTATTGGCAGGAATCCTGAGGGACAGGATTTACATGCATTTGGAAAGTCAAGGACTGATTAGGGATAGCCAACATGGCTTTGTTCATGGGAAATCATGTCTCACAAACTTGATTGAGTTTGTTGAATAAGTATCGAAGAGGATTGATGACTGCAGAGTGGTGGATGTGATCTATATGGATTTCAGTAAAGCGTTTGACAAGGTTCCTCATGATAGACTGGTTAGCAAGGTCAGATCTCATGGAATATAGGAAGAACTAGCCATTGGATGTGAAGGTAGAAGACAGAGGGTGGTGGTGGTGGTGGTGATGGAGGGTTGTTTTTCAGACTGGAGGCTTGTGACCAGTTGTGTGCCACAAGGATAGGTGCTGAGTCCACTGCTTTTTGCCATTTATATAAATGGTTTGGATATGAACGTAGGAGGTACAGTTAGTAAGCTTGCAGATGGCACCAAAATTGGAGGTGTAGTGGACAGTGAAGAAGGTTACCTCAGAGTACAACGGGATCTTGATAAGATGGGCCAATGGGCTGAGGAGTGGTAGATGGAGTTTAATGAAGACAAATGTGAGGTGCTGCATTTTGGAAAGGCAAATCAGGTCAGGACCTTTTTACTTAATGGTAAGGTCCTGGGAAATGTTGCTGAACAAAGAGACCTTGGAATGCATGTTCATAGTTCCTTGAAAGTAGAGTCGCAGGTAGATAGTGAAGAAGGTGTTTGGTATGCTTTCTTTTTTTTGGTCAGAGCATTGAATATACGAGTTGGGAGGTCATGTTGCAGCTGTACAAGACATTGGTTCGGCCACTTTTGGAATATTGTGTGCAATTCTGGTCTCCCTCCTATCAGAAGGATGTTGTGAAACTTGAAAGACTTAAGAAAAGATTTACAAAAATGTTGCCAGAGTTGAAGGGTTTGAATTATAAGGAGAGACTGATAGTTTGGAGTTGTATTCCCTTGAGCGTTGGGGAGTGACCTTATAGAAGTTTATAAAATCATGAGGGCATGGATAGATAAATAGGTAAGGTCTTTTCCCTGGGGTGGGGGAGTCCAGAACTAGAGGGAATAGGTTTAAGGTGAAAGGAAAAAATTTGAAAGGGATCTAAGAGGCAGCCTTTTTGTACAGAGGGTGGTGCGTGGATGGAATGAGCTGTCAGAGGAAGTGGTGGAGGCTGGTACAATTACAACATTGCAAAGGCATCTGGATGGGTGTATGAATAGGAAAGGTTTGGAAGGATATGGGCCAAGTGCTTGCAAATGGGACGAGATTAGGTTGGGATATCTGACTGGCTTGGATGAGTTTCCATGCTGTACATCTCCATGACTGTACAAGTTAACATTTGTAAAATAGTGGACCTATATGATCTAAATAAGTGAGAAAGTATAGATATAGTAAGTAAAAGTGTAGAGAATATTAAACTGATCTCCTGCAGCTGGGTTATGATATTTCATTTACAGTTGCCAGTTTTGGCAATTCCTACACTTTCATTCATACAGTTTCATGGAAGCGCTATTTTAATAGTAAATTTCTTATAGGTGCAGTAGCCCTATTTAATGTGTATTTAAAAAGTATAAATCCGATATTAGTATAAGATCGTGGCCCTAAATAGAAATTCAAAATAGATTGTACCATGATATAGAAATAGGTAGTGCATGAGGAAATCTCAAAGAGATAAAGAGCAGCAGGCTTGTGGGGACATACTAGTGAAAGAAGCTATTTGATGTACTGCAACCTAATCAAGTCCCAATAGATTTTGCTAAGGGCTAATGAATAGTATAATCTTTCCATTGTTTCGAGTGAGTTATCGAGACGCGATGATGTGGGTGGCATTGTTCTGAGTAGGTTGCAGTATTAACGCTTATTCAGGGGTAGCTTTGATACAGAAACATGTCTAAACACTGCTTGCAGCATGTGGCCGATAAACTGAAATGTGTAAAGAAACAGTAATGGGTTGGAAGGGGTGTCTAATTTAGTTTATTGTGTAAAGAGTAAGATTTACTACAAAAATGTGGTATTATGAATGAGTCAATGTAAACACGGCAGAGTTACATAGAGTGCTTGTGAGTGATTTAGTAAAGAGAATCATTATACAATATCTCATATTGTGTATGTTTAAGGCTGTGATAGATGGATTGTTGATAAGTGGGGAAATCAAAGATTATTGGGAAAAGGCATGGAAGTAGACATGATGGATGTTAGATCATCCACAATCCTATTGAATGGCGGGGCAGGCTCAAAGGGCTGAACAGCCTACTCCTGTTCTTATTTCATATTGTCTTGAGATAGGACAATCATACCAGTGGGAGTCAATTTTGAAGTCTTTGAAATGAAGGTCCGTGGTTTTTCGTGGAACTGACGTGGCTGAAGTTTTAATAGATAAGTTGGTATTGAACACAGAAGCGAAAAATAAATCCCTCAATCTAGGTTTTTGAGCAAATGTCATGAAGAAGAAGAGAATCCTTGAAATCATTATAGTGTTTTACGTTGTGTGTATGTTGAAAATGCCTTAGAGCGAATGAAATGCCTCCGTGTATTCTCTATTGTAAAAAAAAAAGTTGCATGAGAGCTAATTTGGGAACACAAAGCCTGACAAACATTTGTGCTACAAATGACCAGATACTCTATTTTTCTTAGTGTTGGTTGAGGCATAAGTGTTGGTCAGGACACCAAGAGAATCCACCTCATTTAATAGTGCCAAGGAATCTTTAACCTAACTGACAAATTGGTCTCAATTTAAATTGTTTGAGAAATTACAGCTTGCCAACTGTGCCTCACTTTGAGTCCTCCACTGGAGAATAAGAGCAATTGTGAACTCAAGTATGTGGAGACAACTTGATCCTGTAACTTTCTGACCTTGGCAAGGGCACTACCAATTTGCTATGGTATGCATATTTAGTTGTATACTAATAATGTTGTATTGGGCGCACACTGTTGTTGATAAATATTGTTCCATGTTCTCCTATTTTGACATAGTTTGATATCGACTTTTATCATTAAATGGGAAATGCTGATTAAGAGATTTAAGATATTGCCATATGAAGAATTTTATTGCAATTCCAAGCTCTTGCCAGTTCTACACATTGAGTTTCTGAAGTCCATCTGTCAGTGTTATTGCCATCTTTTATGTCAAATACTCAGTCTTCAACTAGTTGTGGACAAAACTGGTCAATTTTCTCTTTATAAGTTTTGATTGTATGTGCCTCCAAGGTAGATGAAATCACTGTATGACCACGTCATTTTATTATGATTAGTGCACTACAAACCTGCCTATACAATTTTTAGATTTGCATCATTGTCCTGTTTGTTTTATCGATTTCACACTAGCTGTATTTTTGTCCTCACTTTTGCTTGCTATAGTTTCTTCTGAAATTGCTGCCCTCTGCTATTTTAGGGGTGCCTTATTTGATTCATTATTTGCCCAGCTCCAATTTATACATTTTTTAGTGCTTTTGCATACATGCATTCATTTATCCTTACTTGTCGCTCACAATGTGCTTATTTTGTCTGGATTGTACAATTTGTATTGTTGGGACTTTTACTCTTGTTTATATATTTCCTCTTTTGCAAAATGCTAAAAGGCAGGTTATCCCAATGCCTTTGTATTCTCTTGTTAATAGATAATCCAAATATGTTTGGACTTGAATGTCTGTAATACAGTCTTTTGACTTCTGAGCACTAATTTCTTAATTCTGCTTTTGATAATACAAGAAAAAATTAAAAGTCAGCTCTGTAAAATGCGCATTTTTGTAAAGGTGCTCCAATAAGGTGACTTATTTCTACTGGTTAGGCAATAGTGCAATGTCATTTTGATAAGTTCTTCTCTGTGCAGTAATTTGGTTAGAAGTAAAATTTGGCTTTGTCCATTCTGCAAAACAGTTGGTGGTGAATAAATAACATATTTTATTCTCCATCCATTTTGATTGCCCAATTAGAAGGGTATAAATTGAGCTTCCAGTTCACTATTGCTTGTTTTGCATGACTGCTGAAACCACTTCTGCCCTCCCTTTTGATAAGTGCTTTTGCCTTCACTAATTTTCCAAAAGAATATTCTGTTTTGGGAAGAATTTTTGTACAGTAATTAATTTGTAGGAAATACCATTGTGAAATATTGCAATAAAGGCTTAAACTAATGTTTTCTTTGGACGATATGTCAAATTCTTGGAGGGGAGGGAAATATATGCCTGGTGGTGGGGTCCATTTGGAGGTGGCGGAAATGACGACGGATGATACGTTGTATATGGAGGTTGGTGGGGTGGTCGGTGAGGACCAGTGGGGTTCTGTCCTGGTGGCGATTGGAGGGGCGGGGCTCAAGGGCGGAGGAGCGGGAAGTGGAGGAGATGTGGAGGAGAGCATCTTCAACCACGTCTGAGGGGAAATTGCGGTCTTTGAAGAAAAAGGCCATCTGGGTTGTTCGGTATTGGAAGTGGTCCTCCTGGGAGCTGATGCAGCGGAGACGAAGGAATTGGGAATATGGGATGGCATTTTTACAGGGGGCAGGGTGGGAGGAGGTGTAGTCTAGATAGCTGTGGGAGTCAGTCGGTTTACAGTAAATGTCCGTGTTGATTCGGTTGCCCGAGATAGAAATGGAGAGGTCTAGGAAGGGGAGGGAGGAGTCTGAGACAGTCCAGGTAAATTTGAGGTCAGGGTGGAAGGTGTTAGTAAAGTGGATGAACTGTTCAACCTCCTTGTGGGAGCACGAGGCAGCGCCGATACAGTCATCGATGTAGCGGAGGAAAAGGTGGGGTGTGGTGCCAGTGTAGCTGCGGAAGATGGACTGTTCCACATATCCTACGAAGAGGCAGGTATAGCTGGGGCCCATGCGGGTGCCCATGGCTACTCCTTTGGTTTGGAGGAAGTGGGAGGATTGGAAAGAGAAGTTGTTCAGAGTGAGGACCAGTTCAGTCAGTCGAAGGAGGGTGTCAGTGGAAGGGTCCTGGTTGGTACGGCGGGAAAGGAAGAAACAGAGGGCTTTGAGTCCTTCGTGATGGGCGATGGAGGTGTACAGGGACTGGATATCCATGGTGAAGATAAGGCGTTGGGGACCGGGGAAGCGAAAATCATGGAGGAGGGGTTGTAAATATGTGCAATTCTCTTATCCAGAAGGTAGTGAAGCTTCAAATTTCACAAAGCTGAGTTGGTTAGATTTTGATCTAAGGAAACCAAGCATGCAGACAAGAAAGCGGAACTGAGACAACAACCAGATCAGCAATCATCTTGAATGAACATGGAGAATAGTGGTGAAACTTAGCAAATCTGGAGAGAAAAACTGAGTTAACGTTTACAAGTCTTTAGAACTATTGAATGTGGAGTAGGCTCCAAGGGCTAAATGTCCTCTCCAAGTCCTGTCTTCCTATGGATGTTATCGGGCTCTCAGGGACATACTTTAAATTGTGTTTTTAATTATGTGATGGAGTCATAGAGATGTGCAGCATGGAAACAGACCCTTCGGTCTAACTCGTCCATGCTGACCAGTTATCCCAACCCAATCTAGCCCCACCTTCCAGCACCTGGCCCATATCCGTCTAAACCCTTCCTATTCATATACCCATCCAAATGCCTCTTAAATGTTGCAATTGTACCAGCCTCCACCACTTTCTCTGGCAGCTCATTCCATACACGTACCACCCTCTGCGTGAAAATGTTGCCCCTTGGGTCCCTTTTATATCTTTCACCTCTCACCCTAAACCTATGCCCTCTAGTTCTGGACTCCCCAACCCCAGGGAAAAGACTTTGTCTATTTATCCTATCCATACCCCTCATATTTTTATAAACCTCCTATAAGATCAACCCTCAGCCTCCAACATTCCTGGGAAAACAGCCCCAGCCTGTTCAGCCTCTCCCTGTAGCTCAAATCCTCCAACCCTGGCAACATTCTTATGAATCTTTTTTGAACCCTTTCAAGTTTCACAACATCTTTCCGATAGGAAGGAGACCAGAATTGCACGCAACATCCCAACAGTGGCCTAACCAATGTCCTGTACAGCCGCAACATGACCTCCCAACTCCTGTACTAAATACTCTGACCAATAAAGGAAAGCATACCAAACACCTTCTTCACTATCCTATCGACCTGCGACTCCACTTTCAAGGAGCTATGAACCTGCACTCCACACTCTCTAGGACCTTACCATTAAGTGTATTTAGGCAAGATTAATTCTACAATGAATTATACAATGAATGGAAGAGCCTTGGGAAAAGTTGATGGGCAGAGAGATCTAAGAGTGCAGGTCCATTGTACCCTGAAGGTTGCTGCACAGGTGGATAGAGTGGTCAAGAAGGCATATGGTATGCTTGCCTTGATTGGAAGTGGTGTTGAGTATAAGAGCTGGCAAGTCATGTTAAAATGGTACAGGACGTTGGTTCGGCCGCATTTAGAATACTGTGTACAGTTCTGGTCACCACATTATCAAAAGGATGTGGACGTTTTGGAGAGGATGCAGAGAAGGTTTACGAGGATGTTGCCTGGTATGGAAGGTGCTAGCTATGAAGAGAGGTTGAGTAGGTTAGGTTTATTTTCATTAGAAAAAAGGAGATTGAGGGGGAGGGACCTGATTGAGGTTTACAAAATCATGAAGGGTATAGACACGGTGGATAGAGACAAGCTTTTTCCCAGGGTGAAGGATTCCATAGCAAGAGGTCATGCTTTCAAGGTGAGAGTGGAAAGTTTAAAAGGGATACACGTGGCAAGTACTACAGACAGAAGGTGGTGGGCATCTGGCACGCGTCGCCAACAGGCACAGTAGATTCGTTTAAGATGCGTCTGGACAGATGCGTGAGTATGTGGGGATCAGAGGGATACAGATGCTTAGGAATTGACTCGACAGATTTAGACAGTACATTTGGATCGGCTCAGGCTTGGAGGGCCGAAGGGCCTGTTCCCTGGGCTGTAAAGTTTCTTCTTTGTTCTTTGTATAAGTCCTGCTAAGATTTGCTTTCCCAAAATGCAGCACCTCACATTTATCTGAATTAAACTCCATCTGCCACTTCTCGGTCCATTGGCCAATCTGATCAAAATCCAGTTGTCATCTGAGGTAACCTTCTTTACTGACCACTACACCTCCAATTTTGGTGTCATCTGCAAACTAACTAACTGTACCTCTTATGCTCGCAGAGAAATCATTTATATAAATGACAAAAAGTAGGACTAGATTGGGTTGGGATATCTGGTCGGCATGGCCGGGTTGGACCGAAGGGTCTGTTTCCATTCTGTACATCTCTATGACTCTATAAGTAGAGGACCCAGCACTGATCCTTGTGGCATTCCATTGGTCACAGGCCTCCAGTCTGAAAAACAACCCTCCTCCACCACCACCCCCTGTCTTCTACCTTTGAGCCAGTTCTGTATCCAAATGGCTAGTTCTCCCTGTATTCCGTGAGATCTAACCTTTCTAACCAGTCTCCCATGGGAAACCTTGTCAAAAGCCTTACTGTAGTCCATACAGATCACATCTACTGCTCTTCCTCAAAAAACTCAATCAAGTTTGTGAGACATGATTTCCCACACACAAGGCCATGTTGACTATCCCGAATCAGTCCTTGCCTTTCCAAATACATGTACATCCTGTCCCTCAGGATTCCGTCCAACAACTTGCCCACCACCGAGGTCAGGCTCACCGGTCTATAGTTCACTGGCTTGTCCTTACCACCCTTCTTAAACAGTGGCACCATGTTTGCCAACCTCCAGTTTTCCGGTACCTCACCTGTGACTATCAATGATACAAATATCTCAACAAGAAACCCAGTAATCACTTCTCTAGCTTCCCACAGAGTTCTAGGGTACACCTGATCAGAGCCTGGGGATTTATCCACCTTCATGTGTTTTAAGACATCCTGCACTTCCTCCTCCGTAATATGGACATTTTGCAAGGTGTCGCCATCTATTTCGCTACTTTCTACATCTTTCATATCCTTTTCCACAGTAAATACTGATGTTTAGTATCTCCTTTAGTATCTCCCCCATTTTCTGCGATTGCCTTGCTGATCTTTAAGGGGCCCTAGGTTCTCCCTAGTTACCCTTTGTCCTTAATGTATTTGTAAAAGGATTCTGAATAATCCTAGATGGTGGACTGGAAAAAATTCTGGCTGTAACAGCTGCTCCTTTATTGAGGTATTTTAGGTGTTGGAGGTGATTTCCTCGAATTCCAGGAGCAGCAATTACTGTTTTATATGCTGTTGCATTGTTTTGGAACTTTGGGGGAAATAAAAGTCAAAACAACAGCAGTTTTAAAAGGGAGAAGAACAGACAAAGGAAGCACATGGTGAGGACAGTGCAGGACAGAGAGAGGGAGAGAGTGAAAGAAACTGACACAGCAGTGAACCTGCACAGTTATTGTTTTTGCTGTTTGAATTCATGTGATGTATCAATAAAAATTGTCTTAGTATGAGTTCGACACCTTAGTTAGTTTCTACCTATCATTATTGCCCAGGGAGTTGAGAAAATTTAACTGGAATAAAACTTTGCTTGAGTTATGTATTTGTTTCATTGTAATAATGAATACCTCTTGTTTCACAGGCATGTCTTCTCTGAGCAACCAATTTGCCAAAATTCCAAAGGGATTGAAGCATTTAAACATGTCTAAAACCTCTTTGTCACCTAAAGGTACAGTAATTTTATTTACCAGTTCATTTCATTGAGGTCATAAAGGGACGGTCATGTTAAGGATCTGACTGTAACAGAATTCACTATCAAGAGAAGTGAAGAGGGTGCTGTGATTTGCTATTGACATCCACTATTGTGATGTCAAAGTAAAACCCATGAAGGCCATTGGGCTCATTGTGTGTATAAATGTTTGAGAGAACAGCATAAAACTAAACCCTGCTCTCTTCCTCAACGATTGATATCTTCCACTATTTCAAGTGTTTATCCTCTTTTCATTCAGAAAGTACAATTGTGTCTGCCTCATCTATTTAATGTGATACATAGTTCATGGTGCAACAATTGTCTGTAAAGCCAAATTCAAAGTCATCTTCTAGTCTCTACAGAATAGTGGATTCCAGATCTGCATAGCATCTCACTGAATTTGCGCAGCAAAGTATTAATGCTCTTTCTGTATCTGGGCTATCAATACAACACGCACTCATCTAATTATGGCTTAACTGTTGCTTTGTATGCATTTACCTTTGCATGCATTTATAGTCTCTGCCTTATTTATAAAGTGCCAAGGACCTTATTTTGTAACCTGGTCTATTTGCATTTATACTTTCAATGGCCTTCCCTATATGTTTGTATCCCTTCATATGCTTCAATATTCCTTTTGACTGTGTGCCCCCAATTCTTGTTTTTACTCCTAAATGTTGTTAAATTGCAATAACTTTGTTACATGGATCATGTGTCGATTTGGCTAACTAATGTCATTTATTTGCCAGAGACTACTGTTTTGAATTGTTTTTTGTCTTTGTGCAAAATACTGTCATTTCATTCTGTAGTGAGTGTTTCCTGCGTCTACCGAAAATGGAGTTTTCAGTCAAACTGATATTTGTGGATTTATGGCTTCTTGTAAGGGTGTATCTGAATCTCTCCGTTCAGGAGTGACATAGAATCTAACTGTTACAATCCAAGAGCGCTTTCTTGGTTTAAAGTCCTAGTTTTTTCATTCTTGGAATGTCGATGAAACTGGCAAGACCACTTTTATTGTCCATTCCTGTTTGCCCTGAAAAAGAATATATGTTATTGACCTGTTGAAATCCTTGCAGTGATATTGTTTTTATAATAATGATGGAATTTGATCCAGGTACAATTACTGAATAGCAATATATGTTCAAGTCAGGATATTGTGATAGGTTAAGAAGAGCTTGCAAAATGTGGTGCTCCCATGCGGTTGTTGCTCTTGCCTTTTATTATATAAGACATTTGGCTGAAAAGATTAACTGTGGACCATTTTATACATCTCTGCTCACTGACATTGAAGTGAACGGCAGTCAGTCTGTTTCAGTTTGTACTTTCAGACTAAAGTCTAATGGTGTAGCGTAGACTATTCTCTAGGAAATGAAATTACTTAAATCGCAATGTAGTTATTTAGTCTGACTCTACTGTAACCTTTTATCTTACGATTATGGAATAAAATGTTATTACTCAAGAATGTACCTCTTCCATTGAACCTTTCACGTGGTCATTCTTCACTACTTTTTATGGGTAAGCCTTAGACTAGTACCAGAAGAGGGATTTATGGCAGCTTTCTACCTAAGATCTTTGTACATATTTAAGATGAACATCTAGCAAAGTTCCACCTTACAACAAGATGTGAGCTGTAGACATCTCTTAAAAGCTTTCACAGACCTGGATCCAGGTGCAGTTGCTGAAATAAATTTGGTGAGTTGCTGCAGTGCATGTACTGCATCATATTGTAGATATCAGTGAGGCCACTTTTGGAATACTGTGTTCAATTCTGGTCTGCCTGCTTTAGTAAAGATATTGTGAAACTTGAAAGGTTTCAGAAACGATCTACAAGGATGTTGCCAGGATTGGAAGGTTTGAGCCATAAAAGAGGCTGAATAGGCTGGGGCTTTTTTTTTACTGGAGTGTCAGAGGCTGAGGGTTGTCCTTAGAGAGGTTTATAGAATCATGAGGAGCATGGATAGGGTAAATAGACAAGGTCTTTTCCCCAAGGTAGGGCAGGCCAAAAATAGAGGGCATAGGTTTAAGGGGAATGATTTAAAAGGGGCCGGATGAACAACTTTTTTTACAGAGGGTGGGGTACATGTATGGAATGAACTGCCAGAGGAAGAAGTGAGTGCTGGTACAATTACAACATTTAAATGGCATCTAGATGGTTTATGAATAGGAAGGGTTGTTGGCCAAATGCTGATAAATGAGACTAGATCAATTTAGGATATCTTGTCGCCATGAACAGATTGGATGAAAGGGTCGGTTTTCATGCTGCATGACTGAGTATTGGTCAATTGAATGGATATTGTGTTTGATGATGGGTACCAAATGTAGATTTTTCTGTAGCGGCTGAATATAGTTTACAACCAATTAAGGATTTTTGAATTGTTCGTATTGAGGACTTCTAATCTTCACCTCCTTGTCTCTGTTCTTTTCAAATTTTTTAGCTCATCCAAACTCCTAACACACATCAGGTCCTGCTCACATATCCCCCCTTTACTTGTTGACCTAGATCTCAGTACCATAGGTTTCCAATTCTTATCTTTGTAATTAAACCGTCCCATCTTGACGATGCTGCCCCTTTAACAAGATTATGTTGTCCTTATTTTGTTTTCAAGAGGGGTCATAAAGACAGAGGTTCAGATATGACTAGAAATATCTACTTCAGACAATGGAAGAGGAGTGGCCAGTTCTCCCAGTTCAGGTTTTTTTTCTAGTTTGGTCTGTTTTAGCAGGGAGTCAGAACACTGCTGATAGCAGAGAAGCAGCTACAGTGAAAAGAGGTTCTGTGCTTCAACAGTGGTCTTGCCTGAACTTTCTGTCTGAAAACTCTCCTACCTGTGTGAACCTGTGTTTGAGTTTACCTTTTGCCAAGAGGTGTGTTTATGGGATGTTGCAGGGATTGGAACAGCTTCATTAAGTTGCGATTTTGTGTCAGTTGAGTTTTCCAATAAGTTGTTATTCTAAATTCTGTTTTCTTTTGTTTGTGTTTCATCCATAGTGTTTAAATGAATTCGGTTTTGTTTAAAGCTGAATGGTTTGACCAGCTGCATCACTCCTGGATATCCACATTACATCTGCCTTTACAAAAAATAATAAGTTAGGGTCTAGCCTACCTTTAAAATGTTTTGAGGGGTCTGGCCTGGTCCATAATATCATGATCTTGCCCTTTCCTACAATACTTTCATATTGTGTTTCTCCAACTTTTGCCTTGAATGGAAGATAATGCTTCAGTCATTAAGGTCCAATAATCTGAAATTCTCTCCCTGAGTTTCCTCTTCTGTTCCCCTCCTCCTTTTCCCTTCACCCTCTTAAAGGCTGTCCTTAAAACCCACCACTTGAACAACATTTATTCACTCCTCTTTATGTTTCTGTAAGCATATCTTTGTGAGGTGCTTTTGGATCTGGTTCTGTGTTAAAGATGCTAGTGTTCACACCACCTTTAATAACTGTGCTTCCAGCTGCCTTGGTGCAATGCTCTAAGATTCCCCACATTACCAGCACAAAATCTCATGTCTCCTCAACTCTGTTTCCTTCTCTAAGACTCAGCTCTTTGACTAGGCTTGTAGTCAGTCATTATTGGATTTTCTTCTTTGATTTGCCTACCAATTTTTTTTCTCTCATGCAATTCTGAGGTAGCTTGGAAAATTATTGGAGAGCAGGTTCATTGTTCCTTAAAATGGAATTGCAGGTAGATAGGATAGTGAAGAAGGCATTTGGTATGCTTTCCTTTATTGATCAGAGCATGGAGTTGGGAGGTCATGTTGCAGCTGTACAGGAAGTTGGTTCGGCCACTTTGGGAATAATATGTACAATTCTGGTCTCTCTCCTACTGGAAGAATGTTGTGAAACTTGAAAGAGTCCAGAAAAGATTTACAAGCATGTTGTCAGTATTGGAGGGTTTGAGCTACAGGGAGAGCTGAATAGACTGGAGCTGTTTTCCCTGGAGCGTCGGAGGTGAGGGGTGACCTTGTAGAGGTTTATAAAATCATGAAGGGCAAGTAGACAAGGTTTTTTCCTTGGGGTGCAGGAGTCCAGAACTGGAGGCCAGATTTAGAGTGAAAGGGGAAAGATTTAAAAGGCACCTAAGGGGCAACTTTTTCATGCAGAGTGTGGTTTGTATGGAGTGAGCTAGCAGAGGAAGTGGTCGAGGCTGGTACAATTACAACATTTTAAAAGGTAACAGCCCAAATGGAACTCGTTTTTCCTCAAACAAGTCCAGGCCACTTATTTTTTGAACAAAAACAACATAGCTAGCATCTGTGTAGTACATTTCATGTAGAGTCAGAGTATTAGAGTCATACAGATGTATAGCATGGAAACAGACCCTTCGGTCCAACTGGTACAATTGCAACATTTAAGAGGCATTTGGATGGGTATATGAATAGGAAGAGTTTCGAGGAATATGGGCCAAGTGCTGGAAAATGGGACTAGATTAGGTTGGGATATCTGGTTGGCATGGGCGAGTTGGACCGAAGGGTCTGTTTCCATGCTATACATCTCTATGACTCTAATACTCTGACTCTGCATGAAATGTACTACACAGATGCCAGCTATGTTGTTTTTGTTCAAAAAATAAGTGGCCTGGACTTACTTGAGGAAAAACGAGTTCCATTTGGGCTGTTATCTCAACTTAACATGTATTGTCATTAATATTAAAGCCAACTCCATTAGCTTGGGAGTATTTTTCCTTCTTGGTAATTCAGAGATATTGAAGGATTAATTTCCTGAATAGCACTCCAGTGAAGACTAAGAAGGATTATATTGCAGTGGAAAATGCCCACTTTAAATGATACTTGAAGGCACAATAATATGTTTGGAAATGATTCTGCATTAAGATACAGATAACTTTTAATGTATTGTTAGAAAAACAGAGTCAAGAGTGTGTTGCTGGGAAAGCATCCCAGGAACATACTCTTGAATCTGATCTCCAGAATCTGCAGTCCTCCCGTTCTCCCTGTTAGGAAAACAGATTCAGTATATCTGTTTCAAATTAGATTCTACCTTTAATTTTTAAAGTTGAGATTAGAATTCCCAAGTATTGAGAATTTCTGTAAAACATTTTGCCTGTTTATCAACTTCAAGATGACACAGTATAAACTGAATCTTCAAAACAACTACTGTCTATCTCAGTGTGTTTGAAACACCCACATCATTAGTTCAGGGAGTGTGTTCAACAAGAAGTGATTAGATAATGATGGAATTCCTGCCAAGCAATTACTAATAATAAACTAGACTGTATGTTTGGGATTTTGTTTTTGGCTTTCTTTTTAAAGTTGTTTTCATACTACACTGAGTCCTATTTCAGTAGCCTTGACTCTCAGTTATGGGGCTGCAATTCAAAAGTTAAGTTGCTGGTTTTGCAGTCAGGCAGATCATGTCGTCTTGGCCTCTGAATTTACACAAGTTTACGTATTGATTAAAACCTATGGAGAAGAACCCAGCACCACGTGCATCATATAAAAGCTGTTTGTGGAAACAAAGAATAAAGGCAAAATTCAGACTAATCAAAGCATGACATAATCTTAGTGACTTCACCAAGCTCTTGAAGGAGAACATTGATATAGGAGTTAAGAACAATGAGTGTTGTGTACTGAACACTAACAGCTTCCAATTGTTACGCTGGAGTGTTTACTCTGCAGACATTGCAGCTCTGAGATCGTGGGGAATAGTACATATTTATTTTATCAAAGCCAATACAAAATACTACATTAAATTAGGCTGCTGCATGATTTAACTAGTGCATAAATATGATGTGCATTGAAATATTGGGAAATTGTTTATGCCTCTTACACTGGCATGTAAAGATTTTAGAAATTTTATGTAAGTAAATATATGGTACTTGCTTTAAATTCTTGGGTGGTGAACCACATCACTGATTACTATGAGTTTTTATGATTTTGGTTGAAGTGTCTGAAATTTGTGCAAAAACCTTTATACCTTTTTAATGTATGATTACTAACGATTTATATGAGAATTGGAGTTTATAATTACGTAGCACCTTTATAATGTAAACAGGTCCCAAAGTGCTAGAAACTAAGCAATGCAAGTAGATCATCTGTGATTAAATTATGAGGGTATTAAAATAATTTCAGAATTTGCCTCCTTGCCCCATTCTTAGTTGAGGTCCGTAGTCATCAATTAGTGACAAGGAAAGCGAGACTGGCAAAGAATGAAGACGTGATGATCAAGGAGCACGTCAGATATACTGAATATGAGTTTGAACTTGGAATAGAAACATTGACATTGTCAAGCACTTATCAATCAAACATGCTGATGTTGGTCTCTGGGGTCATCTCTGCAGCCAAGAAAAGTCCCATGATACTGTCAAAATTAGATTTGAATGAAAGTATGAAGCATATATTTAAATCATGAAAAATTTAATCTTGAAATGTTTCCTTCTCGAACAATAATTTGATAATGGTTTGATTCAAATTGCATTACGTTGGTTGTGACAAAGTTAATTCAAGCACTATACATTTAATGCTGAAAGGTTGCATGCTCAAAAGTTTAACTTGTAAATGTTTGATCATGTGTGATTAAATTATGACGGTGTAAAGATAATTTCAGAATTTGCCGCCTTGCCCCATTCCCAGTTGAGGCCCTTAGTTATCAATTAGTGACCACTCAAGGGCCTAATCCTGCTTGGGTTGCAATTCTTTCCATTCCACATATGATGAGAATGTATGTGCCTATCCGACTGGTAAACAAGTGCAGTCAGGCTTGTGGGGTAGTGGGTTTAGTTCTTCTTCTGCAATAATCTGTGCATAATTAGCATTGGAATATCCTTTGGTGTCACAGGTTCTCAAGTACAGATGTACAGAAGTATAGTGAAAAGTTTTACAATGTCGCCTCATATGGTACATCTTAAGTACAAGTACCTGGAGTCAAATCTTAGATACAAAAGAAGAATAAAAAAGAAAAGTAGTTGCATTACTTTATGGAAATAAGACTTTGTTAAAATAACAGTCACAAGTTACAAATAAACATTACATTGCAGTAGCTAAGTGCAGAGGCTTCCACATGTGGTCTGGCTACCTGCGCCAAACCCAGTCAACCCTTGCTCCACTCCAAGCCTCTAGTCCACTCTGCACTGGCTGTCAGCTGCTCCAGGGCTCACTTCCCCTCGCTGGCCTCCTGCTGAGACTGCTTCCCTAAAGAAACCCCAAGAGCCACGTTCTGCCCTTTGTTCCCTTCACAAATGACCATTGCCCCATAAAACACTCCCCAGCAGCAGTAGTAAACCATCCTGGGAGTCCAGGAGTGCTGTATTAGCAAAAGCCACAGCCTCTGATTAGGCAGCAGTTCTCAGTGGCTGGAACGTCTTGTCCCAGATCTGTGTTATAGTAGAAAGCCCTACAGTGCTAGTCAGCTGCTTAATTGCCATAAAGTCCTGTGGTTCCCTCCTTATTCTACCCTAGTTGTGGACTTCAGTCTAGATGGAAAGTTCTAGGTATCTGGCATCTGACAAAAAATTTGCTTAACTGTTTACTTTCTGTACTCTGCATTATTATAGGAGTGAACAGCCTTGCCCAATCATTGAATGCCAACCAACAAATTCCTAACTCGCTCACACATCTTGATCTCTCAGGGAACTTCCTCCGAGGAGATGACCTATCGGTATGTTGGTTTTTTAAACGTTCTCTGTGTATTTGACAAAGCCAGGAATTGTTGCCCACTGTTAATTGACTTTGAGAAAATGGTAGTAGGTGACCTTCTTAAACCATTGCAATCTTTGTTGTGAAGGTACTTCTACAATCGATGTCGTGGCACAACATTGAGGGCCGAAGGGCCTGTACTGCGCTGTAATGTTCAATGTAATATTGCTAGCTAGGAAATTCCAGGAAGGATTGTCGGTATAAATCAGAGTGCTGAAAGGTTAGAGAACATGAAGATGATCATCTCCTCAGGCAGTTCAGTCTATTCTTCCAGGTCCTGACTGTTGCAGAGGATGAGAAGCTGACTTTGTTTTCTCTTATTAGCTATATCGTGGTAATTTCTTCAGTGTCATGTGTTGATTTAAGACATTGATTTAATATATTGTCTTTTTTTTATCACTATTATGCAATATATTCCTGTGTTGTGTACCTTAATTGAAATAAAATGGTGTTGGGAAGTGCATATACATTCAACACATGCATCATTATGTGCAATGCTGATGAGCTGCAGGATCTTCTTTTAACACCTTACCTTAAGGACATTAAAGTGACAAGACTTTCTATAGCTGTGTGAGACTGCAATGTAGTTGTGATGTAATAATTTAATTAAACAATGATTAAAATAAACCTGTAACACCAGAAATGCCCAGGGAACACATTAATTTAATATGTAATGTATAAAATTTGATTTCTTCCACAAGTGTAGCCAAGCATCAAGGATGTACCTTTTATATTATGGGATAGTTTAAAGGTTATTTAAAATGTCAGTGTTTCAGCAAGCATTTGAGAGCAAGGATGAATGGAAGCTGCAAATGCACTCCTGTAAAACTTTGCATGTGACCAGTTACGACATTGCTTATTTGTTGCTTAGATGGATTTCCCAAATGTGTTGAAGTTAACTGTTGTCATGAGGATTGCAAGATTTATTGATTTTATTTTTTAAACAATTTGTTCTCATTTGGTATCTTTGAAAACTGAGCATTGGAATTTCGCACTGGAATAGACCATTTGGCCCCTTGAATCTGTTCTGTTATTTGATATAGTCATGGCAAAATTTTGATTGTGGCCTTAACCCATTTCCCTTGATATCCTTATAATCTCTGACTCCGTTTTTAGTCAGAAATCTATCTGAAAATAATTCCACAGAGGCTGGTATCTCAACACCAAGTCAGCCTTTATTTACATGGGCATCCCACTTGACACTCTTCCAGTTTCCTCAGAGCTAGCTCTGCGTGAACAGCTCTGTTACTCCTGTTTATATCTGTCAGCCAGGGCTCCCTGGTTGGACAAGATTAACAGCCCCAATCGGGGAGCTCATACTCTGAGGTCCACCTGACTGACCTTGTTACCATCACTACACAATCTGTTTTAAAAATATTCAGTGATCATGCCTCCACTCTATTTTCCCTCAAAATTTTCCAGCTGCTGCATGGGCCTCCAAGATCTGTGCACAGCAGTGATTTTCTAAACCAGCTGTCAATACGTGCACTGACCCACCTAGTGGCCATGCAGGTTAGAGGGAACATTGCCATAGCTTCCATAGATTCGCCAGTCACTGAGAGGAAAATAACCTCGTCTCTGTGTTACGTGGGCAATCCCTTATTTTTAAACCCTGTCTTCTAATTCTTGTTTCTCATATGAGAAAAATCATCTTTCAGCAAGTCCCCTCAGGAACTTTGTTTCAATATAATCACTTTTGACAAACACAGGCATAACCTGTCCAATCATTCCTCATTCCAGGAATCCTTCAAAAACTAATGCTCAGATTGAAGTAAGAAAATTAATGTGCACTGGCTCAGAGGAGTTGTTAAAAGTATGGTTAGAAATTCAAATTTTGAAAAAGATTTTAGGGAAAGATGCAGTGGGGAGTAATGTTTATGAAGAATGCTAAACCTCCACTACACTTCTAGTTAGTTCAGTCTGTAACTACTCGCTGCGTGAGAAAAAAAATTCTCGCCTTACATTTACTTCTTTTGGAATATCTTTTAAAAGAGTTCTGTGGTTCTTGAACCTTTTATAAATGGGAACAGTTTCTCCCTCTCTCCTCTAACCAGGCCTCTCATAATTTTGGAAATTTCTGTCAAATCTCCTCTTAGTCATGTTCTCTCACAAGAGAACGGTACCAACTTCCCCAATCTTTCTTCTTAACAGGGAATATTTCCATGAATATCTTCTGCATTCCCTCCATTACATCCTTTCTATGACATGCTTTCTAGAAATGTACACAATACTCCAGCTGAGGACCAACCAATGTCTTATATAAGTTCTTCATAATTAACCTGCTCTTGCACTCTGTGCCATTGTTAATGAAGCTAGATACTGTATGGTTTATTAACAGTTGTCGGTATCTGTCCTGCCATGTTTAATGACTTGAATATGCACACATATAATCTCAGTACACAGTAATCGCTCCTCTTAATTTAAACATTGGCCTCCAGTACTATTCTGGGAAATCAACACTCATGAGGTCAGTATCTCGTTCCAAAGGCATGATGCTGAACATTTACTGCATGTAAGAGTTGACCATCCCCAATTTTAATTGTCCAACCAACAGTGGGCAAATCGGCCGGGCCCAAAGCTCATTAAATCTCTCCATTGACTCTACCTACCTTCAACATGCTTTTAAACCTGACTGTTGTGATGGTCATTTTCCCCATTATCCCGTTACATTCTTCCTTTTCAGCTCTCTGCCTGAACTGAGGTATGTTGCAGAGGGCTGCAAGCCTCCACCATGGGTAGAACAAGGAAGTAGGTGCGATGCTAACTGGTACAGGAATCCAACCCACTGCTGTTGGTTCTGTCTGAGCCACTTTGGCCATCCAACCAATCCTCCCCTCAATGAAAACGTTGCTGTCCTTTGGGACTGTGAGCCAATTCCTGCATGTACAGGTCTCTGGCTGAGGGTGGAAGCACAATCGAAAGCACCTGTGTGTGGGTCTCTGGGCACGTATTGGGATGTGGGTGTGGAGCTGTGGGCAAGGCAAAGTGCAGGAGCTCTGGATGAGGGTTGCTTGTTTCAATGTGGAAGAGCTGTATAGATGTGCGCGTGTGAGTATCTGTGGTGTTCAATGTTCAGTGTTACACCGACGACTCTGACCAGGATCCCTGACATTAGAAGATGTTAGAATTCAAGGTGCATCTTTGTGACTGTCAGGATTTTCCCCTAATTTGATAGGTTCTATGATTGGATAGCAAGCTGAACATTTCATTGTTTGATTGTGTTTAGTTTTTGAAGAGGGAAGAATTTGCATTTAGGTGTCACCTTTTCACCACGAGCTCAGCAGCCCTGTATTCCAGAATAAATGGATAGAATGTGCTTGGTGGTGTTTATTCTACCAGTCTCTTGAATAGATAAGATGGATGCTTAATGTCTCATCCTAGAGATGAGTCATCCAAAAGCACTCCTTCAGTCCTCTCCCCTCCCTACAGAGCAGTGCTCCTGCAGTATTGACACTACTTCAGTGCTCATCCCCCAAACTGACCCCATAATAGAGTGGCGCTCACTCAGTACTCACCCTTCAACAGTACATCTCAGTGTGGCAGTTCTTCAGTCCTGACCCTCTGGCAGTGCAGCGCTTCTTTAGAGTCCTGAACCTCTGGTGCAGCACTTGAATGCGCATAATGTTCAGGTGTCTGTCAGTGTGGCGTTTGCACGTTCTCCCTCTCTCTCTGTGAGTTTCCTCCAGTGCTCCAGAATATTCTGTGCATGTGCAGCTCCCTCCACTTCACCTGATAAAGGATCAGTGCACTGAAAGCTTGTGATTTTAAATAAACCTGTTGGACTATGTCCTGGGTGTCATGTGACGTCTGACTTTATCCACCCGAGTGCAACATCAGCATCTCCACATCATGGTATTTGTTGGTCAGCATAGACATGGTGGGCTGAAGGGCCTGTTTCTGTGTTATACGATATATGCCTGAAATGCAAAGATTACATGGCTTGAGAATTCTTTTGATGAGCAAGATGGGGATAAAGCACAACAAGCTAGCATTAGAAAAACAGAAGTTAAAGTCTGGCATACACAGCTAGAGGGGATGCAAGAGCAGCTCAGTAAGGCAATAAAATAATTTGCAAACATTTGCTGAGAAACAGTGTGCTCAGGCAGTAAGTGAACATAGCCACCACCTATATTTTGATTTATATTAGGCCAGCTGAATAAATTGAAGCTTTAGTCCTTGAGAAATCATTAGCAAAACATTGGAAAAGCTAAGGTTAATTTGGACTAATGGGTTGGATTTTGGTCTCCCATTGGAGTGGGAATGAGATCAAGAATCCTAAAAGTTTGAACTTCTTGACAAATGAATCCTCTGCCTCTTCTGATCGTGCTGTATGTTTGTATGACGAAGGCCTTTGGCTGTGGCCCCACCAGCACCTCTTCTGGGTCGGATCTTTGATTGAGAACCCAATATGAAAGTGTTTTCATTCGCTATCTCTTTTTTGTTCTCTCCTCCCTCTCACTCCCTCTACCTGTCTCTCTCTCTGTCCATTTGTTCCCCCCCACCTCTTTTTCACACTCATTCTCACTCACGCTCGCGCTCTCTCTATCTCTCTCGTGCTCTCACTCACACACCACCTACATTTTTCTGTTCTGGTATGGGTTTATGATTGTGATGTGGAGGAGGATAAAAGCTCCAACAACTTCAACTAGATGCTGTGTTTCAATAAACTGCAGTTTTCCGTCATAGGATTCTGTCATGAATGGTAACTTGACATTGCATTATCATAAATCACTACAGTGTGGAAGCAAGCCATTCAGCCCATCAAGTCCACACTGACCCTCCATAGAGCATTCCACCCAGACCCATTCCATCCGTGTAACCCTGCATTTCCCATGGCTAATCCACCCAATCTACACATCCCTGCATACTATGGGCAATTTAGCATGGCCAATCCACCTAACTAATTTGCCCATTAACAAATAATGTTAGAGTGTTGAAAATCACGCTTAAGTTAGTGAAAAATGCTTTTATGATTCAAAGCTAAAGAAAACTTTTGTTTTAGGATAACAGGGGTAAGACTTTGAAGTGGATTAAATGCCCAGAGTTCTTTTAAAAAGAATTCCAACAGCTGTCACTTAGAGGAGATAAAAGCAGGCACCTGCTTATGGGCTACTTTGATTTGGCAGGACATCTGCTGTAGTTTATGTTTTTAAAAGAAGGACATCCTCTCTTTTGCGATTTCTGTTTTGTTTTCCCCAGGTTTGTTTTAACATCTGAGCCAATTGTGAATGTTTGAAAAAATTATAACCACTTATCACAGCAGGTGGCTGTGTTTATACTTAAATTGATCATTTTAAGATTTTATTTTAAGGATTGTCTGTGTTTGATGTAGTACAACAATAAGTTGTTGTAGTCGTAGAGACATACTGCATGGAAACAGACCCTTCAGTTCAACCAGTCCATGGTAACCATGTTCCCAAATTAAACCAATCTCACCTGTCTGCGCTTGGCCCATATCCCTCCAAACCTTTCCTATTCATGAACTTGCCAAATGTCTTTTAAATGATGTATCTGCACTCACCACCTCCTCTGGCAGTTCATTCTACACACGAACCACGCTCTGTGTTTAAAAAACAAGTTGTCCCTCGTGTCCTTTTTAAATCTTTCCCCTCCCACTTTAAAAATATGCCCTCTAATTTTGAACTTCCTCCAACCATATGGAAAAGCCCCATGTCATTCACCTTATCTATGCTTATCCCCTCCAGAACATTTGGCTGAAACTGCCTTCCTGGAGTCACGCTCCTGAGGCACACCATGAGATGCTGAACACAGAGGTAACCACATGGCACAAACAATAATTTTCCAAGATGAAAGTTTGTCACTAACATCTCATACCCAACCCTGCTGCAGAAATTCCAGCTATCCCATTGGGCCAGGTTTTTCATGTTTTGGGGTAAACCGAATTATGGCCCTATTCTGGTTTCTGAAATGCTAAATCCTCCCACAAACACCACTCCTGTTGTATGTTGCCTCAGAGAGGAGGTTGTGACAGACTGAGTTTCAGAAGAGGTAATGCAATATGGGGAAGAGTGAGGATGTAGACGTGAACTGATTCAGAAGGCCCAACTTTGTTCTTGGGGATAATATCTCAACTTTCTATTATTATTGCTATTTACATTTCAACGTCACTCTATACCTGCTCGACATCTCCCTCAACTCCTACCACCCTTCATCACTCTCAATACCTACTGTGCCCCTTACACTCCCCCTGACACCTTCATTGATCTCCATGTTATCAGTCATAGCCATTCAGCCAGTTTGGGAAGAGCTCAGAATGTCAGTGAAGTGGATATTCAAACACACTTCTAACAACCTATTAGTGCTGTCATTTTAATGCACTTCACTCATTGAACAATCATGTTTTCAGGGGAGACTGTGGACTGAAATGGTCCACCGGCCTCTGTTTTCTGTGACCCTTTTATTCATTCATAGATTGTGGGATTCACTGGTTGGGCCAGTGTTTGTTGCCCATCTCTATCTCACCTCGACTAAGTGGTAGTGAAGTGCCTTCTTGAACCACTGCAGTTCATTCACAATGCTGCTGGGGAGAGAGTGCGAACACATTGACCCGGTGACACTGAAGCGATATATTTCCAAGTCAGAATGATAGGTGGCTTGGAAAGGGGACTTGTAGGTGGTGATCGCATGTATCTGCTGCCCTTGTCTTTCCAGATAGTAGCAGTCATAGGTTTGGAAAGTGCTGCCGAAAGAGTCCAGATAAATCTCTGCAGTGCACTTTGTAGGTGGTATACTCTGCTGCTTGCATGCCTCTGAAAGCCTATTTGTAACATGCCAATCAGGTGGGCTACTTTATCCTGGATGGTGTCAAGCTTCTTGAGTATTGTTGCAGCTGCAATCATCCAGGCACATGGGAAATGTTACATCACTTGTGAATTTTGGTTGGTGGATAAGCTTTGGGAAGTCAGGAAGTGAGTTACTTGCTGCAGCATTTCTCATCTCTGACCTGCTCTTGTAGTAACAGTACTTGCAGGGATATTTCAGTTTCTGGTCAATGGGAAAGTCCCAAGATGTTGATAGTAGAATTTTGTGTTGGCTAGTCTTGCCAATTCTGACACACTTCCAAACAGTCAGTCTGTAGAGATCACGGCTATCAGTGACTATGTCTCATTTGTCAGTGTGAATGTCTGTGCCCTCCTTATTTTGCTTGCAGGTACCCTTTTAACAGAGCTATGGATGTCCAGAAAATGATAACCAAGTGGCCAGTTCACCATTCAAAAGGTCCATTGGTTAACTGTCATCATCCATCTGATGAATGTGCTCATGCCTGTAGATGTTGGTGGCTTAGCAATTTGTGGCACTAATGGAGTTAGTGTTCTTCAGGACCTAGACTTGTTCACTTTGCCCTGCCAAGATGTTGATAGTGGAATTGTGTGGATATGTCAGGCAGCAAATGTGGAAACTGTTCAGAATTTTCTCCTACTTAGTATAAATTATCCTGACCTCATAACTGTAACGAGGTTAGACTACTGTTGTTCCACTCTCTCTCTTGATTCTTGGGCCTAACAGCTGCAGCCTTTGCAATGTGTGTGTTGATTTCAGCATCAAGTAACTGATTACTGATGATTATGCAGTTTAGATATATCAAGGTACCAATACCTTCTGATGTCACATTGTCAATGCTGACAGATGATATTATGTTGACATCCTAAACCATGATAGTTATTGTCTTGATGGTCAAACCACAAACTCTTTTACAAGCATGAGCCTGTCTACTTGCAGCTGCAGGTATTCTGTTGTTTGGAATGTAAGTGTGGTATCATCAGCAAGGACCAACACTGACAAAAACTTGGTGCAATTTTGATCTCAGACTAGCAAGGCAGAACAGCTTCCTGTCAGCTCTGGAGTGGAAGTTGATGACCTGGGGGCATTTGACAGCAGCAATGAGAAAAAAATATAATGAATATTGGTGTCAGAACACAATCCTGTTTTATCCTACTATGAATCTCAAATGTTCCAGTATTGCGTCGTCACAGCTAATCCTTCCTGAGATGTTGCAATGTGAAGAGATTAGATTGCACAACTCCAGTAGACTACCAATTTTTAAGAACTTTTTAAGTAGACCATCTCAGCACACTTGGTTGAATACCTAGTTGAGATCAATAAAGACAATGTACTAGGGATCTTCTTTGTTCATGGCATTTCCCTTGTGGCTGCTGATCTGAGCAATCATGTCAATTGTAGATTTTCCAGTTCTGAAAAGGGTAGGTTGTGAATGTTTGGGCAAATTTTGAGTGCAATTAGTTCTGTTTTGTGGGTGTTAAATTGTAGAAACATCTGGTTCACAAAGACCTATGTCAGACACAATCATAGATGGTTGTGGTGAGTTCCAGATAAATAGCATTAATATGCATAGGGAAATAACACCATGATTAAGTAGGAGAGTATTCATACCAAGTTATAATGTAGAAAACAGATCAGCAGAACATATTGGCGGTGCAGACTCAGTTATTCTACAAGGTTCTGTACATGACTGTAGATAGCTTCAGTAATAAAACAAATGAGTTAGATTTACAACTTCAGTTGAAAGACTGTGACAATTGGACACCATCACAATCTTCAGAAAGGGTTAAGAAATTAGGAATGTACATATGTGTGTTGTGATGGAGTTGATGGGGAATAACAGACTCATTAAAAGAATAAATTACTTAAGTCTAAAGAAAGAATTTTAGTAAGAAAAATTCCATAGTGGAACAATATGTGAAGAAGTTATCTTTTTCTTGAATTCTGTGCCCAAGTATAGGATTTTGGTGTTTGATCACCAAACCACAGTAAAGAGCTATCATTTCTACTGTGTGTAGGAAGCAGTACTGAATTACCTAACCTGGAACTGTGATCGAACCCCATGTTCTTGATAGTAATCTGATTGTTGCACTACCTGTCTACTCAACTAAGCATAGCGTCATTCATGGGAAGAGACAAGGAGCATCAAAGGATGTCAGGCGGATAGATGGTACATACATAATACTGATAATATTGAAGATTAAGTATAACATCCAATGAAGTACATTGTAATATAGATTAGTTCTATTGGGAGATTGTAATTTACACATAGATTGAGAGGAGCAGACCACCTAAAATGGAAAAGTCAATTTTTAGAAAGTGTTCACGCCGGTGTTTTTTAAACGAACAAAAGAACAAACTGTTCTCGGCTTAATGATAATTAGTGAACCAAAATAAGTTAATAATTTGACAGTGAGCATATTGCAAAGTGTAATCATAATATGATTGAATTTGCTATTAGATTTGGGAGGAACAAAGGTGAGTCCCAAATCAAGATGTTAAATTTAAATAAAATAAATTCCAAAGGGATGAGAAACAATTGACCACAGTAAACTGGTTTGAACTGTTAGGGGATAACCCTACGCACAAACCATGGGAAGTACTTCAAGAGGTTTTTTGAACAGGCAAATTAACGCAAATTAGCGTTCGCTTTGGTGGAGTGTTTATTCAAACACCTCAAAAGTACAGGTTGAACACCCATTCCAGGGATTTAAGAACAGAACTTGAGACTGATACCGTGGTGCAATGTGAAGAGTTTATCTTTAGATGCAATCTTTAGGGTGAGATGCTAAACCTATCTACCGTCTGCCTGCTTGGGTGTATGTATTTTGAAAAAGATTAGAGGAGTTAGCAACAGTGTCCAGGCCAATGTTTGACCCTCTCTGATTTAAATGTTTGCTATTCTAACATTGCTGTTCCTTTCATAAAATGTTTACAATATACAAATATTCGTGTATGATGCTGATACAACCAAAGCAGAAGCAGAAAGAGGAAATTTAACAAACTGAGAGCAAAGGAAGCACCACAGGGAGGTGGAAGTGTGACCCTGTAGTCAATGTCACTGAAAAGCAATCTGGGAAAAGTGTCTCCAGTTGGTGACAGTGATGGTGACAGGTAAAAGTGGCAAAATCATAAATTACTGGAAAACAAAATCAGGTCTGATGGTGTCAGTGCAGAGAAATCAGAGTTAACATTTCAGGTCAAGTGACCCTTGCAATTTTTCCAGCAATTTCTGATTTTGTTTCTGATTTCCAATATCCAGATTTTTGGATTTCTGGAATGAGTGGCCTTCAGTCAGTTGTTGTTGGAAAAAATACAATAAAAGAAGAGTATCTCGATTCATTGGCCCTTTTTGGAAGGATTTGAAGGCAGGAAAGAACAAGAGGGTGTGATGCAAGTGAGCCAGGTAAGGGGACCCAGAGGATGGGAGTGAAGGAGTGTCACCCTCTGTGGTTTTCCAACATGCTTGGTATTCTCTCATCTTGTTTATCTGAGAGTGAAAACTGTTGGATAGATCAAATAAGTTGCCATGGCACTGTCTTATAGGAAACCATTCAAGTCAGTGGTGCCAAAGGAATGTAGTGGAAGTAGGGAACAGCTAGGGTCTCTTGCGGTGCAGTGGTGATGTCCCTGCCTCTAGGCATGGGTTTCAGTCTCACTTGCTCCAGAGGTGTATTGTAACAGGTCGATTAGAAAATACTTACTTAAGTACTAACTTCACATCTAAAGGAGGGGAGAGGGGTGAAAAATGGTGAAAAAGGTGAAAATCAGTAAAGCAAAACCAAGGACTTTTGTGACACTGTGGTAGTGTCTCTGTCTCTGGGCCAAGAGGCCTGGCTTCAAGTCCCATCTTCTTTAGAGGTGTGTAATAACATTTTAAAAAGAAGAGCAGATCCAAAGAGTTCTTGTGGCACAGTTGTAGTAACATCTCAACAGGTTGATGAGAAAAGAGCTATGAAGCAAACTCTCACTCCCTCTCCCTCACAATTGATGTTTAGCATTGCGCTTAGTGGGCTTTGCATGTAAATATCTAATCGGCTGCAAGGGTGATTTACTGGAGTTGGCTAATTGTTAAAAACAAAAAGAAATTGTGGTAACGGGCAGAAACCATTTGGTTGCGTGTGATAGCACTTCTAGGTATAGAAAGAAAATGGAAAAATAAAGCAAGCCTAAGGAAGGGCTCTTGTGGTACAGTAGTAGTCTCCATCTCTGGTCGAGAGAGCCTATGTTCTGTTCCATCTGCCCAGCTTTGTAGTGACATTTCCAAACAGGCCAATTGGAAAATATCTTGGAAGAAACCAATAATGAATGTAGTTTGTTCTGCTTCTGTTTTTTTGTGGTGGAGTGGCTATGTCTCAACTTCTGAGACAACAGAGGTAGATAATAACATCTCTAAGCACATTGAGTAAAAATATTAATTGATTTGGGGACTGGGGGATTCTTGTGGAGGTGAAAAGGTTTTAAAAAACAAGCCCCAGGAGGGGTTCTCATGTAATGGTATTGTCACTATCTGTGATCCAGGAGCCCCATGTTCCAAGTCCCAACTACTCTAAAGATGTGTAATAAAATCTCCCAAACAGGTTGATTTTTTTTTGTTTAGAAAAGTCCCATAATGCAGACCCAGCCACTTCCAACTCCATTTTGATTTAGTCCCTTACCACTCTCCCTCACCTTTTTGATATTTTGCATTGCCGTTGATGCAGTTTGCGTGCAAAGTATTCAATTGAAAATTCAGGTGATGTATTGCTGGTGGTCAATAGAAGGATCAAAAGAAAATCCATGATTTATTGATGGGGAAAAATATCATTCAGTTGTGTGATAGCACAGACTCCAGGATTTTTGCAGAGCTGTATATCTTGGGCTGGGACTTGCCAATGAATGCCACAAGTAGCGGCTGTATTTTAGTGTTCAACAATAAATTATGTTCCTTTCTAGTCAGGCTTCCTCAATTATTAGAATTCATAAGGTGGGAAAAATTAGAGTGTGTGTGTGAGAGAAAGATGGCCAAAAATATCAAACAGTAAACATTTTTTAGATATTTCACAATGAAAAATTAATTAAGTCAGTCTTGGACTATAGAATTTTTTTTCTGGAGAATTGGTAATGAGGATAATGTAATGAGAGACAAATTGATCAGAGATTATGCATCAATCTTCACTAGAGAGAATGCAAGAAACAGCTGTCAATCGGGAATTGAAAGCAAGGGAGAAACCCAAAAAAACTACAATTCCCAGGGAAATAGTGCTGAGTAAATTGTTGGAACTGTAGGTTGACAAGTCTCTCGGACCTAATAGATTTCATCCTCTGGTCCTAAATAGAATATCTGTTGAGATAGTTGATACATTAGTTTTGATTTTTCAAAACTGGAGATTCTGAGAAGGTTCTTTTAGATTGGATCAACAGGAATTACCATGGCCCGGACCCCAAACTGTAATTGTACAGACCCATAGAACAGTCCAAGCGGCTGAATGAAAGTGACTGAAGTTCAGGAGTTTGATAGCATATGGTACTCTTGATGAACTGTGCCAGGATCCCTTGACTGAAAGCTGTCTCCCTTAGCCTGACTGAGGACTACACCCCATTGACTTTGAGTCATGGCCATTTGGTGAATCGTATGCAGTGTATTTGCTGTGAATACTGCTATCACGTGCTGTCGGTGTGAGATTGTGATGGCATAATGCTATATAGAAACATGTCCACTCCTTTGAATGATCACTGCTGACAACTATGACAAGCTGCCTGACAGGAGTATTGAAAGCCTTTAGGCTCAAGCTGAGGGGGTAAGTGCAAAATGGAAAGCAGGGATGTTGTAAGCATCCATATAGACACAAAGTGAGCAAGGAGCCCTGAGCAGCTTGATTCTTACAATGTTTAAATTTATATTGTTTGCTTGTATTGGCAATGAAGGGTCAGCTGTACCACCAGTATGTCCTGAGGCACAATCGTTTTTGGTTTTCTCATTGTACAGAGAAGGAAAACTCCTGGCTGTCAGCACTTGACCTGGTTCATGGCTGGGTTCTAAAATGGTGACAATGCTAGAAATCCCAGAATGTTCCTGTTAGTAGCGAGTATGCTTTTGCCTCTGGCAGGAGGAGAAATAGGCTGAGAAGGGCACCGTAGAGGCACGATGAATAGCTAATCTGGTGAGCTGCAGAGAATAGCATGAGGACACTTACAGGAATATTACTGGAGAGAAGCTCTCTGTGAAACATTGCATAATTGCCATTTTGTTGATTCCTGGAGAACTCAACTGAAAATGTTCAGACCTTGTAATATCCTGCATGTTTGTCAAGTAGCTTTAAAAAGAATTAAAAGCAGAAATGTTGGAACACACTTAACAAATCATGTTGTTTCTGTGGAGAGGGAAACTGAAGTAAGTTTTCAAATAAATTTTCATTCGAGTAGTTAGCATTAGTTTTAAAAGATCAATGTATGGCAGTCCTTATGAAGGTGAGGAACTTGACAATGTATAACTCAGTTCATCAGAAGTTGTAAAGATGATGAAAATAATTTTTGTATTATTTTTGATAAATCACCAAAATGTCATATGTTTAGTGATTGAAAGTAGACAGTTCCATCCAAGACACAACTCAAGGCTTAAACATGCTGACGGAATATTTAATACATAACTGGTTTTTGCTCTGTTTAGTCCAAATATTATTAGTTGCAAACCAGTGGTAATTGATAGGTGGCTGCTTATAGCAATAGTCATGTGGAACAGGTGGGTTTGGGATCTGGTAATAAATCAAACAAAGAGTTCAAATACCTGCATCCAGTGAATGTTTTTATCTTGGGTATATGTTTGTATATTAGTTGTGTTTGTGTACACAGACGCAGTTCAGATAACTGTGACTGAACCTATGATCCAATACTTTTTTCAAGGGATTTTAAATTGTAAATCCAATACAGCCTTACAGCTTGTAATCTATCATCAGAAACAATGACAGATGACACAAGTCAGAGACCCTGTTGTGACATGTGTATAGCTAAATATATCAAGGAGCCTGTTTTTCAAGTCAGAGTTTAAAATTGAGTGTTAAGGCAAGAGATATGACAGTGTTTGATATTATGAGAATAAGTTTATACATACTGTAGATTTAGTCTCATTTAACAGAATTTATTTACGTGTTTTATTAAAATTCAAAATCAATCTGCAGTAATTAGAACCTGAGCCATAATCTGATATCGATTTATTAAGTATATTAAATCTGAGGAGTCAATGAAGAGTATGTTATCTCCAATTAGCCAAAACACAGAGAGAAGCATTCTTGTGAACCCTGGAGTTGCTCGATTCACCTAGAAGCTGAACAAGTAAAGGCACATTACTGGGCATAGATAGCAAGGATATTATAACTAGGAGTCATCTATAATGTTGGGGGAAAGCTGAATATAAGAGCTCAAACATGTTATGCATATTACCTGGAAATATTTTCAAGGGCAGACCGAAAGGTTCAACTTGTGATTAATGATGGAAAATGACTAAAGTTGTGATTCTTTTGTGAAACTGTTGGCTCTACTTTATGGGTGATATGAACTGTTGAAGCAAGACTAGCCAATAATGTGTCAATCTCAGGTTGTTCCTTCACACATATTTCTTACTGGTAGTTTTCGTCTTTTACAGGTTATGATGATTGCTTTGAATGAATTCCTTTTAATTCCTTGTAGTTTACAAAATCATGAAGGGTATAGACAGGGTGGATAGAGACAAGCTTTTTCCCAGGGTGAAGATTTCCATAACAAGATGTCATGCTTTCAAGGTGAGAGGTGGCAAATTTAAAAGGGATACACGTGGCAAGTACTACACACACAGGGTGGTGGGCATCTGGCACGCGTCACCAGCAGAGGTGGTAGAGGCAGTCACAGTAGATTCATTTAAGATGCGTCTGGACAGATGCATGTGTATGTGGGGATCAGAGGGATACAGATGCTTAGGAATTGACTCGACCGGTTTAGACAGTACATTTGGATCGGCTCAGGCTTGGAGGGCCGAAGGGCATGTTCCTGGGCTGTAAATTTTCTTTGTTCTTTCTTTAAACTGTCGCTGAGTCTCCCTCAGATAAGATTTGTCTTTTTAAAATCAGAGTTGGAGTGAAATCAAAAAACAAAATGCTGCATATATCCAAGTCAGGTAGCATTGATGGAAAGGAGAGATATAGGAGAGATTGAATGACCCAAGAACCAGCTTTACAGAGTCAAGTGGATAGCTGCTGGCAAAACTAAGAAGCTGAGAGGTGCCTAGAGCAGCTTTGCTGTTCTCTGACAGCAAAACGTAATGAAACCAGAAGCATGCAAAATAGAAACCGGGGATGATGAACTCAAATTATCTGGCCATCTATATCTGTTCGTACAGTTGCTAGGTGGTCTTAGCTGAGCCTTAAGATTTATTAATGGACCAGCCGATCAGTGGTCTGTTTAAGGGTTGAAATTGTGCATTGATTTTAATGATTGACATCCTTGCGGTTATATTAAATTATTACTTTTTTGATCTGCTTTTTCATTGTATTCATTTGGACAAGAGTCAGAGGTGTGAAGTAGGGTAAAGCTTCTCTCATTGCAACTACAACCAGCCCCCTCTGGTATATATATGTGGCTGTAAAAAACAGCAGTTTATTTCAAAGCTAATTTTTCATTAGGTGTTTTTTATGATTAATTCAAGATTTGCTGTTGTTTGTTGACCCATAAGTTCTGTGTCCATTATACCCACTCAGTAACTGGGCATGAATGATGCATAATGCATAATGGAGTAAGGAAGGTGTATGGAAGGGGCATAGGAAAGGACAGAGAGTGAGGGAATGTGGAGGCCAAACAGCCTTTAATACAGTTGGACCAAGTCCTAGCAAACTGAGGCAGATCTTTATCACTAAGCACTTGCACTCTGTCTGTAGAGATATTGGGAATTGATTTCACCTCACACCTGCCTTCCCAAAATGTTTGTATTTTCCATGTTACCTCTCTCCGTATTCTGCATATTAATTAAAATTAAGCCATTACACTTCAAGGTCTGATCTCTTGAGTGATTGAAACCAAGTTGCAGTTTTGTTCAGTTTTATCTTCTTATTTTTACAGAATTTGTACAGTTTTCTGGCCCAGCCAAATGCTCTTACTCACCTTGATTTGTCGAACACAGACTGTGCGTTGGATATGGTATGTATTCAAGTAATACTCAAGTAATATTTTAACATGATAATGCCAATGATCAAGGGAAATTCTCTCACCCAGAGGGTTGTAGAGAACTGGAACACATACTCTAAAATGGAGATAGAAATGGAAAACCTCATCACATTGAAGAAATACCTGGAATTGATCTTGCATACACAACACAGCAAGGCAGTGATCAAGCAATGGGAGGTGAAATGAGACCAAGTGCTTATTTGTTGGCTACTGCAGATATATTGTCCTGAACACCTTTTCCTGTATTTATGCTGTGACTGTGAATGTCTATACCTTCAGCTTACTGACTGTATGGAATTACTAATAAATAAGCAAGTGAAGAAAATTGAAAAATGGCTTTCAGAATGAGTTGCTGATTGGAAGTTTTGATTTTATCTGGATAAATATGGTCCAAAGGTCTGTGTACTTCCAACCAGCTCTCTCACTTCTCCTAAACCCCTCCCCACCATCCCTGCATAAGAAAAGGTTCACACAGACTGGGAAAGGGGTTGAGGTGGGTTGGTTTGGATTGTGTGAAATTGCATGTCATGATAAGTGTACACCATGTCTGTTGCCAGTTCACCTCCTATTTTGCCAGAGTGCACATCAGGCTCCATGCACACCGAATAGCTGAGTTGAGGCCATGAAGTGAACAATTCACAACCCCCTTCTGTAACTGGTTATTCGCCAATGATGCATGGTGCCTAAACATTGTGGTAGGGACACCAGGTAAATCCTATGCATAACACATGACCCTAGGATCTAGCCTCTATTACCCTTCCCTGCGTAGAAATAATACTGTACCAGGAATAGACAACCAAGCAGTGATGCTGCTAGGACTGGGGAGCTGGTAGCTATCTAGTTAACCAGCAGTTCTGGTAGGTGAGACATCCTCCCATATGGGGTGGAAGCCATGATCTGGGATAGGTAACAGCCTGATTACCATAAAATTTGGGCTTGGCTGCTTGGCTACCTGGCCTGGCTCAACCTTCTTGTACAGACGTAGAGCAATGCCATCTAAACATCAAAGTGTAGTTTTGGAAAAACATGTTCATTGTTTCAGGACTTTTGTCTGATTGCACTACTGTAGCACTCTTTCGAAAACCTTATTATATTAATGGTGGTATCATTACAAGTTGTTAATACATGAATATGAAACAGCAAAACAATTGACATCACGTAATTTTCCAACAGCATCATGAATTTTATCAATGTACAGCTTTTCTTAATTTGTATACATTTTGCCCGTCCTCCCTCCCTTCCTTTCTTTTCCCCTCCCTTCCTTCCTTTCTTTCTCTCCCTCTCTCTCTCTCCCCCTCTCTCTCTCTCTCCCTCCCTCTCTCTCTCTCTCTCTCTCCCCCTCTCTCTCTCTCTCCCCCTCTCTCTCTCTCTCTCTCCCTCTCTCTCTCTATCTCTTCTCCCCCCCCCCCCCCCCCCCCCCCACCCCCCAAACCCCTTTTTTCTGCTTATCTGTCTCTGGATCCATCTTTTTCTGACTGTTTCCATTTCTCTGGATCAACTTCCCTGCTTAAACTCTTGTCTCTCCATTTGTCCCTTTTGTCTCTGTCTGTTCTGTTCAGTTTTCCCTTTTGTATGCCTATCTCTTTCGCTGCAGTTAAGTATTCCTTCCTGTATTTCTCTTCTTTTGTTCTGTGTTCACTTAGAATCATAGTCATAGAGATGTACAGCATGGAAACAGACCCTTTGGTCCAACCCGTCCATGCCGACCAGATATCGCAACCCAAACTAGTCCCACCTGCCAGCACCCGGCCCATATCCCTCCAAACCCTTCCTATTCATATACCCATCCAAATGCCTCTTAAATGTTGCAATTGTACCAGCATCCACCATATCCTGTGGCAGCTCATTCCATACACGTACCACCCTCTGCGTGAAAATGTTGCCCCTTAGGTCCCTTTTATATCTTTCTCCTCTCACCCTAAACCTATCCCCTCTAGTTCTGGACTGCGACCCCAGGGAAAAGACTTCGTCTATTTATCCTATCCATGCCCCTCATAATTTTGTAAACCTCTATAGGTCACCCCTCAACCTCCGACACTCCAGGGAAAACAGCCCCAAACTGTTCAGCCTCTCCCTGTAGCTCAGATGCTCCAACCCTGGCAACATCCTGGTAAATCTTTTCTGAACCCTTTCAAGTTTCACAACATCTTTCCGATAGGAAGGAGACCAGAATTGCACACAATATTCCAACAGTGGCCTAACTAATGTCCTGTACAGCTGCAACATGACCTCCCAACTCCTGTACTCAATACTCTGACCAATAAAGGAAAGCATACCAAACGCCGCCTTCACTATCCTATCGACCTGCGACTGCACTTTCAAGAAGCTATGAACCTGCACTCCAAGGTCTTTTTGTTCAGCAACACTCACCATTAAGTGTATAAGTCCTGCTAAGATTTGCTTTCCCAAAATGCAGCATCTCACATTTATCTGAATTAAACTTCATCTGCCATTTCTCAGCCCATTGGCCCATCTGGTCCAGATCCTGTTGTAATCTGAGGTAACCCTCTTTGCTGTCCACTACACCTCCAATTTTAGTGTCATCTGCAAACTTACTAACTGTACCTCTTATGCTCGCATTCAAATCATTTATGGAAATGACAAAAAGTAGAGGGCCCAGCACCGATCCTTGTGGCACTCCACTGGTCACAGGCCTCCAGTATGAAAAACAACCATCCACCACCACCCTCCATCTTCTACCTTTGAGCCAGTTCTGTATCCAAATGGCTAGTTCTCCCTGTATTCTGTGAGATCTAACCTTGCTAATCAGTCTCCCATGGGGAACCTTGTCGAACACCTTACTGAAGTCCATATAGATCACATCTACCGCTCTGTCCTCATCAATCTTCTTTGTTACTTCAAAAAACTCAATCAAGTTTGTGAGACATGATTTCCCACACACAAAGCCATGTTGACTATCCCAAATCAGTCCTTGCCTCTCCAAATACATGTACATCCTGTTCCTCAGGATTCCCTCCAACAACTTGCCCACCACCGAGGTCAGGCTCTCCGGTATATAGTTCCCTGACATATCTTTACCGGCCTTCTTAAACAGTGGCACCACGTTTGCCAACCTCCAGTCTTCCGGCACCTCACCTGTGACTATCGATGATACAAATATTTCAGCAAGAGGCCCAGCAATCATTTCTCTAGCTTCCCACAGAGATCTCAGGTACACCTGATCAGGTCCTGGGAATTTATCCACCTTTAACCGTTTCAAGACATCCAGCACTTCCTCCTCTGTAATATGGACATTTTGCAAGATGTCACTATCTATTTCCCTACAGTCTATATCTTCCATTTCCTTTTCCACAGTAAATACTGATGCAAAATATTCATTTAGTATCTCCCCCATTTTCTGTGGCTCCACACAAAGGCCGCCTTGCTGATCTTTGAGGGGCCCTATTCTCTCCCCAGTTACCCTTTTGTCCTTAATATATTTGTAAAAACCCTATGGATTCTCCTTAATTCTATTTGCCAAAGCTATCTCATGTCCCTGTTTTGCCCTCCTGATTTCCCTCTTGAGTATACTCCTACTCTTCTAAGGATTCACTCGATCTATCCTGTCTGTACCTGACATATGCTTCCTTCTTTTTCTTAACCAAACCCTCAATTTCTTTAGTCATCCAGCATTCCCTATACCTACCAGCCTTCCCTTTCACCCTTACAGGAATACACTTTCTCTGGATTCTTGATATCTCATTTATGAAGGCGTCCCATTTTCCAGCCGTCCCTTTACCTGCGAACATCTGCCTCCAATCAGCTTTCGAATGTTCTTGCCTAATACCGTCAAAACTGGCCTTTCTCCAATTTAGAACTCCAATTTTTGGATCTGGTTGATCCTTTTCCATCACTATTTTAAAACAAATAGAATTATGGTCGCTGGCCCCAAAGTGCTCCCCCACTGACACCTCAGTCACCTGCCCTGCCTTATTTCCCAAGAGACGGTCAAGTTTTGCACCTTGTCTAGTAGGTACATCCACATACTGAATAAGAAAATTGTCTTGTACACATTTAAGAAATTCCTCTCCATCTAAACCTTTAACACTATGGCAGTCCCAGTCGATGTTTGGAAAATTAAAATCCCGTACCATAACTACTCTATTATTCTTACAGATAGCTGAGATCTCCTTACAAGTTTATTTCTCAATTTCCCTCTGACTATTGGGGGGTCTATAAGACAATCCCATTAAGGTGATCATCCTTTCTTATTTCTCAGTTCCACCGAAATAATTTCCCTGGATATATTTCCGGGAATATCCTCCCTTAGCACAGCTGTAAGGCTATTCCTTATCAAAAGTGCCACTCCCCCTGCTCTCTTGCCTCCCTTTCTATCCTTCCTGTAGCATTTGTATCTTGGAGCATTAAGCTGCCAGTCCTGCCCATCCCTGAGCCATGTTTCTGTAATTGCTATGATATCCCAGTCCCATGTTCCTAACCATGCCCTGAGTTCATCTGCCTTCCCTGTTAGGCTCCTTGCATTGAAATAAATGTAGTTTAATTTATTAGTCCTACCTTGTCGCTGCCTGCCCTGACTGTTTGACTCACTTCTGTTCTCAGCTGTACCCGTCTCAGATTGATCTCTTTCCTGACTATCTCCCTGGGTCCCACCCCCCCACCTTACTAGTTTAAATCCTCCCAAGCAGTTCTCGAAAATTTCCCTGCCACTATATTAGTCCCCTTCCAATTTAGGTGCAATCCGTCCTTCTTGTACAGGTTACTTCTACCTCAAAAGACATTTCAATGATCCAAAAATGTGAATCCTTCTCCTATACACCAGCTCCTCAGCCATGCATTCATCTGCTCTATCCTCCTATTCCTGCCCTCACTAGCTCGTAGCACTGGGAGTAATCCAGATATTACTACCCTTGAGGACCTCCTTTTTAAATTTCTGCCTAACTCTCTGTAATCTCCCTTCAGAATCTCAACCTTTTCCCTTCCAATGTTGTTTGTTCCAATGTGGACAATGACCTCCTGCTGGCCCCTCTCCCCTGTGAGAACATTCTGCACCCTCTCTGAGACATCCTTGATCCTGGCACCAGGGAAACAACACACCATTCTGCTTTTTCTCTGCTGGCCACAGAAACGTCTGTCTGTACCTCTGACTACAGAGTCCCCTAATACAATTGATCTCTTGGGAGCCGACGTACCCCTCGTTGCATTAGAGCCAGTCTCAATACCAGAAACTTGGCTGTTTGTGCTACGTTCCCCTGAGAATCCATCACCCCCTACATTTTCCAAAACAGCATAGCTGTTTGAAATGGGTATATCCACAAAAGACTTCTGCACTAGCTGCCTACCTCTCTTACCCTTCCTGGAGTTAACCCATCTATGTGACTGTATCTGAGACTCTGCCCCCTTCCTATAACTGCCATCCATCACATACTGTTGCTATTGCAAATTCCTCATTACTTCTATCTGTCTCTCCAACCAATCCACTCGTTTGTTCGTTCTATTTTAAGGCTTCATCTTGTATTTATTTCTATAGCCACAGCTGGCATCGAGAGATACAACATTGGTGATATCCAGATGGGAGAAAGTGCATTGATGCCCTAACTTAGTAACTAGGCAAGACTGAGATATTAGGGACCTTGAGTGACTGGGACAGGGAGAACCCACCTTTGTGGAATTGAGATTACAGGATTTGTGGAGAAAGTGAGGACTGCAGATGCTGGAGATCAGAGCTGAAAATGTGTTGCTGGAAAAGCGCAGCAGGTGAGGCAGCATCCAGGGAACAGGAGAATCGACGTTTCGGGCATAAGCCCTTCAGGAATCCTGAAGAAGGGCTTATGCCCGAAACGTCGATTCTCCTGTTCCCTGGATGCTGCCTGACCTGCTGCGCTTTTCCAGCAATACATTTTCATTACAGGATTTGTGGCATGTTAACTGAGATACAGTCGTGTAGTGTATACATCAGGGTTTCCAATAAAGATTTTCTGCTGGATTCTAATCTGTCCATCGATTAGCTGACCGGCTGATTTGGTCTGATCCACCTTGGGATGTAAGGCCATCATTTCTTCTTGCTCCAACCTTGGCCTCATTTGATTAGCTTTCTTTCCTTTTGGCATTGTAGCTCTTAACTTTTCTCGCCTTAGTTCAGAATCTCTAGTTACCTTAAAGTAAGCAGCCAAATGCCTTTTTAATAAAACCAGGACTTATGCAAACTTGATAACCTTGGAAAACCTACTGTCTGTTCATAGCCAAATATATTGTTCTGTGATTTGAGGATGTAATGCTAGAGCCTTTAGTAAACAAGAACCAACAGCAGTTGCATGCACGATATTCTTACCTACCTGTGTTCCAGCATAAATCAATGTTTCCTGGTAATATGACATCAAATCTTAGTGAAATGCTGTACTGCACAATGTCTCATTGGACCAATCTTTTGTTCATGCCGAAATGCGTAAGCTTATTTCTTGGATTTTGGCATCTTTACAATATTGCACTTGTTTAAAGGGAGTTAAATCCATGGGAAATGATATTTGAAAAGATTAGAGAGGGTTCGCAGGCAGTGCCTGCACACCCATCAGAATTGCCTGTAGGAGATGGAAAATTATATGTTGTGTACCAGCAATTACTGACCATTGTTCCCTGCCAGTTTTACTCCCTGCTGAAAGCCCAGAGGGTGGTACTTATTCAGTTGTTAGGAGCTATTCACAGTCATGCAGCCTATAATATAAATTCTTGAGGAAGGAGTAAAATGTGTCCTCTTTTGCACTTTTGTCAACAGCAGATTGGTTTCGCAGCAGATTAGTAAATCATTCAAGCTGAAGGTTGAATCCAGGTCAGACATTTTGTGATGTTTTTCCTGTGCTGAAGGTGCTATGGATTACAATAGAAACAGAAAATATTGGAAATAATTAGGTCTGACAACATCTGCAGAAAGAAGGAAAGAAAGAGTTAACGTTTCAGTTTGATAACCTGTCATCAGATCTTTCGAGGATTTCCAGTGTTTTCCTTTTTATTAAATTTATGACCTTTCGCTTTTCAATGTAATTGCGCAAGTTGTACACTGCTAAAGGAGATGTCTCCATTCTTTCCAACTTTTTATTCCTTTGAACCACTTTGGATCTATAACACTACTACTGTTATTCTCACCTGGAAGGTAGACAAGCTGAACTGCCTTCTTGAACCACTGCAGTCCCTGTCCTATCAACAGACCAAGATGCCCTTAGGGAGGGAATTCCAGGATTGCATTTGACCACGTAAAGTCCTTTGTTGACCCAAGAGTGGATGAAGTGCCCGATGACTCCCCGCCACATGTATAATTGTGAAGGTGACAAGGGCTATGCGATGCTGCAGGTTTGATTTTAACAATACGCTAGAAGTTTACTTACCCTAAAATGAAGATAAAATAGGATAAAACCAAGCTATTTACTTATGACACAATTTCTAAGATTTCAAAACATACAACAAAATAAAATCTCATCGATCCAAAGCAATCATTTTCCAGTACTCAAACACCAGAGAGATTTCCCTATCACACCTACAGGTTTGACTTAACTGTTTTAACTCTTGGTCTTGAACGTTTGAAAGCCTTTTCCTTTTTGATAAGGTGACTTAGAACTAAACGTGAAAGCAGAGCAGCAGACGTTGGTCGAAATGGACTTTAACAAGGCCTTTGACCAGATTCCACATACCTGTCACCTTCAGTTCATAAGCTGTATTCCCAGTTCCCTCTGCTTCTGCATGAATGTTATCTTTGTATCCTTTATGTTTATATTGCGTCTCCTTTTTCCCCTTAAAATTAATAACTTCAAAGCTTGCTGCATTAACTTGCACCTGCCGTATGATTGCCCATTCTATCAACTGTTCTGTCTTCTTTAGGTCAGTCCACACAGTTCACAGTATTTCAGAGTTTTTTTTTTGTCAACCACAAATTTATAAATTGTATCCATGCTCCCATGTTAAAGTTATCAATTTTTATCAGTGAGAACCAATACCAATCTTGGAAATTTGGGCTATATAACTTAATCTGTCTGAAAAATGACTATTAATCATAAGCCTTGATTTCCTGTGATGTGACCAAGTTTGTCTTTAATCTGCCACTGTCACTGTCATTTTAATTCCACGTTTTCTGATTTTGTTAGCAACCAATTATGGAGCATGTTTTCAAGCACTGTTTGGAAATCTATGTACACTACATCACCTGCTTAGCCTCATCAGCACTCTGTTATACTTCAAACACTAAACCAAATTAGTTAATCATGATTTACCTTTAACTGATTAGCTGAAGAGCATTAATCAAATGGAAGCAGGAGGTGGCCATTCTACCCCTTATCCTAATTTCCTATGCCTTTATCCCTAAAAGCCCTTTGCTGTGAAAAAACTTTCTCGATCCACTTTAATAATTCCTTCCAAAAATCTCAATCGAATCACAATTTAACTTTCTGTATTCCCTAGTTTACAAGCCTGGTTTATTTAAACTGCCTTCTTTACTTACCCTTTTTATTCATAACAACAGTTTGGGGATCTGTTCTGATTGGGGATAGGTTAATTCAGTTCGCTGAACTGCTGGTTTGCAACGCATAATGATGCCAACAGCGTGGATTCAACTTCTGTAAAGACTGAGGTTACCATGAAGGTCCCACCTTCTCGACCTCCCTCCTGGCCTGAAGTACAGTGACTCTCAGGTTAAATCATTTCTTTGTAATGAGAGAGCAGCCTGTGGTCTTCAGGGACGATGATGATTTTTCCTATTATTTCGAAGATGTAGTGTCCAGAATACTACCGAGTAATTCTGATATGATCTAACAAGTGCGTAGTTATAGAGTTTTCTGTTTCCTTCATCATATTGTGCATCACTAGTGATAAAGACTAATGTTACATTAGCCTTTTTGTTTATTTTTTGTACTGGACTAATGTATTTCAATGATCTGTATGTGAACTCCAAAATCTCTTTTTCTAGCTTTTCACTATTTGAAAAATACAGGAGCCATCCTTTTTTATCCAAAATGGATGAACTCGCGCCTTACTGTTATTGAAGTCCATCTACCATGATTTTGCCCACTCATTCATTTAATTCATAAACGTCTCTGCAATTCTTTTGCTACTATCTGCATTACATTGGCATTGACACACTTGGATAGATAGCTACTTATTGTGTTATCTAAATTAATACAGTTCAACCTGGGGTCAAGGAGAATATTTCTGCTGGAATGTTTGAAACAATGTTCTAGCTGGATCTGCCCCTGCCCTATCACCTCTTACAACTATAAAGAGACCATACCTTTTTTTTTTTCAAAATATGAACCAAACATGAAAAGAATGGGCTTGGCTTTAAAAAGGGGAAAATACAAGGGTCTGTTTGCAATTTTGGAGCTAACTGGTGCCTATGAAACAATGTCACTTTTGTGGGCAGATGTCAAGGCAAAGAGGCACTACCTTGTGTTCAGGGCACTTTGCTGTCCAGAGTCAGATTTTGATTGGTAAGAGTTATGTGCTCAGAGTTCTATGTAGTAATATCTTTCTGATTAGTTTGGCTGTACAGGCTGTTCTGATATAATGTGATAATCCTGTTCCTGTGCGATCCTGCATTATAAGAAAATTGCATAGTAGCAGCACCATTTTAAACTAATGGGATAGGAATCGTGTTATAGCCAAGATCGGTAAGGAAAGTTTGTGTTCTATAAATGATGGTCTAAATTCTTCAATTGTGTTATAACCATTTCGCGTTGAAGAAAAGTGCGTTAGAGCAGAGCCGACTGTAGTTTATCACAAACCCTGTGAGGGGGAATGATAACAGCAGAATACTAAAGGGCCCAGCTGCTATCAACCTCAAAACCTATCTCTTTGTTCACTTGCTATGAAAATTTGCCTTCATTAACTCTATCAAAACAGCAAGGAAAAACTACTTTGATTTGCTAAGGAAAAATCCTAAAATCCAAAGGGAAAAGAAAGACCTGGAATTCAACTTAACTATCTGAATTAAAGACTGATCACTGCTGTGTGGATAACATCAAAACATCATTGAAGAATCAAAAGGAATGTGAAACCACCTCATTTAGCTTTGGGGTTTTGAACTGGTGAAATAGAACTCAATATTTATGGGGTTTTTGTGCGTCTGGGAATTTCTAGAAGGGGCAAATCGAAGTCATGCTAATTAATGATCCTGTCATTTCATTCTTGTTAAACTTTCAAGTGTTAGAATAAATGGCTACTTTTCATGTTACTGAGGAAAACCGAGTATCGTTTGCTTTTATCTTGAGTAGCAGTCAGAGGCAAATTAGGCAAACAATTTGGTAGCTCCATTAAATTTTAAGGTTTGTTAGAACGCTGGGAATTATGGGGCTTGGTTTCCAGTATATGACTTCATTGAGTCATGACAAAGTTTAAGGGCTCTTCCTCTCACAAGGACAATGTCAGTTTGGGTATAGAGTTGTAGGTAATCGAGGATAAAAGGACAGGCACCAACTTTTGCATAGAAATGAAATGACACTAGACATTACTGAAACCTTTCTGCAGATGGAATTTGGGAGGCAATAACCTAGTGGAATTGTTGTTGCACTAGTAATCCAATGAACTAAGTCTTATTCTGCAGTCCCAAGTTCAAATCCCACCATGTAAGATGGTGGAATTTGAATTCACTAAAAATATATAGACCTGAAAGTCTTAACAGTGACCATGACACCATTGTCAATTGTCCAGTTTAAAACAAAAACACCGGTTTATTAACATCCTTTCAATGAAGATTTGATTTATTGTTATCACATGTACCTGAGCACAGTGGAAAGTTTTGTTTTGCAAGCAGTACAACCAGATCATAATGTACAAGGACTCACCAATCATTGTGTATTTGTACAGATTGAGGCATACAGGGCTACGGCTGCATTGGAGGTACATAAAAGTGAGATCAACACTAGATTTGAAAACCTAGAGGTCCATTCAGCAGTCTAATAACCCAGGGAAGAAGCTGTTTTTTGAACTTGTTGGTACATGTGTACAAGCTTCTGTATTTTCTGAACATTGCCATCCTTATCTGGCCTGGCCTGGCCTACATGTGACTCCAGACTAACAGAAATGTGTTTAACTCTTGACCACCTTCTGAGATGGCCTAGGAAGCCACCCATTTGAATCCAAGGGATGGACAATAAATGATGGCCCAGCTAGTGATGTCCATATTCCACGAGTGAATAAATTCTTTTAAAAAGAGATGTCTCTGACAAAAATACTAGTGATCACAAGAGTCAAGTTTATGAATTAGCAAGCAACTTAGAAGTGGAAATACTGAGAAGGCAGATATAATTTGAACTACTAACAAAGCAAATAGTGAGACATTGAAGTCAATTAATATTGAGTGACAATTCAAGTTAATAAATGAAACTGATTGAGTTAGAGCAGGATATGAAAAGAATGGAAATGGATTTGGAAAAACATGAACTAGGAATCAAGGAGAAAATCAAAGAAAAACAATTTGAACTTAAAATGATGCTTTTGGAATACGAGATCTTAGAAGCCAAAGAAGGTTGTCATGAAGAAAATGCTAGTCATAAGCATTTCCTTACAAGATTTTAATTTAAGTTTGTACAGGCCCTACCAGAAAAAGGATGTGGAAGCATTCTTTGACATCTGATAAAACAGCAAGACAAATGATTGATTGAAAACTGGATATTCCCCAAGCCAAGTAAATTGACATGTGCAAATACATTGTCAGTAAGGATTATAATAATGTAAACCAGGCTGGTCTGATGCATTCAGGTAAGGTTTTGGAATTTGAGGAAACAGTCTGGATGAACCTACATTAAATTTGAAAGCATTAGATTGTAAAGCAAACTTCTTGTTAACCGGCACCTTTGGGACCAGGAGTGTGCCAGTTGATCAAATATTCTGGATAATCAAGAGGCCCACATAATCAGCGTAAAGGCACACACTAAGTTATAGAAACGCCATTCTGTTGGGGACAGATATACACATCACTGATCCATTTTACTTACAGCATCAGTCATTTAAGTAATGATACAATTTTGTTTTAAATAAAATTTATTAGCAGAGAGCCTTCTCACTCACATTCCCAACTGTCAATTGTATGTACATGAGTAATAGTCGATCTCATGTAAATGTCGACCCCCTATTTTTGGCCAAATAACCTGGAACGTTCCATATATCTCATGTCAAAGTTGACCTTCGTTCTTCACAGGTAACAGATCAATGTTTATGAGTCAGTGTGCCGGCCGTCACATCCTGCTCTGGTTTTCCAGTCTGCCGGTTGTTCTGCTCTGCTCCCGGTCTTTCAGTCCGCTGGCTGTTATGTTCTGCTCTGGGCTTTCAGAATTACCATAATTCTTTTTGTTTTTTCTTTATTCATTTACAGATCAGTTGGGCTTCTGCTGATGATATGGCATGAATTTTGACGGGCGTGAGTTTCAGCCCCTCAAAAGTAGTATCCATGTAATAGTCAGCCGCATAAATTTGACCTTATAAAGTAGTCAAAAAATTTGACTATTACTCAAATATATATGGTAGTTTACATAATACAGTAAATTTCGGAATATGTGTAGATAATTTTTGCCAGTTTATGAAGAGTGCTGGTCATAAGATATTGTTAAAACGTATGCTGTAATTTTGATAGGTTGATACAAGCATTTGGAGTAAATACTAAGTATGAGACTCAGAACATTCTCTGAGAATTTAAAACTCATTACCTTTTCTAATAAGAACCAAGATTATACTGGGTGACTGAAAGGGTTGGTGGGGAAGAAAGGGGCTACAAGGATCGAAATGGAGAAAAAAGAAGATATAAGGTAGTGACAGGGGAGAGAGAGAGAGAGCTGAAAGTGGGGTAGGGGAAGAGGTTTCGATGGGAGAGAAAATGGAAGCTGCAAGAGGCAATGGGGAAAAGTTGTGAGAGGGGGAGGCTGCAATAGGTGGCAGCTGAAAATGTGTTGCTGAAAAAGCGCAGCAGGTCAGGCAGCATCCAAGGAACAGGAGAATCAACGTTTCGGACATAAGCCCTTCTTCAGGAATGAGGAAAGTGTGTCCAGCAGGCTAAGATAAAAGGTAGGGAGGAGGGACTTGGGGGAGGGGCTTTGGAAATGCGATAGGTGGAAGGAGGTCAAGGTGAGGGTGATAGGCCGGAGTGGGGTGGGGGCGGAGAGGTCAGGAAGATGATTGCAGGTTAGGAAGGCGGTGCTGAGTTCGAGGGATTTGACTGAGACAAGGTGGGGGGAGGGGAAATGGGGAAGCTGGAGAAATCTGAGTTCATCCCTTATGGTTGGAGGGTTCCCAGGCAGAAGATGAGGCGCTCTTCCTCCAACCGTCGTGTTGCCATGGTCTGGCGACGGAGGAGTCCAAGGACCTGCGTGTCCTTGGTGGAGTGGGAGGGGGAGTTAAAGTGTTGGGCTACGGGGTGGTTGGGTTGGTTGGTCCGGGTGTCCCAGAGGTGTTCTCTGAAACGTTCCGCAAATAGGCGGCCTGTCTCCCCAATATAGAAGAGGCCACATCAGCGGATGCAATAGATGATGTGTGTGGAGGTGCAGGTGAATTTGTGGTGGATATGGAAGTGTCCCTTGGGGCCTTGGAGGGAAGTAAGGGGGGAGGTGTGGGCGCAAGTTTTGCATTTCTTGCGGTTGCAATAGGTGGCAAGAGAGTGAAGCTACAAAAGATGAGGCATTGAAGGGAGGTTGAATGTCAGAACAGGTTTAAACACTTCAACAAAAGAATACTCTGCTAACTAGGAGCCATGAAAGCTTGAAATCATTATGGTAATGAATTGCTTGCAAATAATTTCGGAATCTCTATTTATGGCTACATCTGTTCAGGAGCTCTTGTATGAGGAAGAATATATTGGATGCTATTGTGAAAAAAAGACCTAGCATACAGTTCATTTATATGCAGTACTAAGGTGAAAACTGCCAGATTAAAAGTGTCTGGTCTTGTGCATATGCAATGAAAACGCATTGGCTGTTATCTTACCCCAGTCTGTAAAAGGTGGTGTTTACATTGCTCATTGTCTCATCCATTCCTTAATCTTGAAAATTTGAACAACTAGAAGAAAAACAGTTTATTCCATTCTATATAGTCCTTAAAAATGTCCCTCAATACTATTTGAAATTACACTAACACTTTTGGACCCACAAGCTCAAAAGTAACAAATGCACAAGATCACGTGCAAGTTTCCTTCCAAGCTATACATCACCCTTACTTGGAACTTATCACTGTAGCTTCACTTGCAGATTCAAATCGTTGAACTGCCCTCCTAACAAAACTATGGATCCACCACACCAAATGGACTGCAGCACCTCACCTCTCTATGCCAGTTAGGAACCCTTTATTGCACATGCTGTTTATCAGACCACCTGGAACATCTGAACTCTATATGTATTAAATTGTAAACTGGTTTTCAGCAAATCACAGCAGGTCGGAGATTGTGGTTTCAACTTTGAACTCCACTCAGAACTGTGTTGACCTGATTTATTTCACTTTGGGCTAAGAGAAGTATCAGTCAGGGAAATCTTAAGTATTTTTGTCTTGATTCAAACCTACATGCCCCTGTTCCTTCAAAAATGGAGGAATTAATTAAATGTTACTATGTATGTTTGAAAGCGAAGCATTGCTCTCATTCCTCATGTTTAAATATATTGAAAATTTATATTTCTGATCATCTTGTATAATATAATTTTATGTTGCTAGCATTGTGGGTGGCACGGTGGCACAGTGATTAGCACTGCTGCCTCACAGCACCAGGGACCCGGGTTCAATTCCCACCTCTGGCAGCTGTCTGTGAGAAGTTTGCACATTCTCCCCATGTCTGCGTGGGTTTCCTCCGGGTGCTCCGGTTTCCTCCACAGTCCGAATAAAATGTGCAGGTTAGGTGAATTGGCCATGCTAAATTGCCTGTAGTGTTAGGTGAAGGGGTAAATGTAGGGGAATGGGTCTGGGTGGGTTGCTCTTCAGAGGGTCAGTGTGGACTTGTTGGGCCGAAGGGCCTGTTTCTGCACTGTAAGTAAGTAATCTAATTTCAGCGAGATGTGATGTAGCATGGATGAAATTTCTATATGCCTGTGCTATGAAAAACATGTAGACTGATTATATTTGATGTTTCAATATGTAAGTCTGTCCAGAAAAAAAGTATGTTAAGCTGTGTAAGATTTGGTAACAAGTCTGTTGGTAGTGATAATATGAACATTTTGGTGCAGTTTAAGGTTATTGTGCGGGCTTTACAATGATTGCTACGTTGGTTTCCAATGTGCTGATGCTAATAGTTTGGTAAATGTACTGCCAATGCTGACAAATGGTCTAGGAGAAATAAATACACATTTATATAGCTTCTTCATATCTTCAGTGGGTCACGGCTAATGAATTACTTTTGACCTTCAGTTCGTTCTTATGTAAATGAGGGTTGGTTAAATTGTTTAATACTTTGAGGATTTGTGAATTATTTAATCTGTCACTACGCTGTTTTGTGTATTTTTCAGGTGTGTGCAGCACTTCTGCGGGGCTGTTGTCAGCAGCTTGCCTCTCTTCATCTGTCAAAGAGTATCTTCTCACACAGGTAGTCATTCTGTTCTTAAAGTTATTTTCTCTTTTTGGCAGGTCTTTAAAAGAACATCAACACCAAAATGATCCATGCCTTTTTTGAAAGGAGACTAAGAATGGTTTCTGTCTTAGACGGGTGTAGAGTTTCATTCTGGTTACCGAGATTTTGTTTCCTTTACCCTTTTGAGGGAAAAAAATACTCATGCAGGCAGCATAATCTGAGGACTTGGAGGGAATTGGAGACTGAGATCTGATTATATTGGGTGAGCAGATGGGTTCAGGAGCACAGTGTGATTGTCATCATTTTTCTAGTTATTATTTTTATTTTCATTTAGCTGTGCTTCAGAGCTAGTTCCCAAAAAGTATGCAAATTCACACTAAAAAGTGTTCCCAAGAAATAAGCCTCCGGTCACGAGCATAAAATACATTTACCAGATTTGTAAAGGCTGATGGCTCTGAAGAGCTTGTTTAGCAAATATACGTTTCTGCAGTGATTAATCTTGAAAAATGTACTTCAAGTTAAATTGCTTTGGGAGAGCACAACAGTAATTTAGCATCTAAACAATATAAAAACCGATAACTGTCCACCAGAAAATGGATCATAAAGAGTCCTCTGAGTCAGAGTCATTCATTGATCAGATTGCCTACTTTTAGTGTTCTCAAGGGCATCATGTTCCAAGTGATTGCCACTCACATTTAAAAACAAACTGCTTCTTCACTTTTTCCCAACATTTTTCAATTCCTTTGTATTGTTTGACAGATTTAACATGAAGTACAATGTGTATTTAAATGAATTTCATTAATTTAGTTGTGAATGTAGTGGTGTTTAAAGGAGTGTTGATTAGTTTGAATTAATCATTATCAAAAGCATCTTGATTTGGAGATGCCAGTGTTGGACTGGGGTGTACAAAGTTAAAAAGCATCTTGTGTGTTATACTACTTATGTAAATCTCCAAGGAAGTCCATGTAGTCATAAAATTCTTTTGTATTCAAACTGAAGATTAAAGCCTTGGTCAGATAAGAATTAGAGCTGTTCTCCACTGAACCAGTTAACAACAATGACTGACTTGCCAGTGAGCTAATTATGTTTATGTCTTCAGACATGTTCTGAGACACCTGTGATCCCAGGCCTCCTGACCTGCATGTAAGGATACTACCTCCACTAATTCTGATTAGTCAGGACAGTTGATTTCAAAAGCCAGGTATAATAGAATTGTCGAATAGTCCTTAATTAAGACCCAGCCCTGCACAATGCCCACTATTCTCCCTTAACATTGTTAACCAGTCATCAATTACCTTAGTCTTTTCACTGATCTAAAGATAGGAAAAACAAACCAGAACTCTGTGTCAGTGTGAGTTCACATTAAATCATAGTTTACTGTTCCACTGCAGTCAGTGTATGCGTTTTGGAAAACGCATACACATTCTCTGAAGCAGATCACCTTTGTATTTGGCTCATAGAATGTTGCAGCACAAAAGGACACCAGTTTGCCCATGTCTGTAACCCTCTCAAAGAGCTATCTGATTTTGTCCCACTCCAAAGCCCTGTGAAGGTTCTTCCTTCAAAAATGTTGTGGATTGTGGTGGACAAATTCAGAAGTCACACGACCAGGTTATAGTCCAACAGGTTTATTTGAAATTACAAGCTTTCGGAGTGCTGCTCCTTCATCTGGGGGGGAGAGAAGCGCACAGGGCACAGAATTTATAGGCAGAAAGATAATAGCAAGGTAATTCCAGATAATTGAGTGTCAAAAGATAGGACAAATGGTGTGGGTGGAGTGTCGACAGGCTGAATAACAAGTCTTTGCAAGTGATCAAAGTGTCAAACGATGTGAGTAAAGCTGAATAGCAAGTGAAGGGATGACCTATGATCCAATTTAAGGCAGAGGGATAGTCACAAAAAAAATCAAAAGTAAGATGTTGTTCGAGACAAACCAGATGGCTGAAATAACACAATAGGCATGAGAGCACCATGACGAAGGTCTAACCAAAGTAACAAGTAATCCAGAACTTTAATTAATGTAGAGGTATCGTTACAAGTTATCAAGGTGACCGTTTAAAACAGAACAGCAAGGAAGATTTTGCAAACACACAAGTGTAGTGGGGGTTACATGTAGCGTGAACCCAAGATCACGGTTGAGGCTGTCTTCATCGATATGGAATTTGGCTGTCAGTGTCTGCATGGCAATTCTGTGTTGTTGTGTATCTCGAATGCTGCCTTGGAGGACGCTTCCCCAAAGATCAGAGACTGAATGTCCTTGACCACTGAAGTGTTCCCCAATTGGGAGGGAACACTCCTGCCTGACGATAATTGTGCAGTATCCATTCATCCATTGTTAGAGCATCTAAATGGTTGTGCTGACATACAATGCCTTGGGCATCCTTTCCTGCAGCACATGACATTGACAACATTGGTCAAGTCATGTGAGTGTCTGCTGTGTCTGTGGTGGGTGGTGTTCTTACGTATAATGGTAGCATCGATGTCAATGATCTGGCATGTTTTGCAGAAGTTGTTGTGGTAGGGTTATGTGGTGTTGTGGTTGCTGTTCTCCTGAAGGCTGGGTAGTTTGCTGCGAATGAGAGTCTGTTTGAAGGCGAGAAGTGGAGGCGTAGGGCTGACTTTGGCAACTTGTTCATCTTCACTGATGACATGTTGAAGGCTGCGAAGAACATGGTGTGGTTTCTCTTTCCGGGGAAGTAGTGGACAACAAAGGGTACTCTATCAGTCATATCCTGTGTCTGTCGTCTGAGGAGGTCATTGCAACTTTTTGCTATAGCACGTTGGAACTGGCAATTGATGAGTTGAGCATTGTGTCCCATTCTGATGAGGATATCTGTAGGTATCCATTGTGTTCCTCTTCATCTGAATAAGGCTTGACTGTAGGGGATGATCCCTTTAACATGTTGAGGGTAGAAGCTGACAGTAGAGTGAAGTAATGAAGTGTCCATACTTGATGGAAATGTGCATGACCAAGATTGAGACTGATTCTGAAGAATAGTCCATGGTGAGTCTGGTGGCATGAAACTTGTTGATATTGTTGTACAGTTGTTTGTGATTCCTTGCCATAAGTCCAAAGGAAGAAAATTTCATCCATGTATCTGGTGTATAGTGTTGGTTGGAGGTCCGGTGCAGCAAAGAAATCTTGCCAGAACTTGTGCATAAAAATGTTGGTCTATTGGTGTGCACATTTTGTCACCATGGTTGTTCTTTGTGTCTGGGTGAAGAGCTGCTTGTCGAAGGTGAAGACGTTGTGGTTGAGGGTGAAGGCAATGAGTTGTAAGATGGCGTCTGGAAGTTGCCAGTTGTCAATGTGAGCACTGAGGCTGTTGCAGTGATGCCGTCGTCATGGGAGATGCTGGTGTAGAGTGTTGAAACATCCATTGTGATGAGGAATGTTCCTGATTTGACCTGTCTGTGGGTGCCAAGTCTCTGTAAGAAATCTGTAGCGTCGCAGCAGATGCTGAGGATTTCTTGTACAATGGGTTTCAAAGTTAAAAATCACACAACACCAGTTTATAGTCCCAACAGGTTTAATTGGAAGCACTAGCTTTCGGAGCGTCGCTCCTTCATCAGGTGATTTCACAACCGCATGATGAAGGAGCGATGCTCCGAAAGCTAGTGTGCTTCCAATTAAACCTGTTGGACTATAACCTGGTGTTGTGTGATTTTTAACTTTGTACACCCCAGTCCAACACCGGCATCTCCAAATAATGGGTTTCAAGTTACCCTCAGACATAGCCAGAGAGGTTCTCACACAGAGTCCTGCTACCTGATCAGACGGGACGTCCAGCTATGTTGGCTTTGCATGCCTTCAGAAGGCAGTAAGGGGTTTCATTTGAAAGAGGTGCATGGGTTGAGGGTGGATAGGATACTCTGAAGGTCAGGATCAAAGGTCATGATCAGTCTGTTAAGTTGACAGGCGTGTTCTTTGGTCAGACTGACAGGTGTATTGTTCCTGTTATTCAGTTGTCATAATGCTTCTTTTCAGTAGTCACTTCTATTCAGTATAACGAAGATTCCTCCTCTCATTTATCTCTCCACCCTTCAGGCACTCTGCCTGTATTCCTGATGAAGGACTTTTGCCCGAAATGTCAATTTTACTGCTCCACGGATGCTGCCTGAACTGCTGTGCTTTTCCAGTACACTCTAATCTAGACTCTGGTTTCCAGCATCTGCAGTCATTGTTTTTACCTCGTTGATTTTAACCCTACTGCAAATCCTCTTGCAAGGATGTCTGCCTTGAAGAAGCTTTCCTCCTCTCTCTACAACAATCTCAGGGAGTCCCTCTCCCACTGCAACTCCCAGGTCATTTCCTCTGCCCTGAAGCTCTTCAACCATGTCCTGAAACAGAGTCGCTACCACAGCCACATTTGCTTCCTCAGTGCCTGCCTCCGTAACCAACTCATCCCACACTGACTCCGGACCACCTTTAAACCAGCAGAGTTCGGACCCGAACAGGACAAACAGTACAGACTACAGACTCAAAAACACCAGCAACGGTTCTCCTTCAAGATCCTCCGCTCCACGCTCGCAGCAATGTGCCGGCACCTAACCTCTCTGCAGTCAGCCCTGCCTCAGCTGAGGGCCACACTCTCTCAGAGCCTCCTCTCATTTATCTCTCCACCCTTCAGGCTTTCTGCCTGTATTCCTGATTAAGGACTTTTGCCCAAAACATCGATTTTACTGCTGCTCGGATGCTGCCTGAACTGTGCTTTTCCAACACCGCTCTAATCTAAACTCTGGTTTCCAGCATCTGCAGTCATTGTTTTTACCTAACGATGATTCCTGCTTTGTTTGCTGTTTTGATGAATGTTGTGGTTGGTGATGAGAGTATGGATAGTGTTGCGTTGTGCTTAGTGACATTCTGCACTCTCTTGTGAGCACAGCCGATGAACCTGGCGTTGGAAGCATCTTCTGATGTCTTGAGCATACAGGTCGGCCCTAGGGCAGCAGTCTTCCCAGAGCAGTCCGATTCAACTAGTTCTTCTTTGGTTGCTGCACTGTGGATCTCTCTGTCAACTGTTCCGGTTCGTTCGTTAGCTCATTGGGCTCGCTGCTGACATTGTGGGGTTTGTGGAAGAATTTGTAAAGCCTCATTCACCTGATGAATTTCTGCTGCGGGACCAGTGGGGCCATTTGGTAATTGAGCCCTCAGCTGAGAGCTCTGATTTCGTCTGGTTGAAGGGTGTGGTCAGGTAAGTTGATGATGAACTTCCCTGCGGTGGTACCGCTACACGTAAGATACTCTTGTCTCGGCCAATGTTGTCTACCTCATACGCTGCAGGAAAGGATGCCCAAGCGTGGTATATTGGCGAGACCATGTTGACGTTATGGCATTGATGAATGGACACCATACCAGGGAGGGGAGTGTTCCCTCCCAGCTGGGAACACTTCAGCAGTCAAGGACATTTAGCATCCGAACTTTGGGTAAGCGTCTTCCAAGGCGACATTTAAGATACACAGAATCACCAAGCAGAAACTGATAGCCAAGTTCTGTAACCATGAGGATAGCCTCAACCGTGAGTTTGGATTCTTGTAGTGCTACACATAACCCCACCATACTGTTCTCTATTTGTAAAATCTTCGCTGTTCTGTTTTTTTTAGATTACATTACATTACAGTGTGGAAACAGGCCCTTCGGCCCAACAAGTCCACACTGACCCGCCGAAGCGCAACCCAGCCATACCCCTACATTTACCCCTTACCTAACACTACGGGCAATTTAGCATGGCCAATTCACCTTACCTGCACATCTTTGGACTGTGGGAGGAAACCGGAGCACCCGGAGGAAACCCACGCAGACACTGGGAGAACGTGCAAACTCCACACAGTCAAGTCGCCTGAGGCAGGAATTGAACCCAGGTCTCTGGTGCTGTGAGGCAGCAGTGCTAACCACTGTGCCACTGTGCCACCCACAACCTCACTACCTTAACCTATGATCTCTCTACCTTATTTAGTTTGTAAAGTTTTGGATTACTTGTTACTTTGGTTAGGCCCTCGTCATGCAACTCTTATACCTATTATGTTATTCCAGCTGTTTGATTTATCTTATTTTTGAATTTTTTTTGTGATTATCTCTTACTTTAATTAATTGGATCATTCGTAATCCCTTCACTTGCTTTTCAGCTGTTGACACTTTAGTCACACAGTTTGACATTTTTGATCACTTACAAAGACTTGTTATTTAATATTGCCATTATTTCTCTGCCTATAAATTCTGTACCTGTGCACTTCTCTGCATTTCACCTGATGAAGGAGCAGCCTCCAAAAGCTTGTGAAGTCAAATAAACCAGTTGGATTAGAACTTGGTGTCATGCGACTTCTGACCTCAAAATTGTATCTAATTATTTGTGAAATTTGCTGTTGAATCTGCTTCCGCTGCATCTTTTTCCCAGGCAGGGTATTCTAGCATACAACTCACTGCATCCAAAAAAATTCTTTGAGTCACCAGTGTTTATGCTATGATGTGATCAAAAGGAATAAGAGCAAGATTAGGCCAGTCAACCCCTCAAACCTACTCCACTGTTCACTAAAAGTATGGCTGACCTGATTGTCCACAACCTTCATTTGCCTGCCGCCTTACTTATAACTTGGACGTCCTTGTTAATCCAACATATGTGTAAGTCACGCTTGAATATAAGTCAGTAGCCCAGCTTGCACTGGGAAGAGAATTTCAAAGACTGTGAAGCCTTTGAGTGAAGAAATCCCTCCTAATTACATCTCTTACTTTTAAACTATGCTTTCTAGTTCTAGATTTCCCCCTATGAGAACTTCTCAGCATCTACGTGTCTGGCCTCCACTTGATCAGATGGCTTTGATCCAGATGGCTTCTCACTTTTCTAAGCTTCTACAAGCACAGCCATCTGTAATCTCTGTCCATTTAAATAATCATCTGTGATTTTTCTGCCAATGTGCACAACCTCTGATTTTTTTTTTGTTTTCTTATTACCAGATTCTCAAGTGTCTTTGACTCATTTTTATGAGGAACATAGAAGCAAGAATAAGCCATTCAGTCTGTTGAGCTTCGACATTTAATATGATCTTGGGCTGATTGAGCATTTCATTGAAGATTTTGTATGTCTGCAGTTTCCACCCTCTTTCCATATAAAACAAATATTCTACACATTAGTTTCCATTACCCAAGTGAATAATCCCACATTTTATTCATATTATGTAAGGGACTGAATCACTTCATAAGATGTTGTTGAATACAATCTTCAAAATGGTTTCACAAGGCCAGTACTGAGTAGAGATGCTAAGAATACTATCTTATGATACAACTGTTCACGGCTCAGTGGTTAGCACTGTTGCCTCACGGCACCAGGGTTCCGGGTTCGATTCCAACCTCGGGTGACTGTCTGTGTGGTGTTTGCACATTCTTCCCGTGTCTGCGTGGGTTTCCTCCGGGTGCTCCGGTTTCCTCCCACAGTCCGAAGATGTGCAGGTCAGGTGAATTGGCCATGCTTAAATTGTAAATTAGGTGCAGAGGGAAATGGGTCTGGGTGCGTTACTCTTTGGAGGGTCGTGTGGACCTGTTGGACTGAAGGGCCTGTTTCCACACAGTAGGGAATCTAATCTAATTGCGCTGCCACTTCATGTGACTGACAGTACGGGTCGTTCTGTTATAAAATGCCTCTTGTCAACGAGTAACACGGTTGACAAATTGGAGATGCTATTTCAGACTTTTAAAACATTTTAACATGATTTCAGTGCCAACAATTTAAGCGTGATTTTTCTATAACGCAGAGCTGCACAAGATTGCAACCATTGCATCATAGAAGAATTGACTGTAGTTCACTGTGGCAAATGAAGTGCTAGCAAACATCACATTTGTTAAAAGGATAGAAGTAATTGTTATAATGTCACTGATAAATTAATGTTGACCAAATTGATGTGAAATGAGGAATTGCTGCTTTTTCATGTGCCATAATTTCCTGTTTCACACATTAGTGATTGAGTTGGTTGAATGGTGTACTGGTTATGTTAGCAGCTTAAATTACTTAGCTTTGTTTGTGACAAAATTGATTTTTTTTCATATATTTGCTACCTACTGCAGTTGTAATGACCAGTTAACAATTTTGGGAAGGTAAATTTCTATATTGAAGTTATTCAGTTGTGCTTTCTTAAGTGCTGTTGTTGCAAAACATGGTCAATTCCTGGAATTTAAAATTTGCTGCAATGGGAGTAAATTAAATTAGACATATATCCTCGAAAAGAGAAGGTAGGTCAGATGTGATTTTAAAACCAAAAATGAGGGTTTTAAGAATGTAATTTTGATTTGATGGCTACCTCTTTCAGTCCAATGATAATACCAGCCAGCTGGCTTCACTACTGTCCTTTAGGGAAGGAAACTGCCACCCTTACCTGCTCTGGATTATGTGTGACTCCAGACCTACAACAATGTGGTTGACTCTCAAGTGCCCTATGGGATGGGCAATTAATGCTGGCCTACCTGGTGATGCCCTCATCCCATGAATATTTTTTTTTTAAAAAAGCTTAACAACAAATGAATACAGTGTTGTAGTCTTGATGGCTACAGGCTCAAGGCAAGTATTCTAAGCTGAAATAATGATTTATGATTTGGACTAATTTCTAAATGACTGATCCTTTTTGAATCTGAGGTATTAGTCAATTTAAAATGCACAAAGTCCAGGGAGCACATGGCTATTCTGTTCAAATTGAAATGTCTGTCAGAAGATGGAAAAGAAGCTAATCTGTGAAATATGCAAGACAAAAAAAATGCTTTGAATTTTGAAGATACTGTTTAGGTTAATTTTATTCCTACTGTGGTAAGAAATATTAGAATTTTTTATCACTTTCTCTCGTGAAAGGATGATGACTGCTATTATTAAAATACTGTAGTTATAGTGCTTCTCCATCTTTAGTAAATCAAATTTGTACTTATCAAATTTAAGATGAGCATTGATGTAATGGTTTACTCTTCCACAGATGGGAGTAATTATATGTGACATTGCTTTTAGCTATTGATCACTAAATAATTACCAAACAAGATTTTGGTGTTTTTCTGCTGGGCATATTAACCAAGGTTGTTTTCTTGCTTTAAGATTGTGAAAATGTTCCATAAAACAAGAAGTGATTCCCCCAGATTTCCTTTGACCTCCACCTACTGATCATGATTCCCCTTTCTCCCCATCTTCCCTCTCCCCACACTAATCACAAGCTTTGCTAGGCCAGTTGTGATCCGATCCTCTCTTGCCCACCTCTTTTATTTTCCCCCCACACCTACCCCTGATTGCCAGGCAAAGTTCCCTGCACCCTGTGTACTTATGTAAGCATTGGCACTGATGAGTTCTCCTCTTTATTGTTGTGGGTATGCTATGTTCCTGCCACCCATGCCTCATTATCAATGCAATGTGTCAAAATGAATATTGTATCTGTGAGAATCACTTGAAAGTGTGAATTGAAAACTAAAAATTGCTGAGCCATATCCAGAAGGAGAGAACAAAGATTTTGACACCTCCTGTGTCCCTTAGCATCATTGTAAAATTGTTCTTAATCAATTGTCCTTAATATTAAGGTTTGCTTGGTGTACAGTCATAAAGACATCAGCCGTTTTCAAATGTCAGTTCCTTTCTTCGGGTTTCAGAAGTAGGAGAGGATTCAATCAGTCCAGATAGTAGAGTGGAGTCTGTAAAATTGCTAGCAATTTCCATCTGCCAGCAATTTCTCCTACTGATAACTGTTCTCATTAGTACAGGCCAAAGGTGGAGGATATCTATTTGAATTATGAGCTGAGAGGGTGGCTGAAAATTCACATTCTCAAATTTGTGTGGGCTATGAAGAAAGTGCCTTCTGACTCCTTCACTGATTCTAACCAGTATGTACCTAACTTGCTTCCCATTGCTACAAATAAAACGTCGTGTCAGGGAATGGAGGGTTTGAATTATAAGGAAAGGCTGGGACTTTGTTTCTTGAAGTAAAGGAGGTTGAGGCATGACCTTAGAGGTTAGCAAAATCATGAGGGGCAGAGATAAGGTGAATAGCCAAGGTCTTTTTCCCAAGATAGGGGAGTTCAAAACTAGAGGGCATAGGTTTAAGATGAGAAAGCTTTATAAGGGACCCATGGGACAACTGTTTCATGCAGAAAGTAGTGTGTGTATGGATGAATTGACAGAGGAAGTTGTAGATGCAGATGCAGTTACATCATTTAAAAGACATTTGGACAGGTACACAAATAGGGCATACTTAGAGGGATGCAGATCAAATGTAGGCAAATGAGACAAGTTTAGTTTGGGAAACCTGGTCAGCATGGACAAATTGAACAGAAGGGTCTGTTTCTGTGCTGTATCATTCTATGACTCTAAGTTGTTGTACAACACATTCACATTTATGATATCTAAGGAGTTAGCCCAAATGTTAAAATTTTCACCTCAAATTTGCAGGTTAAATATAATTAACCTGTCATCAGATCTGCTGTAAAAATAGAGGAAAAGATACAACTACTGGAAATATGAAATTGGATTAGTGATAAAGAACTAATCATTCTTATTCTTCTAATGTCTGAGAGGGGACACACTCAACTTTCTGTGATATACCCAGCCAAAGTCTCACCAGACATTTCTTCTATGTTTTAATTATTTCTTTCAAAGAGGATACAGAAATGATACTGGTGGTAGGTTCTTGCAAGGTCAAGAGTGTTCTACTGATAGATGGCTTTTCAGATCGTGACCTCTTATTGCTTCTTCAGAGTTAAGCTGTGTAAATGGATTGAATATCCAGATCAGTTTTTCTGTAGCACTCTCATAGGTCAGATTACATTAAAAGCTAACTCTCATGTTATGTAAACCATGGATTTTGAAGCCAGGACAAAAGAATATTGTCCTTCATAAATCATAATAATTTGGCAGTTTCCAAAAGAGATTGATGAGAATGAAGTCGATGTTATTGATAGCAAAAGTTTGTTTGGGATTTATTTGTACAAAGATATAAAGTATCAATCCGTGCCCATAAGTCCAATAAGTTAATATAAGCAATTGGAACAGGAGTAGACCAGACAACCCTGTGAGCCTGCTTTGCAACCAATAACATTGTGGATCTTCTATCTCAGCTGCACTATTCTGTATTATACCCAATCCCTGAATTCCCTCGTGCTCTATAATCCATTGATGTTTCTAGAACCCAATTATTAAATACACAAACTTCACCGGTTACAAATTATAATCCTTTGAGTGAACAAATTGCTTCTCCTCTTGAACCCAAATGATTAGTTTTTCTGAGACTACTATCTCTTTTCCAGACTATCCAGGAGAAATATTCTCCCAACAACTACCATGTTTAAGTCCTAGAAGAATTTTGACTATTTGAATGAGATCATCTCTGACCCTCTCAAACTCTGGCAAATGCATACCAATTTTGCTGAATCCTGGGGCTGAATTTTTAGCCCTATTGTGGGCAACCATAGAGTCAACAAATGGAAGAACTCTCCCTATCGGCTAACATGCTGGTTTCCCATCACCATCCTGCCCAGAGTGATTTTAACCAGAAGGGGAAGAATGGGAAAAGCAGCTGAGTTACCTGCCTGCAAGCAGCATGTAACCAATTAAAGATTGCAACGAATATGAGCAGAAATAAACAACTTGACCCATTCAGCCCACTCTGCTGTTCCAGAAGATCAAGGCTGATCTGCTAGTGGATTTAACTCTACTGTTTACCTTCTATAACCTATCACTCTCGGCAGTCAAAACTCAAGCTTGAGTATGTTTAATGGGCAAGCCTCCAGAAAAGTTCTTTGATTTGATTAGATTAGATTAGATTACTTACAGTGTGGAAACAGGCCCTTCAGCCCAACAAGTCCACACCGCCCCGCCGAAGCGCAACCCACCCATTCCCCTACATTTACCCCTTCACCTAACACTACAGGCAATTTACCATGGCCAGTTCACCTAACCTGCACATTTTTGGACTGTGGGTGGAAACCGGAGCACCCAGAGGAAACCCACGCAGACACGGGGACAATGTGCAAACTCCACGCTGACAGTTGCCCGAGGTGGGAATTGAACTCTGGTCTCTGGCGCTGTGAGGTAGTGCTAACCACTGTGCCACCGTGCTGCCCACTTGCTCATCAATAACTTTAAATGGGAAACTCTTTATATTTAAACTGCATTTCCTTGTCCTACATTGCACAGTGGGAGCATTTGCCCCCATTGCTCTCTCAGAAGCTTTATGTTTCATTCAGACCATCTCTCGTCCTTCTAAATCCAATGAGTGTAGACTTAACCCACTCCACCTTTCTTTCCAACAAAAAGCCCCTCATTCCACGAATCAGTCAGTGAGCATCCTGTAAACTATTTTCGATACAGGGGTCAGTGCTTGGGCACCAGCTATTCACAATCTATGTTAATGGTTTAGTTAAGAGAACTAAATGTAATATCCTTCCAGTTTACAGATGAGACAAAACTGGTTGGCAGAATGAACTATGAGGAAGATGCAGTTACTTCATTGTGATTTAGACAAATTGAGTGGGCAAATGAATGATGTATGAAGTGTAATACGAGGTTATCTACGTGGGTTGCAAAATAGGAAGGCAGATTATTATCTGAATGGTGATAGCTTGGGAAAGGGAAGTGCAACAAGACGTGGGTGTCCTTGTATATCAGTCACTGAAAGTAATCACGCAGGAATGGCAGACAGAGAAGAGGCCAACTGGCGTATTGGCCTGCTTTGTGAGAGGATTCAAGTACAGAGGCAGGAATATCTTGCTACAAGAAGTGAGTTGGCAGGACTGACGTATGAAGAGAGACTTGATTGGTTAGGATTATATTCAGTAGGGGTAAGAAGAATAAGCGGGGATCTCAAGGAAATTTCTAATAGGACGAGCTTAGGAAGAATGTTCCTGATAATTAGGCAGCCCAGAACCTGGGGTAACAGTATAAGGATACTGCGTAAGCCATTTAGGACTGAGACGATGAGAATTTCCTTCACTCAGGAAAAAGGTGACCATATGAAATTCTCTGCAACAGAAAGCAATTGAGGCCAAAACATTGAAGGAGCTAGCTATTGTTTTGGGGGCTACAGGGACCAAAGAGTATGGAGCAAATGAAGGAACAGCGTACTGCGTTGGATGATCAGCCTTGCTGACATGGGATAGTGGGACAAGCTCCAAGGGCTGAATGGCCTACTCCTGCTCTGATTTTCGGTGTTTGCAGTTTATGTCGTTAAGATGGTCCGATATGATTCTTCTGCTGTCCAGTCCATTGCCGTGGTCACCTTTCTCTGGTTGGTAAGAGATGTAAGGTGGATATTTCACTCAAAAAGTCCCAACTTATCAGTTAAAAGTTACAGTTTACATCAATTGTTGAAGGAAAAACAAACTCTGTTTTTCTTAGAGTTGCAGTGAGTTTTGATTATAGAGAACAAAGAAGCTGTTCACGAGCTGGGGTGGAGCGAACATTTCTCTGCCTGTCGCTCTCTTCCCTCTCTGTCTCTCTCTCACTCTCATGCTCTTACACCTCCCATCTGTGTCTCTCCTGCCGTCATCTCACTCCTCTCCCTCTCCGTCTCTCTCTTTTTCTCTCTCTCTTTCTCTTTCTCTTTCTCCCCCCCCACCCCCATCACACTCTCTCTCCCCGTCTCTCCTCCCATACTCCCGACTCTCTCTCTCTTTCCCCCATCTTTCTCTCTCTCTCTCTCTCTCTTCCCTCCCCCACCTCGCCGTCTCTTCCCCCCATGTCTCTCTGTCTCCACATCCTCTCCCCCACATCTTTTCTCCCCGATTACCACCAATAACTGCTTTACCTATGCATTTACTCAGCACCTGCTTTTCAAACACTGATTTTGAAATGGCTCATAGTCATTTGAATCCACCATTTTTAAAAACAATGAAATAAAAAGGCATACTCTTCATTTGGTATTACTCTTTAATTCTCTTGCTAGCTTTGGTTGGACCATATTCCTCATGTAGGTTTTAATTTCTTAATGAAACAGATATTCATTTGTACTTTGTATTATTTATTTAAACTTTTGCTAAATCTTTTAATTTAGTTTTCCTTAACCAACATGTTCCTAATCCCTTTTTAATTTTTTTTGTACAGATTTCAGACCCTAATCTCAGATTTATTTAAATTACTTCTAATCTCATTCTAAATCTCTTCAATCTGTGAACACACTTTCCCAGAGAATGCCATACTCTGTGACATTGTACATAACAATGTCTAAAATAGTCTGCTCCTGATTTGCTTTATTGGCATACTGACCAAGAAAGCTAGATACGTTAGATGTGTTCCTGAACTCATCCTCTGCGCTTGCTAAAATTGTGCTTTCTAGCGTCTGTAGGAAAACTAAATTCTCCTTCGAATTACTATGTTACCATTGTTACCTAGTCCATTAATATCTTGATTTGCACACTACCTGACACACCAGCAACTGTTAGCAGTGTGTAAAACATTTTCAATTTAACTTTCCTGTTCCTCAGCTTCACTGATATCTTGATCTCTCAGCTAAGATCCTTTCTGCACTCTCATCTATTATTTTCAGGGCTACCCTTAATTTATTCTCCTAATAGTCAAATGTCCGAGAATATTTAGTTCCTAATTCTGGTTTCTCTGCAGGCACACCTCTAATGGTTCTTAGATTAAATCATTTTCTAATAATTTTTTTTTGTGAATATTTGACACAGAGTAGTGCCTTTACATTTATCCTTCAATTTCCCTGGTGCAGCTTAGTTTGAAAAAGAAAGCAGGGCAATAGTAACTGTCCAACCATTCCTGACCCTGTTTGCTTATTTTTAATCAAATTACTGCCCGATAATCATCATCTTGCTCTTACTGCTTTTGAATTTATTCTTTGTGAACCCCTTAATAACCAGAGTATTCAGTATGAGCAGATGAAGCATCGCGTTTATTGTGTCTTTGATATGCTCATGTATATTGAAATGCTTTAATATATTGAACTGAATTAATGAATTGAATTAGATATCACACATGTCTTTCACTCTGTTGTATATTGTTGAGTTTATAACACTATATTGCATGACTGATCTCAATATGGACTCATCTTCTCTTGACACTACAGGAAGGGGAAGGAAGTTCCTCCATCTTTCAAACTGTTCTTTAGCAGTTCACTGGCTTTGAGACACATCAACCTATCGGGCACCAAACTCCCTGCAGAAGCTCTCAAGTCAGTATATGTTGCTTGTCTATGATATGTTATTTTTAGCAATTCAGTCCCTTTGGTTTCTAATTATTTATGGGTTTGTTTTATGAAGACGCATTGTCCTTCTGATCCTCCAATCTTGTCCACCTCTTCTCTCACATCTCCTTATGCCAATCATCTGCTCCAGAGTGTCTATGATAACCAGCTTCTCAGTTGTCACATTTCTATAATGCTGGATATAAATTTATCATAGAAATTCTTCTCTTCATTTATTGGAAAATCTGATCAATGTTTAATTTATTTTTTCCAGTAACATAATGTACATCAGCACAACATGCCTGGGTTATGATTTTGAAGCAATGTCTTGCCATTTCATGCCACAGTACTCTGGATGGCAGAGGTCATGCTGCCAGCTGGATTTTAAAAATATTTGTTCTGTATTCGTTTCTGCTGGTCAAATTAGGTTAGCAGTGAGGAATTCAGCTCTCTTTGTTTGAAAGTATTCAATATCAGCAACAAGCAATCACCAACATAGTCCATAAACAGTAAGATGCAGTTTAAAGCTCCTTTTGTTCTATCCTAATATTCTGGCAAATTCAAAATGCACCCTATACCCATCAGTGTAACAGTTTTGCCATCTTAATTGTCAATTAGTGCTCAATTAGTCCATTTGCATATTGTGGGTTTGTTATCATAAAGAGCCCTTTTGAAAATGTCCATCCTCATTTCATGTGGAACTATTAATAGCTAGCAGTCAGTGGAGATGTTTCATCCTGAATTGTGGATGAAATTGAGTCCTGGCCAGTGTCGAATCCATTGCAACATCCAGTGTTCCTGAAGTTTAATTTTCTGCACCAAGTGAAGTGGTAACTTTGAACTATTTACTTCTCTGTAATGAATTGGAAAATCATGATTGCCCCTTAAGTACAAGGGGGATCCAATAATAGTGAAGATGTTAGGTGAAGACTTGGGACGCAACTTTATAGGGGTCTGATTAACATGCACTATGGTATGATGTGTGCCTTGTTAATGGCACAACTCGCTCACCTCATTAATATTCAGTTTGCTATCTTGCCAAACTATTCAAACATGGTAGATATCAGGAAAACTCGACAAGGGAACTAGTGTGTGTACCTGACTGCTTCAGTTCACCACTTGCTCCTAAATGACCATCATGTTAGAACCTGGTGGACGCCAATATCCCAGGATCTCAAGGCATGTTCCATTGGTATTGGCCCCACACCCCTCATGTTTACAGACATTGGCATCTGAATTATACCAGCTTCTAAGAATCCTCATGGTACATCACCAACACACCCTCAGTATGCTTCTGTTGTTCAGTGCTTCTCTTAGTCTGTAGCAGCAACTATCATTGTAATGCTGCCGCAAAGACACGCTCTGCTTAGGAACAGGCACCTAGCTCATGGATTGGATTAAGCTGCATTGCAGTCTCTTTGATCACTGTCATAGCACTTACTCACTCTGAGCCTATTTGGGTGCTGCTTTGCCTTGCCTTGTTGTGCATTGACCCAAAGCCAGGAACCTTGTCTTAATTGTCAGCAGGCCTCAGTCAGGTGAAGGGAATAGACTTAGCTTAGAGGTTCCTGCAGAATAAACCAAGGGCAGCTTCCAGTACCAGTCCAGGACCTACTAAGGGCAGACAGAATCCGGATCCTCTTTTCACAAGGGGTGAGGAACCGAATGTTAGGCAGCCCGTGACCTATCTAGACTCTTGCTGGCCTATTGTGGGCCGTTACTGCTGAAATGAGAAAACATCAAGTATTATAGGTAATGAAAATGGGTAGCACAGCTGTTAATGATGGTGCATGTGGCCAATTGTCCCAATTTAATACATAGACAGCACAGAGGGCATGCATCAATAGCATCAGGAGTTGGGGCAGGTGAGGGCAAGTGGGGGAGAATGTTTGCAGGTAGTTGTGAGAGTGATGGAGCATGAGCCTTGGTAGGATTTGGACACAATCAGCGATAAATGTAATTTGAGATATTAGAGAGGTTTTGGTGACACTTACCCGAGCAGTGCAGAGCAGAGAAGGAACTTCTCCCTGTAATGGTGGGCATTCTTCCAGAGACTGCTTTAACCCCAGTTGAAACCTCAGACTAGGCGGCATGGTCTGGAGTGTTGTGACCCTCACTGCTGGCCCTGGGAGGGAATAAAACCCTGCATGGCACTACCCCATTCAACAGGGCTTCCAGGTTCCTGCTTTCAAGGCAGGGCACTGATTACCCCCTGTCTACCATATCCAGGTCAAATATCAGGAAAAGTGTAAGGCAACTTCAGCTGACTGTGCTTGTGTAAGTGCACAACCCATTTTAAAGGTTGTGTGGGATTCCGGTGTTTTAACAGATATCCAGTCTGTAACAAGTTGTGCCAGCAACAGCATGTGGGAGATCAGACTGAGAACAAATGTAAGAGATGCCATAGGAGCAGGGCGAGTTTGGTAAGATAGGATGGGAAAACTCACTCAGCTTTGAAGCAACTCGAACTTAGTCAAAACAACATAAAATTTAACCCGTGTGTTTTCTGTTTAGTATTGCCAAGGTTGGCAATGCAATATTCATTTGAAAGCAATTCTTTCTTTGCAGAGCACTTTTACTTGGGCTTTCTTGCAATCCTCACCTAAAGGATGTTTCTCTTGACCTTAGCACTTGTGAGGTAAGAAGGAACAGTTTTATTTATTGAATTAATGTAACTTTCAAGAGTAGTAGGAAATTCTGTTAAACTTAGTTAATATTTCATTTTGAAGAATATACATTTTCTCCCATTGTTGTTCTTGACATTGTCTCCCTCGTGAAAAGTTTGTTTTTTGTCCCAGGTGCCCTTGAGTACTGTAACAAGTGTTCACAAAAACAAAAGTCTCTCGAATGACTGCTAATGTCCTTTTGGCAGCAGTGAACATCCTACCAAAATCTGTATTTGGTTGTGAAATTTCTTTTTATGTGAGGGCTCCTGAGTAGCCATGATAATTGGAAATCCCAGCTGATTCTTCCATCTCAGACTCAACAGTGTGTGGTGCATTCAGGTTCCCTAATAGCATCCCAGATGGCATCGACTAACTGCATACACTTGGCTCAGCTCAGTGATGGTAATGCACTGACTCTTGGGAAATGCTGTGTATTTTAATTTTGGCAAAAAACGTATTCCTGTCCTGACAGTTCAGATACAGGAAATCTAAGTATTGCTTATATCCTTGTGATAAGGTTGCTCAAGTTCAGGTAGAAATCGGAATTTATCAATTAACCTTAGGTTATGAAAATGTGAATTTGAAAAGGATGATTTGTTGCCAATTCAGTATGCATACTTAACCATTAATGTGCTGATTGAAAAAGCACGTAATCTAGACTGGTTTTCTTGAGTTAAACAAGTTAGATGTTTGTTTTGAGGGTTACAAAGCAGTTTTTAAAAAAAATGTGAATTGTTTATTAAAATAAGTCCCCGTGTTGCCAATGCACACTACACAACTGAGCTCAAGCATGCAGAAATACAAAGTAAATTAATTGGCAAAGGTCAAGTGCAAACAGAAGGAAGGACGGGCAAAAGAAAGTTAGTGCCTGGTGTCCAGAGTCCTCACCTCTCAACTAGGGCAGTTGTTTGAAGATCATGGCCAGTGGGTCCTTTTTCTTTCTCCAAATTGCGACTTCAGAAATTCAAAGGCTTTCTTCAATGAAAGTTCTTAGCCTTACATGATTCCAGCAAACAGATCTCAAATCTTTAGTGGAAGTTTAGACAGAGAAAAGGGACAATTATTCCTTACTGCTGCTGGCACTTTCTGCTCTTCTGCAAATACAAGCTTCAGAAGCACACAAAGAGCTTGTACCACCTGCCTTTCCTTCAGTTTGTAAGTAGAGGTTAAAAATCTTGTGGAGTCCAAAAGGAAACTGATCAGCTGATGGAGTCATACAGCACGGAAATAGATTCTTTGGTTCAACTAGTCCATGCTGAACATGATTCCAAACTAAACTAGTCCCATCTTCCTATGCTTGGCCCATAGCCCTCCAAACCTAAACTATTCATGTACTTATCCAAATGTCTTTTAAACATTGGAACTGTCCGCACATCCACCACTTCCTCAGGAAGTTCATTCCACACATGAATCACTCTCTGCCCCTCAAGTCTTTTTTCAGTCTCTCTCCTGTCACCTTAAAAATGTGCCCCTAGTCTTGGAATCCCCCATCCTAGACAAAAGACTCCTACCATTAACCCTATCTATAATCCCTCATGATTTTATAAGGTCACCTCTCAGCCTCCTATGCTCCAATGATAAAAGTCCCAGTCTGTCCAGCCTTTCTCTCTCACTCAAACCTTCCATCTGGCACACCTTCTCTTTAACATTGTGTGATGGCCCAAGTAGGTAAATAAATTATTTGGTGTTCCAGCCGTTAACTCATTGATGGTTCATTTCCTCCATTTGATGAGATTGTGAGGAAGCAATTACCTCTGAAGATGGCCTTTTTCTATACAAAAGTGTTGGAAAGAAGGAATCTGGTGATGTTGTATACCTCAGCCACCTTAAAGCAAACCAGTTCTTGGCATATTCTGTCCATTGGAACTATGTTTCTTCAAAGATTAATGATGAATTACAATGAGAAAAATAATATTTGGTATAGCGATCAATTTGGTTCTCAAATTGGGTTGTTGTTGGATTACCATAGTTCCAAATAATTAGATGCCAATTTCTAAATCTGATGATCAATAATATACTATAACTAATATAATTGATTAAATTGATTCAGATGATTGACTTCATAGCTGGTTTCTTATCAAGATGTTCTATGTAGAAGTATTTATTAACCGATAGAGTAACAATCTTCCTTTAATTGGTGAATCTGCATTTGCTGATGTTTACATAGTAATGTGTTTCAATACTAGCTGTATGACCAGATCAGTTTTGGGGCTTGTTTAGCCAATAATTTTAACAATTTTCAAGGGCTAGTGTGATCAGAATTCAGGGTTGCTGAACTGCTATGCTGTAATGCTATTGTCCACACCAGCTCTGCACTGATGTATGCTATTCTTTTCCCCCTTTACTGCTTTCCTTAGCTTGGTCACTGTGTAAGTACCCTCCCTGCCTTTTAACCACTGTAGATCCAGTAAGTGGCTTCCTTATCTATCTGTCAGGATTACCATTAGAACTGTTTGGCACAGATATTTTCTGCAATAGCATTTTTGGCTCAAGTCTAGTGTTTGATGAAGTGTTGGGCAAGTCCCATTTGATCATTTATAGAAAAATGCCTTTTTGTTCGTGTCAATTTACAGTCTATGTTGTCTTGATGCTACTTGTTCATAAGTGTTCTACTTTTTTGAATGTAAAAATCTGCATATTGAAACAAGTCGTGTAAGCAAACGTTCATTAGAAATTTCTAGGCTAGAAATTGTCAAGTCAATTAATCTACATTAATTTTGAGTACCATTTACTGTTTTCAAAATAGGTTTTCACTTTTATATTCAATTTCACACTCGCATCTAATTTTTTTAGCTGTTAAATGTACAAGTTTCATAAATATTTAGGTGGTATGGTGGCTCAGTGGTTATCACTGCTGCCTCAGTGCCAGGAACCCAGATTTAGTTCCAGCCTTGGGTGACTGTCTTTGCACATACTCTGTGTGTGCATGTGTTTCCTCTGGATGCTCCGGTTTCCTCCCATAGTCCAAAGATATTCTGGTTCGGTGGATTGGTAATGCTAAATCACCTTGATGTTCAGGATGTGCAGATTAGGTGGATTAGCCATGGTAAATGTGGGGTAACAGGGATAGGATGAGTAGTTGGATCTGGGTGGGATGTTCTTCGGAGGGTCGGTGCAGAATCAGTAGTCTTTGATTCTATGATTAAATGCAATCAATACAAGTCTGTAAATTTCATATCACTTTTAAAATGTATTTAAATCAATATTGCTATTGAACATTAGGTAGAAAGTAGTCGGAAGCCAAAAGCAGGATTCATGATTTGAAACCCAGAACTTTTAGTGATGCAGAACAAATGGTTAAACGTCTACAGGAATGCATATCTTGTTTTAAACTAGAATGCAAAATAAAAAGTTTCAAAAGAATTAACTGACAGGTGTTACCTGTATTATTGTAAGAATTTTGAAGTTTCCTGGCTACTTCAGGTTGGAACTTCAGTGCAGGAGGGTTGGGAGGAAGAAGTTGACAGAGAAATGTTGGGAGCCTTTGGAAACAATAATATCATTAGAGTAAGGAAGTAATCATTAAGCTTTTTTATTCTTGCTTAATCATTAAAATATGAATCAGGTATCACAGTAACTGCGTTTATTTTGGTCCATTCACCAATTGCTGCTTCCTGCTGTTTTTGCATTGGTTTTGTGTTTGCAGTTTACTCAATTCAAAGGCACTTAAGTCAAATGATCAGATAATTCAAATTTTTAGCTGTAACATCCCCCATTACTGTGCAATTGACATTGCTTAATTTGAATTATTTGATAATCCTTTCCATTTTACTGCAAAATAAAACTATCATGCTGTCTGCTTTTTATTGTTCCTTCTGCATCTCTCATAAAATGCTATCATTAGATTTTAAATTTTTCAGTTGAAAAATACTAAGTGTTCAGTCATCTCTCATTTAATCAGATTTTTGTGTAATAGTTTTGGGGCTTTTGTAGACAGCAGGGTGCAAGATGCCACCATGCTTAACTGCTTTTGTCGAATCGCAGTAGCCTTGAACATCGTTAATTATGTTAGAAATAACCAGTGCATCACCAAATGTTGTTTGAGCTGCATGTCATCAAATTTAAAAGGCATCTATAAGAATTGAAAAGTATGCTTAAAATTGTCTTCTAATTGCAGCCGCCTTCTTGAAAAGATATTGAGTTTGCAAAGTAAACTAAGGAATATACTGCTACATTATATTTCCCAGCAGATGATTAGCAAAACATATTTGTAATACCTCATTGAAACTGTGATAATCATTAAATATTGTGGAATCCCAGTTATTCACTAAAATTAACTCCAAGCTTTTGTCCACAGCTAAGGTCAGGTGGGGCTCAGATTTTAGAAGGTTGCATTGCAGAAATCCATAATATTTCAAAACTGGATATTTCAGACAATGGTAAGAAGAGTTATTTTTGAATTTTCTTACAATGAGTCTCATCTATAAAACAATATAGCTGTTTAATTTCATGTATCATGTGAAGAATTCACTACTAAGTCTTTGCACGCTTCCATAAACCAAATGAAATCTCAGTAATACTTGTGCCATTCAAACCTTTGAGTAAATTTATTTTGGAACTAGCTGCATTTTGTATTTGTTAAACTAGACTTTTTCAATGTAGATGTAAAATATTTATCAACAAGGATTATCCCTTCCTCCACTCCTATTATAAAATATCTTATTTAAACCTATTATCATAGTCAAACTTTGGGACAAATACTCTGTTTAAATAAAATTTTAATGCATCTTTCTGGGCAGGTGATAACACTGATAATTTCTACAGGTATCTGAAATAAAGATCCTGAAAGCAGGAATAGGCTATTTAATGATCAGGTCTATTCTGCTATTGAGTGAGACAATGACTGATCTGGAATCTACTGCGAATAGCTGGCCTTGGCTCCAAATTCCATAGTACCTTCGGTTAACAAAAATCTATCCAGTTCCAATTTAAAATTAATAATTCATCTGGCATCAGTTTCTGTTTATGAAAAAGCAAACCCAACTTGTAGCAGCCTTTGTGTGTGGAAGAATGACCAAATTTAAATCCTGAAAGATGTGTCTGTCATTTTTGAACTATGCCTCCTAGTCTCAGACTCTCCAACCAATGGAAATGGTTTCCTTTTATCTAATCTATCCCTTTATTGCTTAAGTAATCTTAAACAATGATCAAATCAGCCTTTATAGCCCAGTTTGTGTAATCTTGCTTCATAATTTAACCCTTGGTGTTCAAATACGATTATGGTAAATTGTATATGCACTTCCTCCAACATGGGTGTATCCTTCTTAAGAATCTGCACTCAGAATGGCTCGTCATACTCTAAGTGTGTCCTAACTAGGGTTTTGTGTTATTCAAACATAATTTCCTCCACCCCGCCTTTAAGTCGTCATTTTCTAGATATAAAATCCAGAATTGTTTTCACTGTTTGATTATTCCTGTACTCCCCCATGAAATTTTAATGATCCTTGTACCTGGATACTTAAGCCTTTCTGGAACTTCATTTCTACCTTTTTTTACCACTTAAAAAGTGTAGAACAAAAGTATTTTCTAGGTCCATATAGGCTTTGCCAACATTGATGACAGCTTTGCTCATTTGCTTAAGCTGTTAATCACTTTGTAACGTTCTGCTTCCATCTATACTGCTTGCAAAGCCACATATACTTCTGTTATTGGCAAACTTGAATATAGCTTTTAGTCCTATCATTTGAGTTGTCAAATATGATGAGTTGGGACCCCAATTGTTTTACAAAAAAACGAATTACATCTTGTCAATTGCAGTTCCTGCTTATTACATTTGCATTCTGTCTCCTGCTATGGAGTTAATTTGCGAAATAATTCCATATGCAGTAATCTGTCTTGGTTTCCATGAGTGTGAACTAATTATCAAAACTGTTCTGGAAGTGTATATAAAGAACATCCTTAGACATTTCCCTGTCCACTGCTTCAACAGACCCTTTGAATTATTTAATCAGGTCCATCAGGAACTACCTACCAATGTGCATTAGTCAGGGCTAAATGATAATAGGGTAGGGGAATGGGTTTGGGTGGGTTAGTCTTCAGATGGTCGTTGTGGATTTCTTGGGCCGAAGAGTCTTCTTCCACACTAGAGATTCTGTGATTCTATGGTTTTATATCCATGCTGGCTATCTCTCCACAGCTGAAAAGTTTCAAGCATTCAGACCCTTAAATCTTCCTTGTAGACACTAAGTTCTTGACAGTTAATATTTGGCTAACAGATTTCTCAATCACTTTTCTTAAAGTAGTGTACAATATGAATCTAAAGAAACAGTTTTTTTTGAATCAGCAATTCTGTGCAGATGATTATAAACTAAAATTAAAGCAAAATACTGCAGAGGCTGGAGATCTGAAATAACAAAAAACACCAATGCCCAAACAGCAGATTATTGAATTATTTATGTCTGCTGCCTACTCGGGTTTACTTTATACATATTGAGTGCTATGTTTCTTACATTATAGCAATGACTGTAAGAGTAGTTAATTGGTTTTGAATCACTTTGTGAATCCTGACATTTGTGATGACCACAACATAAATGCAAGTTTTTTTTTTCCCCCCTTTTCCTTCTATTTGAGGACAGCTGACCTCTGTCACTGGGCAGTAAAATTAAGGTCACCTTCTCCCACAAAATAATCAGCAGCTAACAACTCCAGTTACACTGTTGACTGGAGCTCCAGTGACACAAATATAGAAAGCAGCTGTTTAGGTGGATTGCAACATTTCTGTATCTACTTTCCAGTTTAACTTCGAGTCAAAGTTGTAGAAGTCAAGGATTTACTGTAAAGAAAATGCATGTTTATAATTTAGTTTGCATCACATCCCTATATCCAGCTCTGCTGTCCTGTCGACTGTTCTTTGCATGTATGCTTTCTGCTACATGTACACCAAACCATTGATAAGACTGGAAATGAACATATTGCAACATTTGTTTTAGAGACTGTGCAGCCTGTTCATATTTACAACATGTAACCTTCTTTTGTACAGGTTTAGACTCCGATCTTGCTACTCTCGTAGTGTGGATGGGCAAGAATAGGTCAATTCGCCATCTAGCCTTAGGCAAAAATTTCAACAATATAAAGACCAAGTAAGTAAGTTTTTGTGGATACCCAACAATGAAACAGACTAATAAACATCAATTTTATTGTCTCCAAGTAAATTCATTATTTACTTGATTGTCTTAACAGTCTGCATAACAGAAATATCTTATTTAACAAAGTTTAATCTTGTTCCATACAAGAGAATTATTTTACTGTGCCAGTGCAGACATGATGGGCCAAATGGCCTCATTTTGCAGTAACAGTTCTGTGATCTTTTCCATTTACTTTTTAGAATCCAAAATATTATTTCACAGTGTGGCTGGTCTGATCCTCTGGCGGATGTAGGATCAGAAGTAGACCATTCAGCCTATTGAATCTGCTTGTCATTCGATAAAATCATGGCTGATCTGATAATCAGCTTCACTTTCCTATAACCTTTGATTCTCTTAATTATTGAGATGTTGTCAATCTCAGCCTTGAATATACTTTAATGGCCAACCTCAGTAGCCCTCTGCAGTAAAGAATTCCACAGATTCGCAACCTTCTGAGAAAAGATTCTTCCTCTTGTCTGTCTTAAATGGTTGACTCCTTACTCCGAGATTCTGCCTTCTAGTCCTAGATTGTCACACATGGGAGATCAACCTCTTAGCCTTTACCCTGCCAAGCCTCCTATGAATCTTGTGTGTTTCAGTAAGATTTCCTATTTTTCAAAACTCTAAAGAGTACAAGCACAACCTATCTAACCTCTCCTCTTAAGAGAGTCCTCCATATCTGGATCAACATAGTGAACCTCTTCTGCTTGGCTTCCAATACTAGTATATCTTGCTTTATGTAAGGTACTAAAACTGTTATCTGACTCGCACCTCATATAGTTTTAGCAAAATCTGCATGTTTTTCTAATCCATTTCCTTTCAAATGAAGGTTAGCGCTTATTTGTCTTTCCTATTGCCTCCTGAACATGTATGCTTGCTCTGAGTGTTTCATGCATTAGAGCCCTCTTCAAATCCTTCTGTGCTACAGCTTTTTGCAGTTGTTTTCCCATTTAAATAATATTCACCACTTCTATTCTTTCTGACAAATTGCATAATTACATTTTTCCCACTTCTTTTTCTATCTGCTGAATATTTTGCCAACTCGCTTATCCTGATTTGCCTTCCTAGCTAGTTTAATATCATCCACAAACCTGGCTATAGTATCTTTACGTCTCTCATCCAAGTCATTCAAATATAATATTTTAAATAATTGTGGCCCCAGCACTGATCTTTCTGGCACGCCACTAGTTACAGGTTGCTATCCTGAAAATGTCCCCTTCATCCCAACTCTGTCTTCAGTTAGTTAGCCACTCCTTTAGCCAAGTTAATGTACGGCCTCTAACACCATGGACTCTTATCTTATTAAGTAACCTTATGTGTGGAATCTTATCAAAGTTTTGGCATTTTTTGAAGATAGAGTGATTTTGCCTGTTCCTTCTCAACACTTGAAAGCCTGCTGAGTATGACAGTATCATGACTAGATTTATCCAGTTGTTAGAAGCAAGTCTGATACACAACCTTGAGAATCTTGTAGAACCAACTGTTTATATGATTGAGGTCCTACAGGATTTTATGGCTATGGGTTAGCTCTGTCCGAGCAGTATGCATCTTTAAGAAAATAAAGTACTCTTAAAATACTTTTAAGAAAATAAAAATGTTAGTGAATTTAAGTACCATTTTTCATATTTCAAAATGTTGTGTATCAAGTTGTGACCTGCAGGGTTGGTCCACTCTATGATCCTTCAATCCAGGTCTTGTATTGCTGTAGGAAAGCTCTGGAGATCAGGCAATCACTTCAGGAAGAGGAATTGAGTCTTGCTGGTTACAGGAAGTTACAAATTATTTGGACATTTCTGACCTGAGTTGGGGTTTGAACCTGGATTTTCTGGTGAAGCGGGGACACCTACCACTGCTCCTGTGACTACAACACGACAGTGGTTAAATAGCGTGTTGACTGTTACTGTTTAGGAAGTTTCTGGAGATGTGCCAGTATTAATGGAATGGCACAACAATGTAGAATGTTACAGCACAGTACAGGCCCTTCAGCCCTCGATGTTGCGCTGACCTGTGAAACCAATCTGAAGCCCATCTAACCTACACAATTCCATTCTCGTCCATATGCCTATCCAATGACCATTTAAATGTCCTTAAAGTTGGCGGGTCTACTATTGTTGCAGGGGGCAGTGTGTTCCATGCCCCGACTACTCTGAGTATCTGACTACATCTGTCCTATATCACCCCTCAATTTAAAGCAATGTCCCCTTGTGCTAGCATCACCATCCAAGGAAAAAGGCTGTCACTGTCCACCCTATCTAACCTTCTGATTATCTTCTATGTCTCAATTAAGTCACTTCTCAACCTTCTTCTCACTAACAAAAATAGCCTCAAGTCCTTCAGCCTTTCCTTGTAAGTCCTTCCCTCCATACCAGGCAAAATCCTAGCAAATTTCCTCTGAACCCTTTCCAAAGCTTTCACATACTTCCGATACTGTACGCAGTACTCCAAGAGCGGCCGCACCAGAGTTTTGTTCAGCTGCAGCTTGACCTCATGGTTCCAAAGCTCAATCCCTCTACCAATAAAATCTAACATGCCATTTGCTGCCTTAATAACCCTATCAACCTGGGTGGCAACTTTCAAGGATCTATGTACCTGGACGCTGAGATCTCTCTGCTCGTCTACACTACCAAGAAATCTTACCATTAGCCCAGTACTATGCATTCCTGTTACACCTTTCAAAGTGAATCACCTCACACTTTTCTGCATTAAACTCCACTTGCCACCTCTCAGCCCAGCTCTGCAGCTACTCTGTGTCCCTCTGTAACCTACAGCATCCTTCATCGTTATCCACAACTCTACCGACATTAGTGTCATCCGCAAATTTACTAACCCATCCTTCTAAGCCCTCATCCAGGTCATTTATAAAAATGACAAACAACAATGGACCAAAAAAGATCCTTGCAGTATCCCACTATTTACTGAACTCCAGGATGGATATTTCCCATCAGCCACCACTCTGTCTTCTTTCAGCTAGTCAATTTCTGATCCAAACCGCTAAATCACCCTCAATCTCATGCCTCTATATTTTGTGCAATAACCCTACTGTGGGGAACCTCATTAAACGCCTGACTGAAATTCATGTACACCACATCAATCGCTTTACCCTCATCCAGCTGTTTGGTCATCTTCTCAAAGAACTCAATAATTTTGTGAGGCACAACCTACCCTTCACAAAACTATGTTGACTATCCCTAATTAACTTATTCCTTTCTAGATTATTACAAATCCTATCTCATTTAACACTTACCAACACTTTACCCACAGCCAAAATAATGCTCACAGGTCTATAATTTCCAGTGTTTTCTCTATTCCCCTTCTTGAACAAGAGAATAACATTTGCTATCCTCCAGTCATCTTCTACTGTTCCTGTAGACAATGACAAAATAAAGATCAAAACCAAAGGCTTGGCAATCTCCCCCACGGCTTCCCAGAGAATCCTAGGATTAATCCCATTTGGCCCTGGGGGGGACTTACCTATTTTCACACTTTCCAGAATTGCTAACACCTCCTCCTAGTGAGCTTGACCACATCATCTTTTCCTAGTGTGAATACCAACACAAAGTATTCATTTTGTGCTTCCCCTATCTCCTGTGACTCCACGAACAACTTCCCTCTACTATTCTTGATTGGCCCTAATCTTACTCTAGTAATTCTTTTATTCCTGATGTACCTATAGAAAGCTTTAGGATTTTCTTTGATCCTGTCAGCCAATGACTTCTCATGTTCCTTCCTGGCTCTTCTTAGCTCTCTCATTAGGTCTTTCCTGGCTAACATGTAACTCTCAAGTGCCCTAAATGAGCCATCACATCTGATCCTCACTTAAGCTGCCTTCTTTCTCTTGACAAGAGATTCAACTTCTTTAGTGAACCATGGCTCCCGCGCACAACTTCCCACCTGACCGATACATTCTTATCAAGGACCCACAGTAGCAGGTCCTTAAATAAGCTCCATATTTTGTATGTGCCCAAATGAAAAATAGTACTCATGTCACATTTTAGGAACAACCTTAGAATCCAGTGGGTGTGGAGGTGATAATAGCTAGTTTTTAAGATAATGATTGTATCTCTTCATACATTTGTGCAGTACTGGCTCTATAGAAGTAAGAGAAAAATATTACTTCAGCTCTGATGAAGAGTCAAATAGACTCAAAACATTAGCTTGCTCTCTCTCTCTATGGATACTGCCTCACCCTCTGTGATCTCCAGCATTTGTTGTATTCAGTACAGATTCTGGAAATATTGAGTTCAGTTTGCTCTTTGAGGAGGTCAAACTAACATTTACGTGCTTTAAATCATAGAAATCTGAATGGACAATGGACAGTGGTGAGACTGTTGTATCCTGTCAAGATTTTGGGTAGATTTGTATATTGCTACAATTCGAGGATAGTCAGTGGATCCAGCAGTTTTCTCATCTGGAAAACAATGTATCTTCATCAGTTGCTGTGATTGCAACTGTATCTCCCATCGGCATGATAAAAATAACTAGTGACATCAACTAGAAATGCATTGCATTAGTACATGATTACTCTTTATATTTGCTTGAAGTGTAAGTGTAATGATATTTTCAGGACATAAGTTGATATAGATAAAAATTAACTTGGAAAACTCTTGAACTGACATGTTTTGAGATCCTTTTAGACCTTGTTGATGGCTTTATTTCTTGGCTCTGGTCCTTTTTGAAGTTATACTGAACAGGATAATGAACACCAACAATGAGTAATCTTCTGAACTGTGTAAAAAAATGTTTTAAAGAATAAAAACAGACTGAAAGTAGTGGTGTAGCATCTTTATTTGTTGTGAATGAGATTTACCACAAAAGCACTTGGTTTTGGCAATTGGAGAGCAAACTGCTGGAGCTTGTTTATGCATACAATAATTAGTTTGCCCCTTTCTGCATTAAATTTGTTACAAAGACATCAGTGTGTATTTTTGTAAATGACATTCTCCTTTCTCATGCGTATCACTCAACTTTCGCCTTTCACTGAATGGAGTGTGTAATTATAGTGGGACATGTTTATACTGACAAGTTCCACTATTAATGTGAATAAATGCACTTATAATGGGAATCTATAAGTAAGAGCAAAATAGCATCACCATGCCCAAATCCAATTATTCATTTTCTCTCGCCTCAAAGACTACAACTTCTAACTCCCTCTGATATTTAATTATGTTTATGTTACTGTTCGAAAACGTGATATCTCTTATATTGTTGCTGTCACAAAATATATCGTCTATTGAAGAACAAGTACTCAATGAAATCTGTAGAGGGTTTACCATTCATTTTTAAACTCTCTTGGCTTTGTCATTAAATCCCCAACTTATACATGCAACTGTATCTAAATGCAACTGAGTCTTAAAAGATTGTTGACCCGTTATTTGGAATTACAACTTGTATTTTTAATATAAAATCTGATTTTCTTTTCCAAAGAGAACTTGTTGAGTAGATTGAACTTATATTTTCTGGAGTTTGAAAAAAAATGAAGTTGATTATTGAAACTTAGAAGATTCTAAGTGATTTGACAGGGGGATTTGAGAGGTGGTTCCCTTTGGGTTTCCTGAGAACTAGGGCCGTAGTCTCGGAACAAGGGATCAATCATTTTGAACTGAGATAAGGAATTTATTCAGAGTTGAGAATTTTTGGCCAGGGAAGTGGAATTGAGATCAAAGATAAGCAATGATCTTATTGAGTAGTAGAACAACTGAATAGAGCACATGGCTTGCTACTGTTACTTCTCATCCTACAATTCATCTCTTCTGCTCAGTCTCATATTTTATTTGCTAACATTGCTGTGAAGCATCTTAAAATGTCAAAGACATCCTATAAATCCACATTGTTAAAATAATAATAATGGCTGTTTAACATTTACTTTCGCTGATATACTCACTTTTCGACTTGTAAGTGCTGTTGTACTTAGAGTCATAGAGATATACACCACGGAAACAGACCCTTCAGTCCAACCCGTCCATCCTGACCAGATATCCTAACCTAATCTAGTCCCATTTGCCGGCACTTGGTCCACATCCTTCCAAACCCTTCCTATTCATATGCCCATGTAAATGCCTTTTAAATGTTGCAGTTGTACCAGCCTCCACCACTTCATTTGGCAGCTCATTCCATATACGCACCATCCTCTGTGTGAAAACGTTGCCCTTTAGGTCCCTTTTATATCTTTTCTTTTCTTACCCTAAACGTATGGCCTCTAGTTCTGGACTCCCTACACCCCAGGGAACAGACTTTGTCTATTTATCCTGTCCATGTCCCTCATGATTTTATAAACCTCTATGAGGTCACCCCTCAACCTTTGACACTCCGGGGAAAACAGCCCCAGCCTATTCAGCCTCTCTCTATAACTCAAATCCTTCAACCCTGGCAACATCCTTGTAAATCTTTTCTGAACCCTTCAAGTTTCACGATATCCTTCCGATAGGAAGGAGACCAGAATTGTATGCAATCTTCCAAAAGTGGCCTAACCAACGTCCTGTACAGCTGCAACATGACCTCCCAAATCCTGTACTCAATACTATGACTAATAGAGGAAAGCATACCAAATGCCTTCTTCACGATCCTATCTACCTGCGACTCCACTTTCAAGGAGCTATGATCCTGCACTCCCAAGGTCTTTTTGTTCAGCAATACTCTAGGACCTTACTATTAAGTGTATAAGTCCTGCTAAGGTTTGCTTTCCCAAAATGCAGCACCTCACATTTCTTGTACGTTCCTTAAACAAGATTCCATGTTCACTTCCTCAGCTATGTTAGGTTTACTGATCTCTGGTAAAGCAAGTGTGATGCGCACACAGTATCCCTCGGGACCAGATGGGGGCAAATGGGCCCAATTCATGTTCCTGATTGTTTTTGCTGCAAGGTTTGTGTCAATGATTTGCGGGAATAGGATGTAACTTAGTTAGACTAACCTCCATTGTCAAATAGTCTTGCCACATTGTCCAGATATACACATAACAAGGTGTCGGCGATTGTGGAGCTGCAGTTCAGCAATAGTTGCTAACTTCAACAGAAGGAAAAGTGGATTTTTAGCTGTGTTTTGATTATGGAATTTCATTCCAACATTGTACTTACTTATATATTCATATTTTTTTCCGCAGGAATCTCGCGCCCGTGCTTGATAACATTGTACAGATGATTCAAGATGAGGAATCAGTAAGTTTTTGCAAGGTTTCGATATTTGACTTGATATTTTAGTAGCAAAATAGCATTCTTATTTTATCTACTGGAGATTTTTAAACTGAAGAAGACACCAAATTGACTGCAAATAATGCATGTTTTTTTTTGGTTATTGGAAGAATTCCCAAAATTACAACTGTAACTATTTTAAATTCTTTATTTTTTTGATTCCTTAATTCTAAATTAATTCTCAAAATGACTAAAATTGGAGGAACCACTAATCTCCAATAACTGACCCTCGCACTGATTTGAGTGATCATTTATATATAGAAGGATGTATTGATATGGTGACATGTACAATGGGCGACACGGTGGTAATGGGCGACACGGTGGCACAGTGGTTAGCACTGCTGCCTCACAGCGCCTGAGACCCGGGTTCAATTCCCGCCTCAGGCGACTGACTGTGTGGAGTTTGCACGTTCTCCCCGTGTCTGCGTGGGTTTCCTCCGGGTGCTCCGGTTTCCTCCCACATTCCAAAGATGTGCAGGTCAGGTGAATTGGCCATGCTAAATTGCCCGTAGTGTTAGGTAAGGGTTAAATGTAGGGGAATGGGTGGGTTGCGCTTTGGCGGGTCGGTGTGGACTTGTTGGGCCGAAGGGCCTGTTTCCACACTGTAATCTAATCTAATCTAATCACAATGTAGCATTTTAATTTTTCGCTGTGAACTTAAGCACCTGTGTTTGACTGATAAAGGTGTGTCATATTTTCACTGCAGATTTTTATTCATGATGAAGTCTGTTTGAAATTCTGATTGCATCTGTTGCATTGTCCCTGATATTTGTATCAATTGTCATGTTTCTTCACCTAATTCCTGCCTCACCCCACATTACTACTTCAATGAGAATCTTGAAGAGGAGTGATGAGAGAATAGGAAGGTCGGGGAATTACATGGATATAAGGGATGTGGAGAAATGTACAGTACTGACCTCTACATGATATTACTGACATTATAATCCTAACTGCACAACATTGTGTTGAATGATTGGGCATTTTGTCTTTTTGAATGTTAAGAAGAAGGGGTACATTAGATACAAAGAGGAAAGCTAATTTTTCATTCCTTGCATTATTACTTTAAATCAGTTCAGTTCAAAGCTCTAATGTTGTCAGTAGGGGAAACATTCTTGTTACGAGACGTATGAGCGAATGGGTGTCTACTAGCAAAACTGAAAGTAAAAGACAGGTTTGAATGTCCAGCTGACTGCATACAATTTGCATATTCCATATGAGGTGTTAAACTGAATTATACATAAACACCATATTCCCTGCTCCCCCAGCTAAAACATTGTAGGGAAGGGGAAAGGGGGAAGCTACATGAGAGAACACCAATCACCTTGCACCAATTTAATGGCCACTTAATAGGCTGGGGGTGGAGCTTCCACTTCTTTGGAATAACCAGTCAGAGGCTGTCAGCACTCCATTTATTTCGGGACCGAAGCATGCATCATTGGATCACAATTTTGGCATGGGTTTGGGCACCTTTCCAAGAACCAACTTGCCAAGGAAGACAGAGAGCTCACTTTTGAGAGACCATGTCTAAAGGACAACTGAGTAGAATGAAGACCAGTCTGGCTGTCGAATGACAGTATCTCCTAATCTTGGTTACATCTCGGGTGAGGGAGTTTAAGATCTTAGATTAAGGGCCACAATGGGCCCGCTGTTTGGGTTATGGAATGCTACTACTTTGATTTTTGAGAAGATTTGTAGCTCAGGTTGAGGTTCAGTTTGTAAGTTTGCTCACTGAGCTGGTAGGTTTGTTTTCAGACATTTCATCACCGTGCTAGGTAACATCATCAATGAGCCTCCGGTGAAGCACTGGGGTTCTGTCTCACTTTTTATATGTGTCTTGGTCTGTTACGGGGTGGGGGGGGGGGGGGGGGGGTGATATCATTTTCGGTTCTTTTTCACAGAGGTTGGTAAATGGGATCCAAATTAGATTAGATTACTTACAGTGTGGAAACAGGCCCTTTGGCCCAACAAGTTCACACCGACCCTCCGAAGTGCAACCCACCCAGACCCATTCCCCTACAACGCATCCATCCAAGGACAAAGACCGTTCCCTCCGTGACTACCTGGTCTGATCCACACCCCCCTACAACCCACCTGGCACCTTCCCCTGCCACCGCAGGAACTGTAAAACCTGTGCCCACACCTCCTCCCTCACCTCCTCCCTCACCTCCATCCAAGGCCCTAAAGGAGCCTTCCACATCCATCAAAGTTTTACTTGCACTTCCATCAATATCATTTATTGTATCCGTTGCTCCCGATGTGGTCCCCTCTACATTGGGGAGACTGGGCGCCTCCTAGCAGAGCGCTTTAGGGGACATCTCCGGGACACCCGCACCAATCAACCACATCGCCCTGTGGCCCAACATTTCAACTACCCCTCCCACTCTGCCAATGACATGGAGGTCCTAGGCCCCCTTCACCGCCGCTCCCTCACAACCAGACGCCTGGAGGAAGAACGTCTCATCTTCCACCTTGGAACACTTCAACCCCAGGGCATCAATGTGGACTTCAACAGTTTCCTCATTTCCCCTTCCCCCGCCTCACCCTAGTCCCAAACTTCCAGCTCAGCACTGTCCCCATGACTTGTCCTACCTGCCTATCTTCTTTTCCACCTATCCACCCCACCCTCCTCCCTGACTTATCACCTTCATCCCCTCCCCCACTTACCTTTTCTCCCCAACCCCACCCTCCTCTAGTTTATTGCTCCATCCTTCAGGCTCTCTGCCTTTATTCCTGATGAAGGGCTTTTACCCGAAACGTCAATTTTACTGCTGCTCGGATGCTGCCTGAACTGCTGTGCTCTTCCAGCACCACTAATCCAGAATCTGGTTTCCAGCATCTGCAGTCATTGTTTTTACCTAACATAATAACTAAGAACAGGATCAGGGAATTCAGCCCCTCGAGCCTGTTCCACCATTTGATACTATCATGGCTGATCTCACCTTGGCCTTAACTCCACTGTACACACTCTCCATAATCTTCATCCCATCACTAATTAAGAATCTGTCTATCTCCTCCTTAAATTTACTCTGTCTTCGCATCCACCACACTCTGGGATGGTGAGTTTCATAGATTGATGATCCTTTGAGAGAAGTAACTTCTCCTCATCTCATGTTGAAATCTGATACCCATTATCCTAAAACTGTCCTCTCAATCTAGATTGCTCCACATGAGAAAGCATTCTTTCTATGTCTACTTTGTCAATCCCCTTTAGCATCTTGTGTACCTCGTTTGATCTCCTTTCATCCTTCTAAACTTCAGAGAGTATAGACTGAAACTCTTCAATCTCTATTCTTCAGACACATTCCTCATCTCTGGAATCAATCTCATGAACCTCCAATACAACTACATCCATCCTCAAGTAAGGGGACCAAAATTGTACACAATATTCCAGGTGCAGTCAATAGGTCAACTAGCCTAACATCAGTAACAAAGGGCTCTTGTGGTGTAGCGGTAGTATCCCTACTCTGAACTTTAAGAATTCATAACATCTCTGAACAGGTTGAGAAATGTAGGTTAAAATGGATGATAGAACTATGGTTCTTGAGGTGCAGAGACAGTATCCCCAGATATCGGTTCAAGTCCCACCTGCACTGAAGGAATATAATAACATCTCGGAATGTGTTGATTAGAAAATATCTATGAAGAAGCTGGAGAGGTTGGGTGAACAAATGAGAACATGGCAGACATAATGTGATGTGAAAGTATGAAGGTAACCACTGTTGATAGGAGAAGTAAAATAAAGAATATTTTTGAATCTTTTTCTCTTTTTACCTGAATCACAAAGTTTATGAACAGTTGTAATAATCAATTATGAATGCATGATATGTGAGCTTTTGTGACAAAGGAATTAGATATTAAAAGTAAAAAGGTATTGGGGCAAATCTACAAGGCACTAATGAGGTTCCATCTGGAATATTATGTGCAGTTTTGAACCCCTTACCTAAAGTTAAACATACTTATCCTAGAGGAAGTACAATAAATGTTTGCTTGATTGGTTTCTGGAATGAGGTGACGTGGAATAGATTACACTCATCCTTCTGCTAAACTATGAAGAATATAAATGATCTCATTGAAATATTTAAAATTCTTGAGGGACTGGACAGGGAGATGCTGCAAGAATGTCCCTCCTTGACTGGGGAGACCAGAACATGGGCTAATGGTCACCTCTTCAACATTCGGACTCTTGCTTTTGAAATAACATCTTCGTGTTGGCCCAAATATTTATTTCAGAAGTGTCTTTCATTTATGGTTATGAGTTACATACTTCAGCAGATTGCATTTACTGTAGGAATTTTAGCAAAGCATTGTACTGTGAAAACTTTTGAGAATGCATTGGATGCTGATTGGAACAAAAATTATTTGAACCATTAAATAGTGACATTCACTGTAGGGACAATCTTTTTAAACCAGCCTACTGAAGGAGACTATATTCATCAATGAAATCCCAATTTAAAAAGGAATCAAAATTACTAATAGGATTGAGTGTAATATAGAGAAATTACAAAATTCATTTCTGGACTTTTGAAGCATTCAAGATCCGCAGCATTGTCCGAGGTTAATCATGCTTCCAGCTGATAGTTTAATGAAGGTAAATTAATATTTTCCCACTGTGACAATTCATGATTATCAGAAAATGAACATTAAATTATGTGCTTTATATACATGCTGCAATATTTCTTGTGCTATTGGCTGAATATTCCTGGGCAAAACAATAACAGTGCTTCAGAGAGAGTCCCGAGAATATTTACTAAGTGCTGCTTTACAGTCATAAATTTGTGTGTAAAAAGCTTGTGAAATGTAATTGCTGGCTTAATATGTCAATATACTAATGTGCTCTGCCATCTAGGAGCAGTATGTTGGATTGTGTCATTGACCCATACAGCAAGATCCTTATCAGCAGAAGTGAAGCACTTTTCAACAAATGGTGAAATAACTTAGAGGATCAGTTAATTGGAATCACCTCCAAAATACTAAAGAAGTCAGTGAGGCAGGAAATTTGAATGGGAACTAATTGGACTGAACCTACAATGAGATGTATCTCCTATTTGCTCCTTATGAATGTAAAATTGCAAACTTGTTTGTGTTTAGAGAACAAACTTTATATACAGTTGGTAACTGAAATTTAAAACAGAAACATTTCCTTTTATTCCTTGTAGCCACTGCAGTCACTATCGCTAGCAGATTCAAAGCTTAAGACTGAATTAACAATTATTATTAATGCTTTGGGGAGCAATTCTACTTTGACGAAGGTGGACATCAGTGGGAATGGAATGGGAGATATTGGTGCTAAGATGCTTGGGAAGGCCCTCCAGATCAACACAAAGCTCAGGTAAAATTAAGCTGCTGTCAATCTTTTTTTCAGGACTGAATTCTATATTGTATACATATATCTTGTTGTTGTAAGAGAAAGAAAACTGGATAGTTTTTGTTTATTCTTAATTTGATGACCTGCAGGGATTGAGATTACAAGGAGAGAGAAATAACAGCAACCAATTCAAAGACATTTAGCTATGCTCTAATTGACTTCTAAACCTGTTTAGGCAACTTCGTTAGGGAACATGCATTGTGGCCTTGAAGAGTCTAGGTTGGTTGCATCCAAACATTGCAACTGAGTTGTAAATTGTTGGAGAAATACTAAGGAAACGTAAATGGTACCAAAACTTGTGCTGCCTTATTTATATTTCTATATTGGTGTCTGGGGCATGATTTTGTGAATTAAATTTAGTTTGTGCATTATTAAAAAGTCGCTGATCTTTTTTACACAGGACAGTAATTTGGGACAAGAATAACATAACTGCACAGGGCTTTCAGGACATTGCTGTGGCTTTGGAAAAGTAGGTACAATCAGATTACTTATTCTAAAAGGTGTAAATGTATGATTTGCTTGAATAGGTATTCTGTGTAATTTATGAAAGTGACAGTTGTTGATATCTACTTTGCCTGGTTTCATTATGTTAAAGCTGTCAAGAACTACAGTAATGGAAGGTTATCATCTCTGATGTGTTCTCTCGACAACCTGACAACTTTTAACAGCTGTGGAAGTTGGATATATATGTTCAGCCATCTGCTTTTTATTTTATTTTTTAAAAATGCTGCAGTTCATCTGTTTAAGCTCAGCCAGTGGTTTCAGCCAAATAAATGAAGTCATTTTTAATATAAAATGCTTAAATCAAGTGTTACAAATTAATGCCAATGAAAGGACAATGTGAATTAGATTAGATTAGATTACTCAGTGTGGAAACAGGCCCTTCGGCCCAACAAGTCCACACCGCCCCGCCGAAGCGCAACCCACCCATACCCCTACATTTACCCCTTACCTAACACTACGGGCAATTTAGCATGGCCAATTCACCTGACCTGCACATCTTTGGATTGTGGGAGGAAACCGGAGCACCCGGAGGAAACCCACGCAGACACGGGAAGAACGTGCGAACTCCACACAGTCAGTCGCCTGAGGCGGGAATTGAACCCGGGTCTCTGGCGCTGTGAGGCCTTTATTCCCTCCTCCTATTATTAGACCATAAGACATAGGAGCAGAAGTAAGGCCATTCGGCCCATCGAGTCCACTCCGCCATTCAATCATGGCTGATGGGCATTTCAACTCCACATTATTGTATGACTTTAAGATGCGATGTCTGCTGTAACCTTAGGAAGGCCTTAAGTCAGGCTCATCGAACGAAAGATAATCTTGGCATCAAAAAGGTCAAAACCTCCTTCTTCCAAAGACAAAAATTTAGATTCCACTGATTAGTCAGAAAAAGATGCTATTCTTGTATTGGAGTCAGAATATAGAAGGTTAAATCCCATTCCAGAAACAGAGTACATATCCTAGAGTGCTGAAATACTAGAGAAATGTGACAGTGGAATTTTTTAGCAGTGCATTATTGGCTATTAAGCAGCTATAATTATAATTGATTCATTTGGTTAGAAGGCATGTTATCTCGCACAATTTGTGATGACTTAAGAGTATGTTAAGGAAATGTTAAGAGCATTTATCCCTGTGCTCTATTTTTAATTCGGCCTTTGACTTTTATACTTTGATAAGTCAGAAGATTAATATTGCTATTGTACTATAATGGAGAAAAGTAATTCCGTATTATAGTAAAAATGGCATTATGTTTACTCACTATTACAATTGTTTAGGGAAAGAATGAATTCACTGGAGTGCTGATATTGACTGCGCTTTTCACACACCTAAACCACCAAACGGCTAAGTAATTTGAAGAAGAAAGAAAATCATTTACCTGAATTAGATAAGGAATGAACATTAATGTCCTTTTTTTGTTATCAAGTTGCAGCAGTTTTTAGCTGAGCTTACATAAATTTAATAGGAATCTCATTATCTGATATCAATCAAAATGCAATGATGAATAATGCAGTGATGCTATTTTGGTAGTGAATGATCCAAATGATACCACATCTCTTAGCATTCCACAGTAAAAGGAATGACCCTCCAGCACTAAACAAAGGAATCATTCACTTTTGAAAAGAATATGTTGTTTGGTGCCATGAGTCTGCAAGTTCTTTCCTATAATTACTTGGTTGTGAGTGCTGAAGACATAGAGTCATAGAGATGTACAGCATGGAAACAGACCCTTCGGTCCAACCCGTCCATGCCGACCAGATATCTCAACCCAATCTAGTCCCATCTGCCAGCACCTGACCCATGCCCCTCCAAATCCTTCCTATTCATATACCCATCCAAATGCCTCTTAAATGTTGCAATTGTACCAACCTCCACCACATCCTCTGGCAGCTCATTCCATACACGTACCACCCTCTGCATGAAAAAGTTGCTCCTTAGGTCTCTTTTATATCTTTCCCCTCTCACCCTAAACCTATGCCCTCTAGTTCTGGTCTCCCCCACCCCAGGGAAAAGACTTTGTCTATTTATCTTATCCATGTCCCTCATAATTTTGTAAACCTCTATAAGATCACCCCTCAGCCTCCGATACTCCAGGGAAAACAGTCCCAGCCTGTTCAGCCTCTCCCTGTAGCTCAAATCCACCAACCCTGGCAACATCCTTGTAAATCTTTTGTGAACCCTTTCAAGTTTCATAACATCTTTCCGATAGGCAGGAGACCAGAATTGCACGCAATATTCCAACAGTGGCCTAAACAGCGTCCTGTGCAGCTGCAACATGACCTCCCAACTCCTGTACTCAATACTCTGACCAATAAAGGAAAGCATACCAATCGCCGCCTTCACTATCCTATCTACCTGCGACTCCACTTTCAAGGAGCTATGAACCTGCACTCCAAGGTCTCTTTGTTCAGCAACACTCCCTAGGACCTACATGGAATGTAATTAGGGCATTCTACTCACTTGGATCATGGAAGGTAGTTGCGCATTCTGTAATCAAACCATAAGCTGCAGGCAGGTCAGGATGGGAGCAATGGGAAGGAAAACCTCATCGTCACAGTCAAAAAGGCTGTCATTTATTTGTTTAAAAGTAATTGTTCAATTCTGTGACCAAATTAGAAATTCAGTTAAAGGATTCAAACATAATCAGGTGGAAAGGGTGGGCAGATATTTGTGACACAACGATCTGTCCAGTGATTTTTGGAGAGGAAGGAGTGTACGAAAATGGTAAAGTATATTGACTGGTCTAGAGGGGTGAAGAATATATTTTTGGAGGAGAGGGGTGACAGCGGATTTAAAGTCAACTGTTTAACAGTCAACTAACAAGGAGCACAGTAAGGCAAGTCACGTGATCAACAACTCACCTGGAGTTGGATCAGGGAACACAAAATGTATCCAATGGACAGTCATAGTCAGAGAGGTTGTTGCATGAAATGGGATGGAATATTTAGAGATTAATTGAAGAACAGGACAGCAGAGAATGTTTGCAGACATTGGTCCCCAAGTGCTGAGGAAAGAAGGGAAATGGTAGAAGCTGCTGAACGTATGGTGTGGATCTTACAAAACACATGTCCACAAGCTCTTTCTGTTTCATGTTTGTGGTAGGGATGGTTTATCAAGATTGCTTATAATGGAAAAAAGTCTGAGATAATGTATGTATTGTGAAAGCTCTTACAGTTGTTATCAATTCTTGTGATGGTGACCATATTCTAATTATTCTTCAAGTGATCTAAACAGAATGATAAGAAGTGAAATCATTTGTTTATCAAAGAAGTTGAAGTTTGCTTCCTTGAACTTCAGGGAACAGGATAAGGATTACATGTTTGAACATGATTAGAGTGGAGAAGAATTTTTAGAGGAAACAAAGGCATTAAAAGTGGTGAATTTGGTAAATCAGTAATTGCTGAAGTACTGTGCTCGATTAAAGGTGGAATGGTAGGTAGTTATTGTTACATTATTGTACAGACCTTGGAAAAGCACTAAACCTTTTAAGACATTCAGGTAGTGTCAAAGACATAGTGCATAAGTAAAAAAGGTGTGTAGTTTTAGTCATCATTCAACCCCCACATCAGGCAAACAGCCAGTCTGCTAACCAATCGATTAACTGTATTTGTAGTGAAACTGTAACTTAACTGTGTAAAGTACTCAATATATTATGCAGGTCTAAACTGTGTGGCACACGTGGTCAATTATTAATAAAATTCCAGTTGTCTGACTCAATATAAACCTGATTCTTTGTGATATATGTTACCTGGGAAAACAATGAGGAGAATTTTTTTATTCACTCATGGAGTTGTGGGCATCACTGGCTGAGCCAGCACTCACTGCCCGTCCCTAATTGCCCAGACAATTGTTACAAGTAAATTTCATTGTTGTGGGTCTAAAGTTGCTTGTAGGGTAGACCAGGTAAGGTCAGCAACATCTCAAAAGGAATTAGTGAACCAGATTGGTTTTTAAACAATTGACAATGGTTTCATAGTCATCATTAGATTCTTAATTCTCGATTTTTACTGAACCCAGAGTCCATAATCTGCCATGGTGGGATTTGAACCCAGATCCCTAGAACATTATGTGGGCCTTTGGATTAGTAGTTTAGCAATAATTGCACTCGGCAGTTGCCTCCCCTTAACACCTCACTGTGTTACAACCAGGTGCCAGGTGAAGTTTCCCAATTCATTATTATTCCAGACAGGATCCTCATGCTGTTAAACTGTCAGCTGAGGAGGGATGAACTGCCTCTCTTACTTTGTTAACCCACACATTCGATTGCAATAAGACTAACTTTAGAAATGGATCCCTTCCCTTGTAGAATGTATTTTTCCCAGATCAAAATGAATGTATGTTTTAAAAGGTCCCACAGTTTAAACAGGTTTTCTTGAATTACCAAAAGTGTAAGGTTATTAATTATTAAATGATTGGTAAAATGTAGGAGTCAGTCCATCAAGTTTGCTTTGCCATTCAGTGGAGATCATGGCAGATCCAATAACCTCAACTCCACTTTCCTAGCTTTTCCCATAACCTTTGATTTGCTTTCTGATTAGAAATCTGTATATCTCAGCCTTGAATATATTTAATGCCCCGGCCTCTGGAGCCCTCCATGGTAAAGAATTCCACCGATTCACTACCGTTTGAAAAGTAATGCTTCCTTGTTCTGTGGTAACTAAGCTACCCCTTACTTTGAGATTATGGTTTCTGGTACTAGACTCTCCTACAAGGGGAAACAACCTCTCTACCAATACCCTATCGAGCTCCCTACTGAAGCCATGTTAGATTATATCTGCTTGATTATATTATGTGTTTCTAAATGTTTTACTGTTGCATGCATTATAGTAGATGCTCACGTTTTCCCAATAAGGGATGTTAAACTAACTGGCCTGCGATTACCTTTTCTTTTTGTCTCCATCCCTTCAATAAGATCACCTGTCATTCTTCTAAACTTGAATGAGTACCTACTCAACCTCTCTACATAAGATAGTCCTTCCGTACCTGGTAGCAACCTAATGAAGCTTCTCTGGTCTGCCATCAATGCCAGTGTATCTTTCCTTAGATAAAGCCCCAGAACAGTTCACAGCATTCTGGGTGTGGTCTGATTCATGCCTTGTATAATTTTTGCAAGTCTTCCCAATTTCTGTGCCCCATTCCATTTAAAATAAAGACCAACATTCTGCTTGCCTTCCTTAAAACCTGCTGAATTCGTACGCCAACATTTAGTGATTTATACGTGAGAACTTCGAAATTCCCCTGTGGTGTAGCCTTTTTGAAATCCTTCTCCATTTAAAAAAACATTCAACTCCTGTATACTTTCTGCCAAAGTGCACAACCTCACGTTTTCCCACATTATATTCCATCAGTCAAGCTTTAGCCTATTTGTTAAACCTGTCCATGTTCCTCTACTGACAAGGTTTTCCAGGTCTTGGAAGATCACCTTAAGGTCACAGTAAACCTGACCAATTGCCATGTGAAAATATCAACCATTTTGTATACTGATATCAGTGCAAATAAACAGTATGTCATTTCATGGCAGCTAACTTAGCTGAAAGACTGCTGATGCATGTCATTGCTTCTATGCTGATAAAACTTTTCTGAATGGCTCTTCTGGACAAACCTAAAAGCTGTACTGTTGAAGCATTGCTTAAAGAAGGATGCACGTTCAAAACAATCATAACACCACAACAGCATCTGTTTATACTTCTGCAGCAATGTTTTCAGCTATCAAGTTTAGTAAGTCATCCCAGTCCTGCATGAGATGTTGGTTGTCTCAATCAATGGACTAGTGCCCAGCATTTCATGACACATGCAAAATAGATTCTACAAATGACATTGATCTAAAATATGCAAGAAGGCTAAGAATGCCCAGAGAAATACAAAGTACGATATAATTTTCCACAGCAGAGTGTGCTGAAGAGCCAACCAAGGAACAAGCCAGAGTTGTTTCCAAATTCCCATCTATCTCACACAAACATGTCCAACAAAGTCCAAGAGGTACTTGCAAAGTTATAACTTGCTGACTCCTGCCAGACAGTACATGTAGCCACTACATGGCTGCCATCAGAAAAGCTACAGTGTTTAACTCTATCTTTTTACACAATCATTCCCCAAGAAGAATGTCAAGATTGCAACTGCCTGTATCATCCCTTCAGACATCTTACATAAAGTCTATTCAGGAAATTGGCACAATGTAATGTCCACGTGCAGTGAGTTAACTGTTTACAATAGATTGGATATCTCATACATTGGCAGTATTTTCCTTAAATATCAGTCGAGCTCCTTGTGATGTACACCTGAAAGCATTCTTGAATTCTCATCAGAACTTTGTTTTGTCTATCAGCACAAACTGATTTGTGTGCTATCATGATCCACAAGATCATGAATATTCCAGGGTAGCGACCCAGCAATAGTGAAGGAATAGCAATGTATTTCCAAGTCTGGATGGTGTGCGGTTTGGAGGGTAATTTGCAGGTGGTGGTCTTCCAATGTATGTAACGACCCTTGTCCTTCTAGTGGTTGTGGGTTGGAAGGTACTGGCTAAGGATCATCGGTGAATTCCTGCAGTGCATCATGTAGATAGTACAGAATATTACTACTGAGTATTGGTGCTGGAGGAAGTGGATATTGTGGATATGATGCCAATTAAACAGGCTGCTGTGTCCTGATGGTGTCAAGCTTCTTGAGTGTTAGATCTGCACTCATCCAGGCAAGTGGAGAGTATTCCATCACAATCCTGACTTGTGCCTTTTAGATTTCTAAAAGCATTTTTGAGTTACTTGCTGCAGCATTTCCTAGCCTCTGACCTTGTCTGTAGCCACTGTATTTATGGTGAGTTCAGTTGAGTTTCTGGCAATGATAACTGCCAGGATGTAGGTGGTGGAGCATTCAGTGATGGTAACACCATTGAACATCAAGGGGCAGCAGTTAGATTTTCTCTTAATTGGAGGCGGTTATTGCCTGGCATGAATGTTACTTGCCACCTGTCGGCCCAAGCCTGGATATGGTCCAGATCTAATTCCATTTGGACACGGACTGCATCAGTATCTTGTTATGGACTCAGCCAGACCACTCAAAACATTCTCGAGCAAGCAACCCAGAACATAACTTTGCAAATTGTTTCGGCAAGTGTACAGTGGAAACTACCTGGAGTAAGTTAGCTAGGTTGACTACTAGGTTTTAAAACAGACAGAAACTTATTCCCAAAATTACACAACGAAACACAAAGAACAAATAAAGAGCCCCTACAGAACTCAGACTATCCAAACGAGACTTAATTATGCTATTCCAAATATACACAACAGTCCCCATAAGCAAACCCCCTCAAAAAGCTGTAAAACAAATGCAACCGATGCTCACAGGTTGAAGTTAGTTAGAAGGGCAAAAAGAGCGAGAGAGATAAAGCCTGTTCACACAGTCCACTGCTGAACTCCCAACTAGTTCTGGACTGAACTGCTCAGCTAGAGAACTGTCCACTTCCCTTTCATTGTACAGGTCACTTCTAAAATATGATCACTTTGGCCTGAAATCTCATCTGTTTACATATAAACAAAAAGGCCTCTCAATACCCTTTAGTCTCTTTACCAAACCAGTCTAATCGGAGCCTGGCCCGTTTACAACCCCTCTGAAAAAAATCAAGGGTACCCTAGCCTTGAGAAAAGGAACAGCTTTAAAAAAAAAGGGACCAGCTCTGTGACAATCTGAAGAGTTGCAAATGGTGCTGAACATTTTGAAATCATCAGTAAACATCCCCACGTCTGACCTTATGGAAGGAACATCATTGATGAAGCAGCTGAAGATGGTTGGACCCCGGACACTGTCCTGAGGAGCTCCTGCAGAGATGTCCTGGGGCAGAGATGACTGACTTCCAAAAACCATCTTCCCATGTGCCAAGTATGATTCCAACCAGTGAAGAGTTTGCCCCTGATTCACATTGATTCCAGTTTTGCTAGGGGAGGTGACTTACAAAGGTGTCAAATTCTTCAACTTTTTATTAATGTATATTGCACACTTGGTGATCAAAGTGTCTCCTCTTTGAGATCTTCTCCACAAAGTTCCACCAACATATCTTTCAATCTCTCAAAAATACTTTATCTTCTAGCAAGTGTGTTCTTCAATATTATGATCCCTCAAGCTTAGCACATTGGAAGTCGATGTATCCCAGACTGTTCTTCTGTATATGTCTACCAGAGGAGAGCAAGCCCACTGTGTTTGTGTCCACGGCACTTATGACGAGCAAGAAATTATTCCAATGTAGAAATTGTTCCAGTGTAGAAATTATTCCAGTGTGGAAAGGGAAACCTCTGCCTCTGTTTCCAGAATACAAAGGTTCCATATGTAACCATTTGACAAGCAGTTTATTGCTCATATAAACACAAACTGTTGGAAATAAGCTGTTGAAAACTCTTCAAATGCAACTCCACGACTATAGTGTCTACTTGTAAATATCCAAGGGTGCAAGTTCTAAGTACAATACAAAACATGCTGATGGATGACTATTCCTAATGCCCTTAGCAGATTTCCAAATCTAGCCTTCAAATCAGTCAATCAACTATGTATATAATGTAATTAACTTCAGCATAGTACATGCAAGTCTGAGATTTCATTTTCGTCTATATATTTGTTAATATATTTCCAGATATTTGACTTTCTCAAACAGTTGGGTTTGTATTTATATGTCACTTGAGCTAACATATAGAAAACCATGAAACACATTCAAACAATCTTGATTAATGTATGCATTGGTAAGTGATTTCTGGAGAGGTTTTCCACAGGTAGACACTGAAAATAGTGGCAAGGATTGGCAAATGTAGGTTGAGAGTATTAAAAGGAAATGACCAGAGGTTACCTAAATTGTCAGTGACAGTTATGATTGGGGCTTTGAGGACATGTGAGACAATAAAGTCAAGAGGTAGATGTGAGTAGTTTAGTTTGTGAAGGAAGAGATTTAAGGAGGAAAGGTGAACACAACTCTGAGGAGAAAGAACAAGAGAGAAGTGCAGGTTGCAATCACTGAGGAAAAGGAGTTGCACAGTTCAGAGGCTGAGTGAGTAAAGCAGATTTGGCTGAATCAAAAATATGACGTGAAACTATAATGGCAGAATGTCAGATGGGTTTTAAATGGAAGGAGTAAATGATGGCAAAGTGGGAGAAGTTTCCAGAGGAATAGTAAGACTAATCACGCTCTCACTTACAAATAAAGATGATAAATATCTGTGCAATGGTTTGAATAGACCAACTTGTGGAAACTGGTCAGGCGAGAAATATGTCATCATCCCTCAACCAAATCTCCATTAAGGTCAAAATGTGCATGTGATTGTTCACAATAGGCTCCTGGAAGACCAGGGCTGTATTGGTGAGTAAAGGTACTTTCTGGAGGGAGATGCAGAGGTAGCAGTGAAAGCTGATTCAGTGGCAGCATTCATAGGGACAGAGCTGGATAGATTGAGATGGATAGGAAGGAGGATGGCAATATTTGTTCCACCCCAACAAGTGAGAATGCCTCACACACTGGGCAGTGAATAGGATGAGAGAGTCCAGATTGTTGCTGGCTAGGAGGCAGCAACGTGTTTCCAGAGATGCCAAGGGAAACTTCAGGATTACTCGAGAAGGAGTCCCATCTGGGACAGTGGTATGAGACTAAGAACACTGATAAGTACTGAGAAATTGAGGTATAGGAAGGGAATTTACCCAAGGGCAGAGAAAAGGAAGGAGATATGATGGTGGGGAGAAGGAAGAGGGGAAATCAAAATAATGAACTCGCGATAGGAGCAGCTTCTGAAAAGCACAGTAAGGTCACATACTGAACCAAGTTAAAAATCACACATAATCAGGTTATAGTCCAACAGGTTTATTTGAAAGTACAAGCTTTTAGAGTGCTGCTTCTTCGTCAGGTAGCTAGTGATGCAGGATCATAGTACATAGAATTTATAGTAGAAGATCAAAGTGTCATACAACTGATACAGTGTATTGAACAAGCCTGGAATTGTATTGAGTCTTTAATCACTTAGAATATCCATTATTAATATGTAATCCCAAAATTTCCTTCGAGTCTGTCCTGAGACAACTTGAGGTTTTATCAGTATATTAAAAAAGTGACATCTCAGCACAAACAATGCATTCAAGGTTTTGAGGTTCGAGTTTGTCTATAGCCCAAACTTGAGTTAGACTAGTTCTATCGCTAAAGTCGGAATTTGTAAAATATCACGTGGACTGACTGCCTAAAGATTGTGTGTTTTTTGAACAAAATAGAATGTATCTACAAATTCAAATTCACCCCATATATTTATATATGTGTGTGTGTGTGCGTGTGTGCGTGCGTGCTTGAGTGTGAATGAGTATATGCCTGAGACGGTGTACATGTGAATGTGTGTGTGAGAGAGCGTTTGTATGAGAGAGGGTCTGTGTGAGTGTGTCATCGTGTGTAAGCTTTGAATTACAAGAGGAGTCGAAAGGAGCTAAGAGGCGCATGAAAATTAATATCAAGTCAGTGATTTAAAAGGTTCATGTTGTAAAATTGGCAAGGAATAATTGTTCATAGGCAATGCAAAGCACAGTGCAATGAGGAAAGCATTCTGTGTCTATTGCAATAACTGTTGCTGGGAACCAAAGTCTTTCAACATGCCTGTGGATAATTCCTCAGGGATCACTACAGATGAATCCAGTCATTAAAAATGCATTGTGAGTGTACCTGCACCACATGGATTTCAGGGAGTTACCAGCTTCTTGAGCTTAAATGCTGGTTCAACCAGTGATGCCACAACCTATGAGAGAAAATGGAAAATTAATGAACGATCATATTCTTCAACTGTCACAATGGTAGATTAAAGCCACTGTTCAAAACACCAATTGAATTTTGAAACCGAGTAGCCTGGGGCTGAAGATTATTTAATTCACACTCTAACGCCAAGTCCAGACAAGAAGAATAAAGATCTGTTGAAATTGATTGGAGCTGTTAGTTAGATCGAAGTCTATGTCACTATTGTTACTGTCTATTATGGTTACATACTAGTTAAGGCGATTAAATGTCAGACCTCTTTAATCAGACAATCAATGAGACCTGCTGTAATCAAACTTAAGTGATATTGCTACAGATGGATGTTACAATGACCGTGTTGCTTGTGGATATTTGTAAAACTTCATGATGTCTGTCATTTCCCCTTTTACTAGCTGTCTGCATAATGTGATTATTAGGTCAGTTAATTGGAGACAGTTTACTTAAAAACACACGTATTTTTTAATATACGTGTGACAAAGTAAGGCATTTTCCCCTCAGATTGATACTTCTTCTAGAGTCAAAATAAGGAAGAAAGCTTACAATAGCTGTGTGACCGGTAATCTCTTCTTCTCTTTTGGGAACAAAGTGCAACAAAAGTTTAACAACGGGAAGTAAGGTTGTGCAGGCAAGATTTGCATGCAGATGTAATTTATAGATACACTACAGCATCTAGCTGCTACGTTGATCCTAGATAATTGCTCTGATATCTGCAAGGCCCAGGAGTATTGCTTGTGACTAATGTAGCAATTACTTAATTTTGTATTACTCTTACTACCAAGCCCATTTATTCAGACTTTTCTGTATGCTCCTTTTGCAATCCATTAGTGTGACCCTCTCAAAGAAAGCAGTTGGTGAAATATTGAGTCATGAAATATTCAGTCATCTTGTATGCCCAATTTTTCAAACTTCCAACAGCTGATGGTGGGGACATGGAAATGTCAGTCAAACTGCCAATCATGCCAGTTTTACCAATGCTGTTGCCTTGTAAATATGGAACTGCTAGTGCTAGTAACATCAGTTCCTTCAGTGTTCATAATCCTGACACTCCATTCCTTCCTAGTGGTATTTTGGGTGTACCCACACCAAATGGATTGCATTGGTTCAAGAAAGCAGCTCACCATCACCACCTTAAAGGGAATGACGGATGGATAGTAACAACATCCCATGACTGAATAGAAAGAACTAGCATGAAATGGCTGCTTCTGTTGCTAGCTATCATTTTCTGAATACCTTGAGCGTATTTTTGTAATCAAATCATAGATGAATATACAAAAAGTAAATTGAATAAAATGTGCTTAAAATTTATATTAAAATCAGTCATTTTTATTTAAATGAAATTGCAACTGTAACCTAGTCAGTAAAATCCTTGAGCAAATTACCAGCGAAACTGTGAAATGACAAGAAAAATCTCATTAGTGCCCTGCAACATTTGAAAGCATCTTTACATAGACACAATCTGTGGAGATAGTGAACTGGAGTCAGATCTTAACAAAACTGAATACAAATAAATTGACATATCACCATGTAATTCACTATTCTGGTTGTGTCTTCTCATGACATGGTACTTGCACACTGCACAGACCTGATCAACCATGTGAATTAGCATTGAACATAGCATCAGGGTTTGAAGTGTTGGAAGCAGGGAGTCTTACAGTATAGTGGTAATGTGCGTACCTCTGGACCAGAATTCCTACCGTAATGACATTGTGGGTCACCTACACAACATGGACCTCATTGGTTTAAGAAGGCAGCTTACCACCACCTTCTCAAGGGTAATTAGGGACTGGCAATAAATGCTGGCCAGCCAGTGATGCCCACGTCCCACAATAAAATTTTTTAAAATCCTGGTTCAAGTTCACCTATCCCAGAGTCCGATAATAATGTGTCAAAACAAGTAAATTAAAATATCTATAAAGTATTGGGTACAATTTCCCATCACTGTTCTCTGAATCTGAACCTTATTATCTTGAAAAAATAAGCTAGATATATGACATGGGTATACCTCATTACCAAAGGAAAAGGAAGGTTATAAGTTTGGCATTATTTATTTTCTGCAGTTTTCTCTGAGCTAGAGAGTTGGGAAGGGGATACTGTGGAATGTTTCAATGATATAGTATTACTTGCAAACAAAGTTTGTAAGGAAGGTGATCTGTTAAATGTATGCGAGGCATGATGACAGTTTCATAAATTTAGAAAGCTCCGAAGTTATTCCAGAGAAAAATATGTAACAAAATTAATCAAACTATATTCAAGATTGCAAATACTCTTGGAGAATCCCAACTTAATGTTTGCCACTAAATGTTTGGATGTGCTAAGTTCAAATATGGATAGACTGTTACCACTAACGAAAGTTAGATTTTCAGAAAGTCACACGTTTTGGGAAAAGATATCGAACCCTACGAAAATTCCTTGCAAAAGATTAATTCCTAATGGTCTTCAAGACTCAATCCTCAAATGTTTGATTTTCAGTACTTTTGTTCAAAGATCTTTTGCATGTCATCAAAAGTTTTATTGAAAAGGTGGGATTTTATAATGTTGCAATAATTCAACCAGTGATTGGGGATAATTGATTAACCGTAGCTATAAATGGGGAACAGATGGATTGTGTTTGGAAGATTCTGTAAGACTGAGCAGAGGAACTCTTGTGATGCAGTGGTAGTGCCCTACCTCTGGAGCAGGGAGCCCAAGTTTAAGGCCACCCGCTCCAGAGGGGTGTCATAATATCTCTGAACAAGTTGAGTAAGAATACCGATGAGAGTCTCTGTTCCTTACATTGCCAACCGAGACAAAAGAAACACTGAGGAGAGTGGCTCTTGTAGAGCAGTGGTAGTGCCCCTATGTTTAAGTCCCACCCATTCCAGATGTGTGTCGTAACAGTTTTGAGCAGGTTGTTTATAATATTGAAGACTGAGCAGTAAATAAATTCTTTGTTTCTGCTACATTGACTGGTTTGGAACATTTTTGACATTTAAAGTTAAATCTCCTGTAAATCAGGAATTGAAGGTTTTCTTGTATTTAAAGGAAAATTGAATTGTCTCCTCTCATTTAACTGCAGGCAGTCAAAATATTTGACAAGCTGCCACTTTCTGATAGCTGAGTCAATCTTCCAGATTTGTACAACATGCATAATATTGATATCCTGAAACATTTTGAATAATAATTGTGAAAATATGCAGATTAATTGATTTATTTAACTTTCAAACATTCACTGAAATTGGGTGTCCTTGAAAGGGTACTGTAGAAAGTGAGTGTTTAGCAGGACTTCAATTGGCAAGACGTTGGCCTAGGATTCCTCAAAATTGACTCTGTATCCCATGCCATTACATGCATCAGCTGATGAATCAGTCCTCCATGATGTACACTACTGGGAAGAAACTTTGATATTTCTCCATTGGGTTGTGTAGCACTGTCACTTTGCTAAGTGAAATAAATTTAAGGAAAGATCTAACCATTCAAGCTAGATGTCCATGAGGTACTTTAGGGCATCAGCATCAGAAGAATTTATTTAACAACGTTCTGTAATGGCCTGGCATGTCCCTCCCTCTATCATAACCAGGTCACTACGATATCAACCCTGGAGAGTACGAGAGCATTCCAGGAACAGCATCAGGCATATCTTTAAAAAAGCAAACGGTCTCAACATGGTGACTCAGAAGATCAAATCTCTGTTCCTGCCACAGCCAATTATGAATGATATTAGACAATAAAGCAACCCATAAGAGGGGATAGCTGCGTGTGTGTTCCCACCTTCAACAATAGCAGGACCCAACATGTAAATATAGAAGACAAGGCTGAAGCATTTTCAGCCAGAGGTGCAATCTGGATGATCCTTTTTACCCTCTTTCCTGAGTTTTCACAATATTGCCTTTGGACAGTTTGATTCACTCCACAGCTAAAGGTTCTGGATATTGAAAAGGCTGTGGACCGTGACAAAGCTCAATTGTGGCATTGAAGCCTTCTGCTGTAGAGCTACCCTTCCTCAGCCAAGGTATTCTAATACATCTCGACCAACTGCCTGACAATGTGGTAAATTGTTCTGTATAGAAAGCAGGATGAAGCCAACCCACCTAATTACTTATACATCAGCAAGCTGTGATTCATCCGTAAAGTAATGGAAGGTGCCATTAACAACATTTCAAGCAATACTTGCTTACCTATGCGCAGTTTGATTTCTAGAATAGCCACTCAGCTAAAGATCTCAAAACAGCCTTGGTCCAACAACAGAGAAAAACATACTTGACCTCATCCTCACAACCTGCTTGCCAGACGTGTCTGTTCAATAACTGTGATCCACCGTACAATTTTCATGGAAAAATGTCCCGACTTCACATTGAGGATACCCTCCATCGTTTTGTTTAGTGCTACCACCATGCTAAATGGGATAAATCATCTAGTAAATCAAAACTCATCATCCATGAGGCACTGTGGACTATCAGCAGCAGCCGAATTATATTCACCATTGCTCCGCAACCTCATTATATAGCTACCCCCCTCTGTACCACAGTGATCAAGCCAGGCGATCAACCCTGGTCCAGTGAAGAGTGCAGGAGGGCACACCAGGAGTCGCACCAGGCATATCTAAAAATGACATGTCAACTTGGTGAAGATACAAAACAGGACTACTTGTGTGTCAATCAGCATAAACAGCAAGTGACACAATTAAACAATACCACAGCCGTGTTCAGATCTCATCCAGTTGTAAAAGATTGGCAATTAAATAAGTCTCTGGAGGAACATATGCCACAAATATCCCCACCCTCAATGATGGGGGAGTCCAATGCAATGGGTAAGATTTAAGCATTCACTCCAATCTTCAGCCAGAAGTGCCAAGTGGATGATCCATCCCTATCTTCTCCAATCAGCCAATTTGACTTATTCAACCTGATAATAAGAAAGGGCTGTAGGTACTGGATACTGCAAAGGCTATGGGCCCTGAAAACATTCCAGAAATAGTACTGAAAACCTATGCTCCAGAGCTTGATGGACTGTTAGCCAAGTTGTTCCAGTACAGCTGCAACACTGGCACCCAGCGATGTACAGGGTATGTCCTGCACTTACAAAGTAGAACAAATGCAGCCCAGCCAATTACTGCTGTATCAGTTCACTCTTTGCGGGTTCTCTCTGTCTGTGTGGGTTTTCTCCAGATGCTTCAGTCCAAAGATGTGAGAATTAGGTAAGTTGGCTGGTAAATTGCCCATAGTGTCCAGGGGTGTACAGGATAGTGAATTAGCCATCAAAAATGCATGGTTACAGGGATAGGGTAGGGGGTGTATCTGGTTGGGAGGCTCCATGGAGGGTTGGTGTGAACTCGATGGGCCGAATGGCATTTTTCCACACTGTAGGGAGTCTTTGATAATAACCTGTTCATTGGCCCTCAGTTCAAATTCTGCCTGATCCACTCCACTCCTTACTGCATTACTGCCTTGGATAAAGCAGCTGAACTCCAGAGGGTAAGGTGAGAGTGACTGCCGTTGACATCAAGGCCACATTTGACCAAGCATTAAGCAGCAGAATTAGAATCATTGGGAATTAAGGGCTGAACTTTCCATTGGTTGGAATTATACCTGGCACAAAGGAAGACGGTTAGGCTTGTTGGCCAGCCATCGAAGCTCTTGGATCTCTCTACAGGAGTTTGTCAAGGTGATGTTCTTGGCCCAGTAATCTTCAGCTGCTTCATCAATGATCCTCCCTCCATAAAGTCAGAAGCGGAGATATTCAATGCTACTCATGACTCCTCAAATATTGAAACAGTCCATGGCCAAATGTAGCAAAACCTAGAAATAGTTTGCGGTGACAAGTAATATTTGTGCTAAAGAAGTGTCAGGCAATCAATGTCTCCAACAAGAGAGAATCTAACCATCACCCCATGACATTCAGTGACATTACCATTACTGAATGCCCATGTATCAACATCCAGGGGTCAAAATTCCCGCTAACTGCACAGCCCACTTGGATGTTTCACATACTCCAAATGGCATGGCAGTGCCATTCAGTGCATTGACTTGTGGTTTGAGAAGCTGCTGCTGTGCATGGGCCTTGGAGGTCTGTGAAGTAAAAAATGATTAGAGTTACCATTGACTAGAAACTGTACTGGAGTAGCCACATAAATTCTGTGTCTACAGGAGTCATTGCAAGTTAAGAATCCTGTAATGAGTATCTTAGCTGCTGACTCTCCAAATGTCTACCACCATCTGCAAGACGCAAGTCAGGAGTGTGATGGAATACTCCTCATTTGTATGGATGAGTGCAGTTCCAACAGTACTCAAGAAGTTTGACACCATTGAGAACAAAGCAGCCCACTTGATTGGCACCATATCACCAACTTTCACTCTGTCAAATAGTAATGCTCAGTAGTAGTAGTAGAGGCCACACTACAGTAGTAGTAGAGGCTCCCTGGAGAGCAATTTCCAAACCCACACCTACTACTTATAAGGACAAGAATAGCATCTTCCCCTCCAAACCAGTCATCGTCCTGACTTCGAAATACCGTTCCTTCAATGTTGCTGGACAGAATCCTGGGTCAGAATCCTGGAACCTCCTCTGTCATGGTTTTTTTGGGTCTACTTGCACCAAATAGATTAAAGCAGTTTAAGAAATCAGATTACCACCACCTTCTCAAGGGCAACTAGAGTGGGAAATGTGAGCAAAAATGCTATCAGGCCAATAATGACAATATCCCATTGAATTTCTGAAGAGGTAACCAGGTGTGTAGATGAGGGCAGTGCATTTGACAGTCTACTTAGAATTCAAGGCTTTTCGTAAGGTCCCACATAGGAGTCTGATAGTGAAGGTAAAAGCCCATTGGATTCAAGGAAATTGGCATTTGGAGTCACAATTGGCTGAGTGGCAGAAAGCAGAGGGTGATAGTTGAAAGATGTTTTTGTGACTGCAAGTCTATGTCCACAGTGAGGTTTTGCAGAGATCAGTGTTGGACTCTTGCTGTTTTTGGATACAAATGAGTTAGACCTGAAACAGAAGGGTTGATAGTTTGTAGATAGTCCAAAAATTGTTGGGATGATAAATAGTGAGGAGAATATAGGTTGGTTGATCAGTGGCAAATAGAATTTAATCTAGATAAATGTGACATGATGCATTCGTTAGGACAAACTCGGCAAAGACATACTTACGTAAGGTATGGTTTGTCTGGTCAGCATGCAAAAAAATGTTTTTCACTATCCTGGTACGTGTGGCAATAAGTCAAATCAAATCAATACATGATGAATGGTAAGACCCTGGGAAGTACTGAGGATCAGAGGGATATTGATGTGCATGTCCACTGGTCCCTTAAGGTAATGGGATAGGTAGATAACATGGTTGCAAAGTTATATAGGATACTTGTACAGGGAGGTTATGGAACTATGTAAAAGATTGGTTAGGCCACAACTAGAGCATTGTGGCCGGTTCTGGAATCCACATTATAGTAGGGATGTGATCGCACTGAAAACAGTGCAGAGGAATTTTACAGGAATGTTGCCTGGGGATGGAGAGCTTTGGTTATGAAGTGAAATTAGATAGACTGGGTTGTCTTCCTTAGAGCAGAGGAGACTAAGGAGGTACATAGTAGAGAGGCATAGACACTGCAGAAAAATGTTTTTGCCCTGACGATGATGGAGATCTGGATCTCATGGCCTGTAAGGGTGGTAGAGGCAGAAATCCGCTAATATTTAAGAAGTGTTTAAATGCACAGCTGCGATGCCAAGATATGCAAGTGATGGGCTAACTGTTGGAAAATAGGAATTAGGTGGTAGTTTTTGACCAGCACATACTGGATGGGCTGAATGGTCTTTTTCTGTGTTGTAGATCTCTTAAGGTGCTAGCTGTGGGTAGTGATGATACGAGCTTCAATTTTTTTCCAAACCTGGCTGACCAGGAACACCACCCCCCACTCTAAATGCCTGCCTTACTTCTGTAAGTCCTTACTGTATGTTGGAGGGACTTGCAATTTTATCTTTAACCTGCATCTCCTTTAGCTATCAAGTCCTGGATTGGAACTTCAATCAGCCATTTCTAACTTAGTGTCAGAAATGCCCTCCACTGTGCCACAAGACCTCCTCCTAAAACATTTTACAATTAACAAGTTACCTTTTAACACTATTGTGTAGGCAAATGCAACAGTTAGTTTTCAAAAAGACTCATAAGCAACAATTAGGAGAAAGTGAGGACTGCAGATGCTGGAGATCAGAGTCAAGAGTGTGGTGCTGGAAAAGCACAGCAAGTCAGGCAGCAACTGAGGAGCAGGAGAATCACGTTTTGGGCATAAGCCCTTCATCATTCCTGATGAAGGGCTTATGCCCAAAATGTCGATTCTCCTGCTCCTCAGACGCTGCCTGACTTGCTGTGCTTTTCCAGCACCACACTCTCGACTCATAAGCAACAATTGGATGAATGACCAGATAAGCTAAAAACCAAAATGCTGTGAATGCGGGACATCTGAAATAAAACAAAGTGCTGGAGAAATTCTGCAGGTTTGGCAGTAATTGGAGAGAGAAACCGAGTTAAATGCTCTGATACCAGTATGACGTCTTCAGAACACTGCCTAAATAATTTAGTGAGGATTAAATGTTTGCCAGGGCATGCATGAGATCTCTCCTAAAACGTGATAGGATCATTTACATCCTCTTAGATCGATCAACACTTATGTAAAATATTTCATCCAAAAGACTGTAAATTTAACAATGCAGTGCTGCCTCCAACTCCTGGTTTGGAGCAGGAATAACCTCTGACAATGGTACGTGTGCTACCATTTTAAGAGAGGCTTGCTACTTGGCTCTGCACATACTCATCTGAATTTAACCACATTGATCATTAAGATCAGCACCAAGTACATATTGTGCCCATATAAAGAATCATTTTTAACTCTGTACCTCTCATTCACAGGAACTACACTTTAAGGTTTATGCCTGTTCCTGTCAACGATGCCTCCCAGGCATTGAAGGCCAATCCAGAAAAAACCGAGGAAGCACTGCAAAAGGTAGACCATCTCTCCCATCATTGTATTGTGTATTTCAAACTACTTAGCCTGACTAAGCATTTAATTCGATGATCTTTGTAAGTCAAAATCGTGTTTTGTGGATCACAATATTACCCATAAAAGCATTTGAAATTAATGCAACAAAAGCAGCAGTTTGCAAGATTCCTTAAGTGAAGATATCTTTCATGTGAAATTGGCAGTTTAACAAATGAGAAACTATTATGTGATTGTAGTATAGAGGCCACCATGAAGTGTTTTGCTTACAAAGCAAAGTGATACTTAGATATAGAAAGAGTGTTTTACCTTTGATGGGATTTGTTAAAGGGAGGATCAGAAACTGTTCTTCCGAAACGATACACTGTGGATGAGTTGGACCAAAGGGTCTGTTTATGTACTGTTTGTGTTGCTTTTAATTTCCCTAATTTATAAAGAGGCTGTCCTTGGGGATAGAAATTTATGCAGGTCTACTTGTATTCTTTCAATTCAATTTTTTGCACTTTAAATGTTCAGGTTAACCAGAAATAATAGAAATAAACCCAGCGCAGCATGTTTTTTAAACAAGGGAAGAAGCTCTGTGTGGTAATTCAAGGTTATTCAAAGTGGATTAACGAGATTAGATTGTGTAAGTACTAATGCTATCATTTGCAATATAGCTAGGTTGATAGAAATGTGCTATTCCACTTTATTTTGCTGAAATCTTCTAAATTTTGATAGATTTACTGTTTTATCTATTCTACTAACTGACCTGTTGGTCTGTACTGGTATTTTAGCACAGTCCTTTCAATGCAAATAGATACTTGGAAGTAGTTATTGGTGAAGCTTTGATTTGTGTTATAAAACACAAAATGATTGGAAACTTACTGTCAGTTTTATAAGCATTATGTTATTGGGTGTAAGTGATTATAAGAATTTTTTTTATAGCTATAGTAACTTTCATTTTTAAGCAAAGAATGATTGCTCCTATTTTAGGAGGGAATCTTCTCTTCCTTTGCCTCTGTTTGTTGTGGTGTTTCAGCAGCCATTCAGCCCATCGTGTATGTGCTGATGTTTTCGAGAACTATCCAGATGGAACCATTACCCTGACCTTTATCGTTGCACTGCAGTTTCTTCTCATTCAAATAGTTATCATCACAACTTGCTGTGTGAAAAGCAAAAATCTCTCTTCTGATCCCCAAGCAAATGTTTTTAACTTATCTGTAAATCTTAATCTTATCCTTAAACACTTCTTTTACCTTTATTTTCTTAATTTCTATCTTGTTTATCATTCAGGTAGCTCTAGATTTGTTTGCCCTATCTTTCCCTTTGGAAGGGCTTTACTTAAACTGTTTCCAAACCATCTCTTCTTTGAACAGAGACCATTGTTATGCTATTATTTTTCTGCCAGACTTTGATTCTAATTTAATGCAGTGTGAATGCAGTCCATTCACACCCTTTTTTAAGTTGGCATTCCTATAGCGCTATTTTTGAAGAAGAATAAGTATTCCTGGTGTCCTGGCCAATATATGTCAGTTGGTTAACAACACAAAGTAGATTATCTGGTCATTATCCTATTGTTTTTTTTTGTGCAACTTTGCTGTGCACACATCGACTACGCCATTCCCTACAGGCCTGTCGGTTTAACTTCAATGATGGAGAAACTGTTAAAAATAATAGTTCGGAGCTAAATTAATAATGCGATGAAGTGTCCAGTTCTGGTCGCCCTACTATAGGAAAGATACAAGAGGCTTTGGAGAGGGTGTAAAGAAAGTTTACCAAGATGCTGCCTGGATTGGAGGACTTGCTTTATGAAGAGAGATTGACTAAGCTCAGACTTTTATCTCTGGAGAGAAGGAGGAAGAGAGGAGACCTGATCGAAGTATACAAGGTAATGAGAGGAATTGATAGAATCAATAGCCAGAGACTTTTCCTCAGGGCAGGATTGACTGGCACAAGGGGTCATATTAGGAGAAAGCTATAGGGGGGACGTTAGAGGTAGGTTCTTTACTCAGAGTTGTGAATGCTTGGAATGCATTGCTCGTGGTGGTGGTGGAAGCAGAGTCATTCGGGACGTTTAAACAATTGCTGGACATGCACCTGGATAGCAGTGAATAGAGGGCTGTGTAGGTTAAGTTATTTTACATTAGAATTAATCCTCAGCACAACATCTATGTTCTTCTGTGTTCTAAATGCACTTGCTGTTGTGTCTAGCTACACTGGCGAAGCTAGCAGTCTGTGAATTGGAACATTCAGAGCAGACTCAGTCCCAAGAGCTGCAAGGTGGCTCCTTTAATCTGCCTGGCAATAGAGATGTGATTTGTTACAGGATTTTCAGTGGGGAGAGTTCAGTGTTATTAAAGAGGAGGTCAAAATTATAAAGATTTGGGAATGTCAGTGAGTATATGAAAAGTAGAGAGATATTGACTCCACTCTAAGCAGTGCAGTCTTTTAGCCATTCTGGGAAGGCTACTGATTAATACAGGCTCTGTACTGGGATTTGATCAGAAGTCAAGAGCATTTGGATGGCTCTGTGTTGATGGATTTCAGCTGCAGGACTTTCAGATAACTAACTGTTACAGTTAGAGTTCCGGAAAGGTCCTTCCGGAATTAGAAGAAACTGTGTACCACTGTAAGTTCTATACAGCTGAGCGTAAAGAAAACCTATAACTAGTATTTGCTCCCTGCAGCAAGCCAAATTGTAGATCAGAAAAATCCAGGTTTGGTGAAGCTAGCTGTCAGTGGAGTTGTGCTATGCGTGAGAACTAGGGTAGTGTGAAGTCAAAAAAGAAAGTAATAGAGTGTTCCCACAGCTGGGGAATAGTTGGGACAAAACAAACTTCTCTTCAGAGGGAATTTCAAGGCCAGTTCAGCAAAAAATGAAGATTTGCATTACCTTGTGAGATTTAATGAGATTTAATTAACCACAGTGTCATTAGCCATCTGTAGTGGAGTTCTCCAGGGGTCAGTATTCGGACCTCTTCAGTGGATATTTTTGTGGCCGAGGGCTAGTGCTCAGGGCATAATTCCAAAGTTTGTGGGTGTGTTGTAAATTTGAAATATATGTAATGTGGAATTTCATAAGGACATGGACAAGTTGGTGCAATTGACAGCAAGGTCTCAGCTGAAGTCCGTTTCAGAGAACTGAGAGGAGATTCATTTGGTAGGAAGAACATGGAATGACAAAATAACATAAAAGGTATGATTCTAAAAGTAGGGGAGGTTTGGTATTTAAGTACATTAGTCATTAGAGGGACTGGTTAATAAAATATTCAGTATCCTGGATTTTTAATAATTTTTGTATGGAGTACAAGAGCAAGAGGTTGAGTTAAACTTGCAAAAAACACTAGTTAGGGCACATTTGGGGCACTGCATCAAAGTCTAATCATTGCATGAGGAAGATGTGAGAGCATTTGAGAGGGCGCAGAAACAGTTTATAAAAATGGTTGCAAGGATTAGCAATTTCAATTGGATAACTGGACTGGTGAAGTGAGGATTGTTTTCATTAGAGAAAAGTAGGCTGAGAGGAAATCTGATAGTGGTATTCAAATTTGTGGAGAGTCTGGAGGCATTAGATAGGAAGAAATAGTTTCCTCTGAAACAATAGAGAATGAGAGTGTAGATGTAAAGAAGCTGACAGAAACAGATGATATGGGGGAGGGAATCCTCTTGACACAACAAGTGATTGAGTTATGAGAAATACAATGTATGAAAATCTGCTGGAGGCAAATTAATTTGTGGGATTCAAAAGGAAATCCATCTGTTATTGAAAAGAAACAATATGCAGGGCTAGAAGGATAAGGCAGGAGAATGAGACATTGATATTCATTCAAACATCTTGAATAGACACAATGGAGCAAATAATATTCTCCTCCTGCGCTTAAACAATTCTCTGATTACAACAGTGACTGCATTTCATTGGCTGTAAAGAGCTTTAAGATATCTAATCATCATGAAAAAGATTTAACTAAATACAAATCTTTCTTTCTCCCTTCCTATCCTGAGGCTAAGGAGGTGTCCTGTACTGGTTCTCCTCTGTCAGTTCTTTTGTATGACATCTTGCCCTATAAAAGAAAGGGGAGATGTTCATGATTGTTGGGTTTTGTGGCTGTCATAACTGGAGTTACTTGGAGGCAGCAAGAATTAGGTGTGAGGCTTGCAGCAGAGGCAAGTATAAAAGGTAATGTGGAGCTTCTAAAATATTAGATATGCACTCCGAGTCCTGGATTGTACTTGCAAATGATTGATGGCTTTGGTGCAATGAGCATTCTGTCAAGTTGATGGTGTGGCAAGTAGGAGATGTAATGTGAAAATGCATTAGTTGGTAGTAATTATCTACATGAGACAATTAAACCCCTTGTGACACTGCTGCCATGTCCTTGGGTCCTGACTCCAGGAACTTACTTGCTATCCACTCTCATTCCCTTATAAGGTGTTTCTTGAGTGTTTCTTTATATTTCTTCTTTCGCTCACTCATTCACTCTTACTCACTCTCTCTCCCCCCTGTCCTTTCCCCTCCCAAACTTGATACCTCTCCTCCTGTCTATCTCCTGCACTATGCAGTTTGGCTGCGTCTGATCAGCTACCAACTCTAGGCAGCAGGGTTTCTGCCAGACTGAACTTCCCACTAAATTAAATATAACACTGTCCAGTTAAGTTTGTGACTGTCTTGAAATGTCATTGATCCTCATGGAAAGGCAATGGAGGGCTCCCAGCTATTCTACAACCAAACAGTAGGAGTCATTTTTGCTGCCATTAGATTTCATTCGATGTGTCTATTGATATCTGATTAAGCTGCTACTCTTGAGATGTGCTGTTATTTAAATTTACTTATTTAAGAAGTAATTTGAGAACTTGTGCTGCAGTAATTGTCACCATGTGACAGGTCTGGAAATTTTTTTATATCTTTCACCTTGGATAATGGTTTCCTTCGTGGTTTTGGTGCAATTTAATCTCCATGTCCAAGTCCATCTCGTTTTCTTAGTTCTCATTCCGACCACATGTATTACACAAATGTGTCCTTTGATTGATCATACAGACTTTATCAGTTACTCTTGCTACTCTTTCTAAGGTCTGAAGTATAACTTCAGAGCAGCAGCTATATTTATTCTTCATAAGCCAGCTTTACGGTACAACCCATTGAATTAAAACTTGGAATGGGCCCTTTGACCCTTCCGACCTTCTCCACCATTCAGTAAGATCATGGCTGATCTGATTATGGCCTCCACTTCAACTCCTACTAGCCTCTAATAACCTTTGACCCTGTTAGTCAAGAATTTACCTCTGCCTTAAAACTATTCAATGGCATCACCTCCACCACTGTCTGGATAAGACAGTTCCAAAGACGCATGAACTTTGGGAAAAATGTTCTTCTTCATCACCGTCCTGATTTTTGAAATGTTATCCTCTAGTTCTAGTGTCCCCAACAAAGGGGACATCTTTTCAGCATCCACCCTGTCAAGTCTCTTCAGGACCTTGTATGTTTCTATAAGATCATCATCGTGCACTCTTCTAAACTCCATGGGATGCAGGTGTGGCCTGTTCAACCTTTCCTCATCTACTGACCCCTCATCCCAGATACCAATCAAATGAACCTTATCTGAACTACTCCTAGTATATCATTTTTTAAATATAAAACTCCAGATATGGCCTTGCCAATGCTCTGTACAACTGTAGCGTTCCTAATTTAATATTTCATTCCCCTTGCAATAAACTACAACATTCCATTTGCTTTGATATACCTATATACTAACCTTTGGTGATCTGTGTACCAGAACATCCAGATCCTTTGAATACTTAGAGTTCTGCAGTCTCTTTCCATTTAAATAATATGCTACTTTATTATTCTTCCTGTGAATTTTCCCATATTATACTCCATCTGCCACACTTTTGCCCACTCACCCAGGCTATCATCATACAGACTCCTCATGTCCTCTTTCCAACTAAATTTCCTATACAATCACAGCAAAATACTGTGGATGCTGGAATCTGAAATAAACACAGAAAATGCTCGGGGAGCCCAGCAGTTATCTCAGTATTTGTGGAGAGAGAAATCGAGTTAACATTTCAATTCCAGTATGACTTCAGAACTGATCAGATTTACTTCCCTTACTTTCTCTGTATCACCAGCAAATTTAGTAACCACAAACTCCATTTCTCCATCTCTTTATGTGGATATTGAATTCTTGAGGTCTCGACCATGATCCTTGTGGTACACCACTCATTACCTCCTGCCAACCCAAAAATGATCCATTTTTGCCCACACTGTTCTTCCTAATAGCCAATCAATCCCATGAGTTCTTGTTTTGCAAAGTAATCATTAATGTGGTACAGTACTTTGTCAAATGCTTCTGGAAATCCTCGTACAGCACTTTCACCAATTATCCTTCATCTCTGTTACTTTTAACTTCCTTTAAGGACTTTGATTGTGTTCATCTCTAATATTGGGGAATTTGTGACAGATGTAAGGCAAACTGGTCAGTAGTTTCTCATTTTTATCTCCATTCTTCCTTGAATAAAGGAACTACATTTACCATTTTCCAATCTGATGGGACCTTTCCAGAATCTAGAGAATTTTAGAAAATTAAAACCCATACATCTACCATCGATAAAAGCAAAATGCTGTAGATGGTGGAAAACTGAAGCAAACACAGAAAATGTTGGAGAAGCTCAGCAGGTCTGGCACATCTGTGGAGAAAGAAACAGAGTTAACATTTTGAGCGTAGTAAGGCTGTTCTTCAGAACATCTACTATCTCAGCAGCCACTTCTTTAAATAACCTAAGATGAAGTCCATGAGGAATAGGAGTCCAGTCAGATTTTAGTTCAATAATTTTCTCAGTCCCTTCTGAATGCAATGTTTCTAGTTTCCTCTCTCCCTTTTGTATTCTGTTTCACAGTTATTCCTAGGGTGTAATTTGCATCCTCTACAGTGAATAAGTGAAGGGCTTATGCCCGAAACGTCGATTCTCCTTCTCCTTTGATGCTGCCTGACCTGCTGCACTTTTCCAGCATCACACTTTTCAGCTCTTGATCTCCAGCATCTGCAGTCCTCACTTTCTCCTGGTTGATCCTCCACAGTGAAGACAAATGTGTTCATTTGTCATTCCCTCTATTTTAAATTTTAATAACCCCATTATTACTCCCAAAGGACCAACATTCACTTTTCTTATTCTCATCATTTTAAATACCTGTGGAAACTACTACGTGTTTTAATTATCTAACTAACTTTCATTCATACTTTAACTTTTCCCTCATTATTCATCTTGTTATTCTTTGCTGTTCTGTATAGTCTGTCCAATCTTCTGATCTGTCACACATCATTGTGGAACTAAATATTTTTCTTTGATGCCATGTTAACTTTCTTGGTTAGCCATGGATGGTGCATCCCTTCATTTTTCCCACTGGATTGTATCTTTTGAGTATTCTGATTGCCTTAACTATCTCTCTCACTGTCCTACCCTCCTGCCCCTGATTACTGACTGAATGGAAAGACCCTATCTTGCTTCCTGCAAGAAAATATCCAGTTTATTTTCCCTGATGCGTTGCAGTGTCTGCAGTTTAACCTCTAGCATTGTTTAATGGAGTCTCTCCACCCCTTTTGTACTGTTTAATGGGCTCTCTCAATCACACTTGCAAGTAAAAGATAACATTACAGTATCTGGAAAGTAACTTTTTTTCAGATGCCTAAAGAATGTGGTCTACTTTGAATCTTAAAAATGGTATTGATTGTTAAATGTCTACATATGTGAATGTAACATGGAAACTTTGATAATCATGAGAGCACTGTTCACTCTACTGAAATAAGATTTATATCTTTGTATGCACAGCAAGTCTTCACTGGAGTTCAAAGCAAGTTTTATGAAGTAATTTGAGAAGTAACAGTTTGCTTTTCTGTCTCCTCTTGGCAAAGACAAAAGGTGTTTCTCTGACTTGAACTAGCCCTGACCAGTAGCATATCACCAAATTGATCCCAAGAGAAACCAGAAGGTTGGTTTTATGGCAGTCATTATTTCCACCTGAAATAGTTATGGATCATTTGGCTAAGCAAACAGTACAACTAATGTAGTCCTAGTATTTCACTGTTTAGTCCCTGGAATGTGATTGAACATCATTGTTGAGTAGCTCTGTTTCACAGAGCTGTTTGTCCTTCCTATAAATTTCGCATGCTCTTTTAGATGATAATGAATTGTTCTTGTGCTCTAAATCCTTGATGTTTAGCAGGGTAGCTTGGTATTTAAACAACTCATTTCCTCGTACAGACATGTTAGTTATTCTGCTTGCACAGGAGATTTTGCAATGTTTTCTAAATCGCAGAATTTTTTTCTTGGAATGTTCAAATGCTTCTTTTGTAGAATCAGCAATGGTGATGTGAAGAGTTCTCTTAAAATTTTGTCTTTATCCTAGATTGAGAACTATCTGTTGCGAAACCACGAGACCAGGAAGTATCTGCAAGAACAGGCCTACAGGTTGCAGCAGGGTATCGTGACCAGCACTACACAACAGGTGAAGATGCAATCACTCATCACTGCAGCCAGTAAATCATTTGAGTCAGCGAGCATATATCCTTTGTTCATTTGTTAGATGAATGAACCTTGTTGTCAGCTTGCTAAACTTGTATATCAAACTCAGATTAGCTTAAAAGTATTGTTTTGACCCAGTTCTTGAGTTTAAAACATGCATGCTTGCAGCCCATTAAAGTTGGTGTACAGTGCCTACTATTTATTTCGTTCATGTGTGCTCTGTTGAAAGCAGCTCCTTGTCTCATTGTTGTTTCATCCTGGGTCTCTTTCCCATGCAGTTTACGTAGCCTTCCAAACTGAGGTAGGGCAATGAGGCAGGTCTCGTGAAACCCCAGCCATGGCCCTGAGAGAAATAAATCCACGCTAGTGCTATTCTGAATCATGTGAGCCATGTGGCCAATTGACGCAACCAGCCCCCTTACCTATTATTGCCCGCTTTTTTTTTTGATGTTCCAAAGTAATATTAACTGCATAATATTTGCTGTTATCATTAACGTATAATTGTCCTTCCCTCATCGATTCATCTTTAAACACAACTTCAAATCCATTATCTTACAAAACCCAGTGCCTGAATAACAAAATGTGGAACTCCAGTTTGATGGACTGTACAGATTCACTTGCTGATGGAATGTTGTTATCTTGTTCTTTCGTAACATTTTTAAATTGTGGAATCATTTTTACATATGCAATTATGTACCAAGGTACATTGCAGGAGGAATGGTGGATACACGTCAGGATTCAAGACATTTTGAGGAAGAAGGAAAGAAATTATGAGCTTGAGCTTTAGATACATGGTTTGATTTCAGTGGTTTAGTGACCAAAGACAACAGTTAGAGGGGCAGAGGGTACAAACTAAGATATAACGCTGTGAAACATTACAGAGATGAACTGAAGTCAGTGATTGAGTGATATGAGATTTTAAACTGAGTGTCACGAGCCAGAGTTTTGTGTAAGATTTTTCTTCTGCAGAGTTAAACTGGTTAATGAAGAGATAATTGGTAAAAATTTAAATGTAAACAAAATGAAGGAATAAATAAGGAAAAGTTGGGGTATAAGTTATAAGATAAAAGCAAATGGATTTGACAGTGGAACAAATGTAGTTTTAGCATTCCATTAATAGTTAAACAAGATTTCAACAATTGCACAGAATGGAAGATTTGTGAGTTTAGTAATTGTGGGAGAATTTAACAGATAATTTCTCTTAAGGATTAACTATATTTAAAAACCAGGTGGTGGTTACATTTAGCATTTACCACTAAATTCCAAATCTAAAGTTTCTTTCAGGTGTAAATAAGGAAGCTGTCTACTGAGCGCAGCTGTCATCTGTTTGATTAATTAGAGACCAAGGTAAAGATGGATCTTAAACAAAAGCAGAGCAGAGCTGACTCATCAAAGTCATTAACAGTATAAGTACAGTGGGTTCTGTTGAGCACTGCCAGGATTATGTGTAGGTTGTACTGGGTGGAAGGCTTTTCACAATTTATATTAGTGATTAACCCATCAAACTACATGGTGGAGATGACGGATTGATGATTTTGTCATGAAGTAGTTTTGGGTATCATTGGCATACAGCTTGATCTCAAATGTATGGGTCACCTACGTAAAGAATCAATGGTCTGAGTAGTAGTGAGAGGTTGGACAAGCTAGGACTCACTAAGATATAACACTGTGAAACACTACAGAGATAAACTGAAGTCAGTGATTGAGGGATCTGAGATTTTAAACTGAGTGTCATGAGCCACAGAATTTTGTATAAGATTTTTTTTCTGCAGAGTTAAACAGGTTAGTGAAGAGATAATTGGTAAAAAATTTAAATGTAAACAAAAAAAAAGGAATAAATGCACTCACTCTTTTTCCCAGGGCTGAGGATTCGAGGACGAGAGGGCATCCGTTTAAAGTTAGAGGGAAAGAATAAAAGGGAACCTGAGGGGGAACCTTTTTACACAGAGGGTGGTATGCATATGGAATGAGCTGCCAGCAGAAATGGTTGAGGAGGGTATATTAACAACATTTAAAAGACATTTGGACAAATACATGGATAGGAAAGGATTAGAAGGATATGGACAAGTGCAGGGCAGCGGGTTAGTGTGGATGGACATTTTGGTTGGCATGGACCAGTTTGGTTCAAAGGGCCTGCCTCCATGCTGTTTAA